>NC_084473.1:64802020-65108737 GCF_027409185.1 Cynocephalus volans
TGTTTCTCAAGAAATGCTTTTGGGAAAAAAAAAAAAAAAACGTTATTGAAACTCTGTGAGCTTTAGGTTACTCATCTAAAAAGTGATCATCATAATAATACCTGGTATCATTCATACATGTATGAAGGTAATACATATGACTTGTAGAAAGGAAGATCATGAAGTTGTGGAAAGACAATACGACAAAAATCATGAAAAACGCATAACATCCCACTACGAAAAGGAACACATAGCTATTAATGAAAGTTGAGCTATAATGACTACAGCAGGAATCAAAGCTTAGTAATTTTAATCATAAATGAAGTTCTGTTACCATAGATGTAATATTATGAAAGTGAATATTGGCTCCTCTACTTCAGACAATACTGCTAACCAAGAACAGACCACGATAGAAGGTGACTTTGAATGAACCAATACACATAGACAGAGAAGCCATATTAATATAAAGGTGTAATAAGCAGGAAAATGCAGTAAATGCGAATGTATAGAGAGCCATAATATCTGCCGGCAAATATTTTAATAAAAACTGGTAAAAGCAGAGGGCAAAACAATAACCATAAAGGAATTCCTTTATTGTGATCATTCCTATTTCTCTGAATATTACCCAGCAAGTAGCAGATATTAATCCTAGTTGAAAGAGATAGTTCAATTGATAGAGCCACATAAGGAGAAAGAAAAATATCATGAAGGTTTTTATATTTATCCTGCAAACATAGATTATAATCATCGTCAACATCTAAGAAAATGTCACCCCAAAGCCTAAAAAGACCACCTAAAAAGAATCCAGTTTTAAAAACAACCTAAAGGACTCCACGAATTTGTTTGGATAAATGCGGAATTACAGATGTGGTGCTTGACTTTTTCTTTTTATTCTTAGGTAGGTCGTTCTTTATATTCTTAAGTCTAAAAATGGTTAATGACTGTTCATCAGTACGCACTCTGATTCAGGAAGAAAATAATTGTAAAGATGAAAAGCAGCCCTTACTTGACACCTACTTAGCACGCAAAGGAATTTGTCCTTCTGATGCAAGTTAGGATACATCATTTTTGAAACACACAATTTTGTTTTCAATATGAGAATAATCCATACGGTTTAAAAATCAGGAAAAAAAAGACACTTAAATTTCTGTTCCCTCCAGCCCCCTAGATAACCACTTTTCTTAATTTTTTGTTTATGCGAAACATCATTTCTAAACCATTTCTTCACTGTTCATTTACAAAACTGTCAAGTGTCATCTGAGTTCAAAGAAGAAACAGAAAAAAACCAGGCAACTACATATGACTTTCCTGGTGAGCTGCTTTTCCTAGTGACACCCTGCTGTAGCCTTAGTTTCCTTCTTAGTCCGGTCATCTAAGCACTTGCTGACTTCATTTTGCCCTGCTCTGAGGAGATTTCCCTCTATGCTCGTGCCCCTTTCATATAAGATCTCGAGTCCCCTTCAGCATTCCATCACAAACTGCCTTCTTTTTTCCTGAGAACTCCTGCGTGCTCTCCACCTCTTTCATCTAGTTTCTCCTTCCTCATTTTTACATTCACTTGCCCCTGTCAGTTCCTGTTGGCCTGTGCTGGATGAAAACAGTTGCCAAACTTCCTTGCCCCAAGAACATCTGTCTCCTTCTGGCCCGCTACTCTCCATCCCCTCTCCCTATATGTCTTCACCTAGTTTACACAGAAAACGCCACAACAAGTGAATGTTACTTTTTGAACAGCACTGAATTTGAAATACTGGAGTTAATATATTACTACAGGGAGACAATTACAGATGAAACCTCTTGGTAGATGTTGTTAGTTTTCTACACCACCGAGGCTTTTTCTCTGTTTCTCTTGAAGCAAACAGTCTCAAGAAGTGTCTAATTTCATTTTCTGTGCACAAGCTCTTTAAGATCTAACATTAGAAAGGAAAGGGTCCAGAAAGAATAACCAATCTATTATCCTAATATAACATATGAGGAAACAGATTTTGTGAGAGAGTAAATGGTTTGTCCGAAGTTACACAGCTAGTACATGCCAGAGCCAAAACTGAAATGAGGTTTCCAGATTTCTGGTTCAATACTTTACCCCATTATTCTAAACTGTCTTTAACTGTACTACTAACTTTAGGGGGAAGAAATCCAACGAAACACTGGAAAGTTCCTGTCCTTACCTGACATGGAGAGAGACGAGGAAACGTCAACTGAGGACACACAGGATGAGGAGACGATACTGGAGGATGTCTGGGTGGCAGAAGCCAAAGGGCGCATGTGTCCAGTACAGAGGTTACTGATCACTGGCCACTGGCCACTGGCGATGATTCGAGTTTATTGACACACAACTCCATGGAAACCCCAAGATTCTACCAGGTGGCAGTAGGTTGGTGGGCAAATGATGTCACAAAACAGGCAGTTTAAAGGTATCCGGTAGCCAATAGGGAGGTCAAATTTCCAACAGGAAGGTGAGATTGGACGGAGAGAGTGGCAGGAGCAGCATCTAAATGTCTGAACTCTGGGGAGGTTCAATACTGCAAGGCAGACATGATAGTTCCACGTTCCCCTAGATCATCTCAGTGCTTCTTATAGATGTTCGTTAATATAATTAACTAAGAGTCATTTATATTTTGTATGTTATTTTTAATGGAATATATAATATTATACATTTCTAAGTAGATATTACATATTCAGTTAATTAATATCCTTGGGGAGGAAGGAAAGGGACACATAGTGTAAGCAATAGCAGTTGTTCTGAAACTATTTCAGTTATTTTGCTTAGTGAAATTACTGCAACTTTCAGGGAGCAAAGGAAGGGATTAAAGGGCTCTTTCTGTGCCTTGGTTGAAGACTAGGGTGAGTGTGCCTTGTAGGGAATGATGTAATAAACGGCTCTTCTCTTAGTTTCTTCTCCTTGAATCCTACCTTCCTTGGGCTGGGCTGTGCTGGGCCGGGCCAGGTGGCGCCAGATCGGACTTGCAACTCTCTTCTGCTCTCCTTTCTTCCCCTTCATTTTAGGCATTGTTTCTGAGATGAGCCTTGATGTCGCCTTCTTATACTCGTGGATGTTACTTTCTGCAAACTTCAAGAAGCAGCGGCCTTCCCTTCAATGCCCCGATGCTTTGAATAATGGACTCTGCCTAGTCAAAGCCAACACCAGAGTGGTAGATGATACAGGTAATTGCAGACGTTCCTTCTTCTGCTCTGTGGTCACAATTCTTTTGCCCATAAGTTGCTACCTCTGGCTCCTTGCACCTCTTCATAGACATTCTGCCATCCTGCTCTTTTATACGTGGGAAGCATTTGGGATATTTTCTCTCTTCTCACTCGAGAGAATCCAGTGTGGCAGTTACTGTAGCTTCCTCTCCCTTGAAAACAGCCACTGGAGAATCTTGGGCATCTAGGATTTTTCCTATGCCATGCTTGAGTGCAATGCCAGGCAAAATGAAGAGAAGAATAGTTAGAGAAAGAAGACATCGATGGAAAATAGGGAACGGGTAAGGCAAGGGCACAGGAAAAAAGAGACTCGTGTACTTTTTGGTTTCTGTAAGAAACAAGTTGACATTCTTTGGCCTCATTTTGTACTAGCAGAACAGACAATTCAATGTGTGTGGTGTGTGTGTGTGTGTGTGTGTGTGTGTGTGTGTGTGTGTGTGTGTGTGTGTGTGTGTGTGTGTGTGTGTGTGTGTAGATATATGTTTTTGACGTGTATATGTTTTATGTAGCTAGAGAATCCAGAACCTGCCATGGATTTGTACACTGAAGAGAATAGTCATAAATGGATTTGCTTTTTTTGTTTTATGTCATATTACCTTATGTATGCCATTCATTATTATGTTTGTAGAATAGGGATTGCTTTTAAATGCTTTGGTTTTTCTACATTTTTTTTTTCGATCCCTAGTCCTATGTTTCAAGAATCCAACCCTGGAAGACATATTGCATGTTCTTTTCTCTTGATTAGCTTATATTGAAACATCACAAACTAACTTGACCTGATGGATTTTGTGGAGAAAATTAAAGAGGGGTCCGTGAAAAAGGCATTGTGGTGAGCTATACCACATTAAGTGTGGTGTAACTTATGTGCCTGAGCATAAGGAACAGATGTTGCTGTCAGCCCACTTGGCCTGGTTGCCTTTGCTTTTGTTCCCCTGTTTAGTGCTTTTCTCACCAACTTCTCTTGTGAACGTGATAAAGGGAGTTAAGGCTGAGTTGCTAACGGTTGATATGTGGATTAAGCTGGTTTGGGGGAGGAAATGCGTGGCTAGAATCATTTTTCTTGGTGGCAAGCTTTCAGGCACGCCTAGAACCATCTTTCTGGGGACTTTTCTAGTGGCAGTGAGAAGGTAGCATTCGATACAAGATGCTAAGAGCCCAGAAGAAGATACATTGATAGGTGGGACCTGTGACGATCAGTATTGCTTTTATAGACTTATTTTTCCCATCTCTTCCCGTCATGCTCCTACTGCTTCTTACGCAATTTCAGTGATTGTATGTGTGCGTCTGTCGGGGTGATGCTTATCTGAGAAGAAATTGTGAAAGGTGTGGCAGGGTAGACATATGGTTTAAGTTTCCAAGTGTTTTTCCCTTTGAGCTTAGCTTCCCCTCTCACATAGCTTACTTCCATAATACTAACATGGAATGTGAGGCTAACAATGTATACGAAGTGTCTGCAAGCCAACCAGTGTCGATTTTCTCTGTGGTCCTACAGAAATCAAGGGCATCCATAGCTACTACATGTTTGGGTGGGTGATATGGATAGGGAGGAGCGTGGTAAGAACAACAACGTGTTTACATATGAAAATGCTCAGTTGCAACATTCAATTCTATTTAGGCAAATGCTTCTCATAGTTTGGTCTCTCCTGGTTCCTTGCCTCTGTAACGATTTTCTCTCCACAGTTTCTAGCCACTTAACTCTAGCTCCCAGTCTCAGCATCATCTTAACCTCTAAAATGAATCTCAAATGTAGGAGGAAGAACCTAAAGAGCTTCAGTCTAACACTCTGGAACTTGGTTAAGCCCTACCCTGACTAAAGCCTCCGTTTTCATAGTCAGGGTGTTATCTTGTTCCAGAGACCCATTCCCTGCATTTCGTACCCATCAGGATAACTGGGCTTGTCTCAGTGTAACATCCCCAGACCTAAATGACATAAATCAGAACGAAAAGAGCTGAGAGAACTCAGTACACAATTAAAAATTTTAAATATTCTAAGAACTAAACACCAAACTAAACGCAACACAAGGGTAAATGAAAACACAAGAAATACTTTAAAATGAAAAAGAAGATGATAGAAATGATTCTAGAGAAATGGCAAATATAAACAGTAAGCAAAAAAAGCCAGGACAGTTCTAAAAAGGGTAGTGCAAATAAACAGAAGCATTTAGAATAACACAAAAATGATATTTCAAGTCAGTCGGACAGATTACTCAATAAATTGGGATGCGAACATCATGTTGGGCTACATATAAATAAGTTCTCTGGAAGGATCCAAAAAGTGGCAAAAGTAGATGTCTCTGAGGGAGGGGCGAAGTGCTTGGCTGAGAAATGGGGAAAATGGTGAATTTCCACTGAATAGCCTTTTGCATCTTTCTAATGTTCTGTCATGTCAATCTATTACCTCCCAAGTCTGAATGCCTGGGTTCAAATTGCTCCCCCAATTGCTAGCACTTAATTTTGGGCAAATGCTTGACACTATCGCTTTATCTGTGAAATGGGGTGAGTACCTTAGCCAGGTGCTGCCTGGCACAGCATAAACTCTCTCTACGTGTAAAGGACTAAAGAAACAACCCAGTGTCCAGCAGCTCTTGAACAGATGAACTGAGGTGGTATGTCCAGAAAATAGAATATTCTGCAGTCGTGAAAAGGAATGACATAGTGACAGTCTACAACACGGATGAACTTGCAAACATTATGCTGAGTGAAAGGAGCCAGATACCAAAGGTTACACTATGTGATTCCATTTACAGCATGTATATGAAATGTCCCCAAAAGGCAAATCAGTAGAAATTACCGGTTGCCTGGAGCAGGAGTAGGAGGGAGGGGGTAGAGAGGACTCTTTTTAGGATGATGAAAATGGTATGGATGAGGCAGTGGTGACGGGTGCACAACCTTGGGAATGTACGAAGTGCCACCGAACTGTGTGCTTTTAAACGGTCGATTTTACGTTGAGCGAATCATACCTCAAAGACCAGTTTTACTGCTGTAAAGTACTAACTCTCCCGTGGTGACGATCGGCTGCCGCATTTCTCCCTTGCCCCCCTCCCTGCCTTTCCTGCGCTCCCCCCGCCGTCTCCCACCCGGTCTCCCTCCCGCGCGCGCCACCAGGACGCCCGACGAGCGCTCTGGACCTTTGGGCGCCCGCGTCCCGGGCCCTCGGAGGGCCGCCAAGTGCGCACGCGCACCCCCGCTCTCACCTAGAAATGGACGCTCCGGGACGAGTTTTCTCCAGCGTTTCGGTTGATGGGGATGGTCCGGGAAGGCAGCACGCGCCCGGGTCGGTGGAGAACTTGCTGGGCTTTTCACCTTAATATTCAGGCCCCTCCAGAAGCTGATCTCGTCCACCCGAAACCTCCAGATGCTGTGCTCTGAAAGCCAGGTTGACCGCCTGTGGGCGCTTGCAAACACTGAGGACTTGGGGGGCTCGTAGGCTTCCAATGGAGGCCTTGCTCCTTTGCGTGCAATGCGACCCCAGCCCCAGCTGAACCTGCTACTGAAGTGGCAGGGCGGTAAATAATATTGGCCTTGCACGTTGCCAAGTTTAACTGAAGTAATACATCTTTCCGGCCCGGTTCATAGGTGTTGAGTGCATAGAGATTTATATTCCAGGCCCTGTTTTGGGTGAGCCTCATGCTGCTGCGATTCACTTTGCTAGGCCCCAGGTTATCACCTGCCTGCAGGAAATCTGTGAGCTCTTGCCACTCCCCTGGGAGATTCCCCTGTGTTTAGTATTCACCTTTCCCAGCTCTACTCACACATGCATAAGGTAACCCAAACCCGTTGGAGATATGTCCTGATCGTATTTTCTCAAAAGCTATCTGGTAGGTCATGAGACATAAAGCCATCCTGTGTCAGAGATTTTTTACATTTCTTCTGTTCAGCCCAGACTGCTCTTCAGCCTTCTTCAACTTTATCCAAATTTTACTCTTTTCACCTAACCTCAGACTCTGCATCTCACTTTTGCCATTTCCCCTATTTCTGATTCTTTCTATGAGCCCATAAAACCTCTCCCCTTATGGCCTTCCTAGTCCTGAACCGGGCTGCTTCCTCTCTCCTCAGGTCTTATCCCTTTATTTCCTGTTCTTCCACCCAAGTTTCCTTTCCTTCTCTCTAAAGCAGCCTTTGATCCCCACCACGACCACCAAGGAAAAACCACAGTAAAGAGCATCGGAAAACTCAACAGGCTTTTGTATTACTCAGCTATTAATTCTAGGACATGTGTTTATTCAGTTTCATTAAGGTTTAAAAATATATCAGAAGAGGGAAATTTGTATCTATCTATCTATGTGCATATTATATCTATCTATATTCCTATCTATCTATCTATATCTATCTTGTGTCTATCTCCATATATATGCGGAAATCCAGCTGGTACCCAAAGTGGCACCAACAATCTTAGAAGCTCTTATTTTGCATAGCCATAGTATCTAGCCATTTCCATCTCTTTTTCCTTCTCGATGAAATACTGCACTTTCCCCAAAGATGTACATTTGGCAGCATTCTCACGCTCTTGCTGAGCCAGCTTCTTCATGGCCTCGCGCTCTGGCCTCTGCTCTTTTGTAATGGGCGTTGACATTTCTGGCTCAGGAACATTTGGATTCCTCCATGGAATTCGTTGGTAGCGCAAGTCTTGGAGTGGATATTGGGTTTGAGGCTTGGGTGGTGGCTGGAGTTTGGTCACAGCAGTGGAAACGGGCCCCTGCCGCAGAGAAGTGCAGGATGATGTTTTGTCCGGTGCGGGCCCAGAAGCAGCCCTCTGAGGGACACTGGGCGACCTAGGGTTGGTCAAACCTGGTTGGGTTGTGTTGATTGGAATTGGCTGAGCTGGCCTGGCAGGACCTGTCAAGGATGCATTGGCAGGAGCTGGTTGGGATGGATTGGCTGAGTTAGTAGCACCAGGCTGGGCAGAGTAAGCCATAGCAGGCCTATGTGAGGCCAGAGACTGTGGCCTCCGAGGAGCAGGTCGAGGTCGAGGCCTGTCCAGGGTCAGAAAAGGCAAAGGTATCAGCCTGACCTTCCCAGGAGGTGGCAGCTCAAACTGGGATGGAGATGGAGACTCGTCTTCAGCACTGCCATCTCGTTTCTGGGCTTTGACTTGAGTTTTCTCAGGACTTTTACCCTTCCATGGGGTATCCGGCTGTCGTTTGATAGCTCGGGCTGGCTGGGGTTCTCTGGTGTTGCTAGAGTTTCCTAGGGCCCGAGAGGAAGAGAGCCCAGCTTTCTTGTCATTCTTCCTCCCCAGTGCATGAAAAACCTGCACAGACTCCAGCATGTGCATGCCTAGGCTGCTTCGAGGCTTTTTGAAGACCTCTTGGCTAAGGTCAGGTTGATTTTTCTTCCGCTTCATCCTGGGAATAGTTGGCTTCCCTTCTGCCTGGACTTTGTTCCCTGGCTGCTTACTCTCTTCAGCTTTCCTGGACTGATTTTCTCTTGATCTTTTGTTTTTTTCCTGCCCGTGGCTCTTAGTTTTGCTCATCCTGCTAGAGGCACCATTCTCAGGTTCGCTCTTAGGATGCTTGACCGCATTCACAGGAGCCCTGTCACTGGCTGCAGCACTGCAAACAACCACTTCTTCCCCTAACAGGCACTCTGGGTTCTTTGGCTGGCTTTTGGCTCTGGGAGCACCACTCATATGCTCAGAGGCTTTACGCCTGTTCTTCCTGACCTGATTGAAGGGACCCGTTATGGTACTCGTCTTGTCCTGCACCTGATTCATCTTGATGGCTCTGGTGTCTTTGGCTTTGATGGCTGTGAGATCTTTGGATTGGTCAAGGTATTTCAAGGAATTCGAGAGCTGGGGAAGGTGAATATCTTCCACCAGTTTAGGAGTGTTCTGAAAACCACTGCTGGGCTCAATCCCATTTTCAAGTGTCCCTTGGTCCTCAAGACTAAGGCTGTTCTTTCCGAGACTGGCATTGTCAGGACCAGGAGGTTCCTTTTGTCCAGGAGGATCAATGCACGCCAGAATCTGGTGAATGTCAGGGATTTCTAAAGGGAGTAGTGGAAGATCTTGGTTTTCTATTGGGATCTGGTCGTCATCCAGAGGCTTCGAAACCTTGGTTTTCATCTCATCCGAATTCTTATGCTCTGCTTGTTCCTTGCTTGAAGGTTGCAATCCCAGGGAAGTCTCCATCCCAAAGGAAGTTTCCATCACTACAAAGGAATCAAGGAAAACGTCAGTCCCTGGGTAAGTGAGATACTCCCCCTACATACATACACAGCAATCAGGCACCTTCCAACAGTGGGCAAGGCATTTCCACTAGCTCTTCTTAAGGACCATGGACAGGACCTTGTGTTAAAAGATAGGCAGGGACCGGTCTACTTTGCTTGTGATCATTTGATCTCATGGTTTGTCGGTTTTCTTGGTATTTGATAGGGTTGTGGTAAGTGACTAAAAAGTGAACGTGATTTTTGAACTATGAAATGTTTTATACAGCCTAGTATTCTCATATACAGTCCTTTCAATTCTCTCCACTCTTCTGAGGGAATAAGAAGACTTCATGTCAAGGACCGGGACAGAGAGTGGAGCCCTTGCTCATGAAATACACAAGCAAGGACGCATTCTGAGCCGGCTTGCTATGGGCAGGATCTCTGAACACAAGGTCTGAAATCCTGGTGTACATTAAGGGAAATTAAACTGTCACTACCACATAAGAATTCTGAAGTGCCTTCCAAAGAGACTAAAGCAGTAGATCAGGGAAGGCCCTTAATTACAGTGTGGTGGTGTAGGGAGACTGAGGAGCACGGCAGCAAACAGTGAGGCATCCCTTGGTGTGTTCTTGATGTTCTCTTGTGTGTAGCATAGATGGCATTGTAGTATCCCACCTTCCCACCTATATAGAGTCTGAAAGTGGAGAGCACTGAGCAATGGTGGTGGTTAAACTCTCAGGACCTAAACTCTACCTATCTGTGGACTCACCACTTCTCAGCTGCAGACGTGACCCTCCTTTGCAATGCTGACTTAAGTCCTCTCCCTTCTTGCTGTTTGGACTCACCTTGAAAAGGTATTTCTGCCATGGATTGAGCGGACACCGAGTTGTAGGTTCCAGACGTGGAGACTGGTGTTAGGACATTTGTGGCCTGAAACTCCTCCAGCACCATCACTATCTCTGGTTGAGGGGCAGAGGCCCTGCTTCCCGTGTACGACACAGAGCCATAGGACTGCAGGCAGGGGCCAAGCTCTCCACACAGTAGAGGCCCCAATGTGCCTTGATTATAGTAACACAGCTGGCTTCCTTCCTGGTAGGGAAGTGACAGGCTATGTCCCTGATTTGGAATCTGAGATGGTGTCCCCTGAGCAAGGCTGGCAGACAGTGATGGATACACAGGGACCACAGTATTGGCAACTGAAGTTTTATCATACTGGGCTGCCATAGACGTGGCAGAAGCAGCTGTGTCTTGGTCAATGACAATCACAGTGTAGTCTTCAAGTGAAGATGACTTCCTTTCAGTGCTTCCTGTGGTATCCCACTTAAGAATACCTGGATAGGAGGCAGCTGAAGTGGAGATCTGGCTCTGGCCAGTCACCCCAGACAACATAGCTGTGATAGAATGTGGGTAAGGGTAGGCACTACCTATGAGTGGCTGGAAAGAGGTGCCAGAGGCTGCTGGCAGTAGCCATGCCGAATTGACAGCTGGTGCACGGGTGCTGGAAAAGTTGCAGACACTTCCTTTTATGGAAACTGCATTGTTCACCACAGGAAGCAAGAGCTGAAGAGAATTTGAAGCTCCAAGTACAGATGGATTTTGGAAATTTTCTGCAGGAAACAAAAGGGTGATGAAAGATCGATGAGATTGATAAACTTTCACTTTCCTTAAGGAACAGCATTATGTTAAGCTTGTTGCAATCAGGAAGTCTCTAATACCAATGCTCACTGAGATACCAAAAATCAAAGCTGATGATGTCCGTAAATGCTGGAACACTTTGGTACTCTTCTGAGGAACTGCCTCTGCTCCAACCTGGGCACAGATGTGCAGAAGACCCAAGTGGTCTGCTACATATTTTGTTCCCAGGTTAGAAGCAAACTTCTCCCTGCCCTGTCTTTCCCTTCAGCGGGCACTAGCATGGCCTCGTAATTATCTCCTAGAATCGAAGCATTTCAGAAGTAGGAGGCCCTTAGCAAACTTCAGTTTGAACATTCTCATATTACAAGTGAGGAAACTGAGGCTCACAGAGGTCAGATTGACTTAGTCAGGTTCTCTCATTTTGTTAGTATCATTACCAGGTTACAGACCCTGACTCCATTGCTAGTACTCTTGCTCTGAGCAAAGGCCAGAAACAGGGAGAAATACAACGTTAAATACAGGCAATTTTATTTTGTCCATTAGAAAACTGTACAGCTACTACTATTGTAATCTTCGGTCTCATTTTGCTTGGGTAGGTCACATGCCATTTCCTAGAGTTCACATGTAAGCCCGTCCAGTTGGTAAACGTAAAGGACCATTCTTTACCCTCTTCAAACCTAGCTTCTGATCCAAAGTCAAAATGACTACCTGAGTGTTTCTCAAGAAATGCTATTGGGAAAAAAAAAAAAAAAACGTTATTGAAACTCTGTGAGCTTTAGGTTACTCATCTAAAAAGTGATCATCATAATAATACCTGGTATCATTCATACATGTATGAAGGTAATACATATGACTTGTAGAAAGGAAGATCATGAAGTTGTGGAAAGACAATACGACAAAAATCATGAAAAACGCATAACATCCCACTACGAAAAGGAACACATAGGTATTAAAGAAAGTTGAGCTATAATGACTACAGCAGGAATCAAAGCTTAGTAATTTTAATCATAAATGAAGTTCTGTTACCATAGATGTAATATTATGAAAGTGAATATTGGCTCCTCTACTTCAGACAATACTGCTAACCAAGAACAGACCACGATAGAAAGTGACTTTGAATGAACCAATACACATAGACAGAGAAGCCATATTAATATAAAGGTGTACTAAGCAGGAAAATGCAGTAAATGCGAATGTATAGGGAGCCATAATATCTGCCGGCAAATATTTTAATAAAAACTGGTAAAAGCAGAGGGCAAAACAATAACCATAAAGGAATTCCTTTATTGTGATCATTCCTATTTCTCTGAATATTACCCAGCAAGTAGCAGATATTAATCCTAGTTGAAAGAGATAGTTCAATTGATAGAGCCACATAAGGAGAAAGAAAAGTATCATGAAGATTTTTATATTTATCCTGCAAACATAGATTATAATCATCGTCAACATCTAAGAAAATGTCACCCCAAAGCCTAAAAAGACCACCTAAAAAGAATCCAGTTTTAAAAACAACCCAAAGGACTCCACGAATTTGTTTGGATAAATGCGGAATTACAGATGTGGTGCTTGACTTTTTCTTTTTATTCTTAGGTAGGTCGTTCTTTATGTTCTTAAGTCTAAAAATGGTTAATGACTGTTCATCAGTACGCACTCTGATTCAGGAAGAAAATAATTGTAAAGATGAAAAGCAGCCTTTACTTGACACCTACTTAGCACGCAAAGGAATTTGTCCTTCTGATGCAAGTTAGGATACATCATTTGTGAAACACACAATTTTATTTTCAATATGAGAAAAATCCATACGGTTTATAAATCAGGAAAAAAAAAACACTTAAATTTCTGTTCCCTCCAGCCCCCTAGATAACCACTTTTCTTAAGTTTTTGTTTATGCGAAACATCATTTCTAAACCATTTCTTCACTGTTCATTTATAAAACTGTCAAGTGTCATCTGAGTTCAAAGAAGAAACAGAAAAAAACCAGGCAACTACATATGACTTTCCTGGTGAGCTGCTTTTCCTAGTGACACCCTGCTGTAGCCTTAGTTTCCTTCTTAGTCCGGTCATCTAAGCACTTGCTGACTTCATTTTGCCCTGCTCTGAGGAGATTTCCCTCTATGCTCGTACCCCTTTCATATAAAATCTCGAGTCCCCTTCAGCATTCCATCACAAACTGCCTTCTTTTTTCCTGAGAACTCCTGCGTGCTCTCCACCTCTTTCATCTAGTTTCTCCTTCCTCATTTTTACATTCACTTGCCCCTGTCAGTTCCTGTTGGCCTGTGCTGGATGAAAACAGCTGCCAAACTTCCTTGCCCCAAGAACATCTGTCTCCTTCTGGCCCGCTACTCTCCATCCCCTCTCCCTATATGTCTTCACCTAGTTTACACAGAAAACGCCACAACAAGTGAATGTTACTTTTTGAACAGCACTGAATTTGAAATACTGGAGTTAATATATTACTACAGGGAGACAATTACAGATGAAACCTCTTGGTAGATGTTGTTAGTTTTCTACACCACCGAGGCTTTTTCTCTGTTTCTCTTGAAGCAAACAGTCTCAAGAAGTGTCTAATTTCATTTTCTGTGCACAAGCTCTTTAAGATCTAACATTAGAAAGGAAAGGGTCCAGAAAGAATAACCAATCTATTATCCTAATATAACATATGAGGAAACAGATTTTGTGAGAGAGTAAATGGTTTGTCCGAAGTTGCACAGCTAGTACATGTCAGAGCCAAAACTGAAATGAGGTTTCCAGATTTCTGGTTCAATACTTTACCCCATTATTCTAAAGTGTCTTGACTGTACTTCTAACTTTAGGGGGAAGAAATCCAATGAAACACTAGAAAGTTCCTGTCCTTACCTGACATGGAGAGAGACGAGGAAACGTCAACTGAGGACACACAGGATGAGGAGACGATACTGGAGGATGTCTGGGTGGCAGAAGCCAAAGGGCGCATGTGTCCAGTACAGAGGTTACTGATCACTGGCCACTGGCCACTGGCGATGATTCGAGTTTATTGACACACAACTCCATGGAAACCCCAAGATTCTACCAGGTGGCAGTAGGTTGGTGGGCAAATGATGTCACAAAACAGGCAGTTTAAAGGTATCCGGTAGCCAATAGGGAGGTCAAATTTCCAACAGGAAGGTGAGATTGGACGGAGAGAGTGGCAGGAGCAGCATCTAAATGTCTGAACTCTGGGGAGGTTCAATACTGCAAGGCAGACATGATAGTTCCACGTTCCCCTAGATCATCTCAGTGCTTCTTATAGATGTTCGTTAATATAATTAACTAAGAGTCATTTATATTTTGTATGTTATTTTTAATGGAATATATAATATTATACATTTCTAAGTAGATATTACATATTCAGTTAATTAATAACCTTGGGGAGGAAGGAAAGGGACACATAGTGTAAGCAATAGCAGTTGTTCTGAAACTATTTCAGTTATTTTGCTTAGTGAAATTACTGCAACTTTCAGGGAGCAAAGGAAGGGATTAAAGGGCTCTTTCTGTGCCTTGGTTGAAGACTAGGGTGAGTGTGCCTTGTAGGGAATGATGTAATCCACGGCTCTTCTCTTAGTTTCTTCTCCTTGAATCCTACCTTCCTTGGGCTGGGCTGGGCTGGGCGGGGCTGGGCTGGGCTGGGCCGGGCCAGGTGGCGCCAGATCGGACTTGCAACTCTCTTCTGCTCTCCTTTCTTCCCCTTCATTTTAGGCATTGTTTCTGAGATGAGCCTTGATGTTGCCTTCTTATACTCGTGGATGTTACTTCCTGCAAACTTCAAGAAGCAGCGGTCTTCCCTTCAATGCCCCGATGCTTTGAATAATGGACTCTGCCTAGTCAAAGCCAACACCAGAGTGGTAGATGATACAGGTAATTGCAGACGTTCCTTCTTCTGGTCTGTGGTCACAATTCTTTTGCCCATAAGTTGCTACCTCTGGCTCCTTGCACCTCTTCATAGACATTCTGCCATCCTGCTCTTTTATACGTGGGAAGCATTTGGGATATTTTCTCTCTTCTCACTCGAGAGAATCCAGTGTGGCAGTTACTGTAGCTTCCTCTCCCTTGAAAACAGCCACTGGAGAATCTTGGGCATCTAGGATTTTTCCTATGCCATGCTTGAGTGCAATGCCAGGCAAAATGAAGAGAAGAATAGTTAGAGAAAGAAGACATCGATGGAAAATAGGGAACGGGTAAGGCAAGGGCACAGGAAAAAAGAGACTCGTGTACTTTTTGGTTTCTGTAACAAACAAGTTGACATTCTTTGGCCTCATTTTGTACTAGCAGAACAGACAATTCAATGTGTGTGGTGTGTGTGTGTGTGTGTGTGTGTGTGTGTGTAGATATATGTTTTTGACGTGTATATGTTTTATGTAGCTAGAGAATCCAGAACCTGCCATGGATTTGTACACTGAAGAGAATAGTCATAAATGGATTTGCTTTTTTTGTTTTATGTCATATTACCTTATGTATGCCATTCATTATTATGTTTGTAGAATAGGGATTGCTTTTAAATGCTTTGGTTTTTCTACATTTTTTTTTTCGATCCCTAGTCCTATGTTTCAAGAATCCAACCCTGGAAGACATATTGCATGTTCTTTTCTCTTGATTAGCTTATATTGAAACATCACAAACTAACTTGACCTGATGGAATTTGTGGAGAAAATTAAAGAGGGGTCCGTGAAAAAGGCATTGTGGTGAGCTATACCACATTAAGTGTGGTGTAACTTATGTGCCTGAGCATAAGGAACAGATGTTGCTGTCAGCCCACTTGGCCTGGTTGCCTTTGCTTTTGTTCCCCTGTTTAGTGCTTTTCTCACCAACTTCTCTTGTGAACGTGATAAAGGGAGTTAAGGCTGAGTTGCTAACGGTTGATATGTGGATTAAGCTGGTTTGGGGGAGGAAATGCGTGGCTAGAATCATTTTTCTTGGTGGCAAGCTTTCAGGCACGCCTAGAACCATCTTTCTGGGGACTTTTCTAGTGGCAGTGAGAAGATAGCATTCGATACAAGATGCTAAGAGCCCAGAAGAAGATACATTGATAGGTGGGACCTGTGACGATCAGTATTGCTTTTATAGACTTATTTTTCCCATCTCTTCCCGTCATGCTCCTACTGCTTCTTACGCAATTTCAGTGATTGTATGTGTGCGTCTGTGGGGGTGATGCTTATCTGAGAAGAAATTGTGAAAGGTGTGGCAGGGTAGACATATGGTTTAAGTTTCCAAGTGTTTTTCCCTTTGAGCTTAGCTTCCCCTCTCACATAGCTTACTTCCGTAATACTAACATGGAATGTGAGGCTAACAATGTATACGAAGTGTCTGCAAGCCAACCAGTGTCGATTTTCTCTGTGGTCCCACAGAAATCAAGGGCATCCATAGCTACTACATGTTTGGGTGGGTGATATGGATAGGGAGGAGCGTGGTAAGAACAACAACGTGTTTACATATGAAAATGCTCAGTTGCAACATTCAATTCTATTTAGGCAAATGCTTCTCATAGTTTGGTCTCTCCTGGTTCCTTGACTCTGTAACGATTTTCTCTCCAGTTTCTAGCCACTTAACTCTAGCTCCCAGTCTCAGCATCATCTTAACCTCTAAAATGAATCTCAAATGTAGGAGGAAGAACCTAAAGAGCTTCAGTCTAACACTCTGGAACTTGGTTAAGCCCTACCCTGACTAAAGCCTCCGTTTTCATAGTCAGGGTGTTATCTTGTTCCAGAGACCCATTCCCTGCATTTCGTACCCATCAGGATAACAGGGCTTGTCTCAGTGTAACATCCCCAGACCTAAATGACATAAATCAGAACGAAAAGAGCTGAGAGAACTCAGTACACAATTAAAAATTTTAAATATTCTAAGAACTAAACACCAAACTAAACGCAACACAAGGGTAAATGAAAACACAAGAAATACTTTAAAATGAAAAAGAAGATGATAGAAATGATTCTAGAGAAATGGCAAATATAAAAGGTAAGCAAAAAAAGCCAGGACAGTTCTGAAAAGGGTAGTGCAAATAAACAGAAGCATTTAGAATAACACAAAAATGATATTTCAAGTCAGTCGGACGGATTACTCAATAAATTGGGATGCGAACATCATGTTGGGCTACATATAAATAAGTTCTCTGGAAGGATCCAAAAAGTGGCAAAAGTAGATGTCTCTGAGGGAGGGGCGAAGTGCTTGGCTGAGAAATGGGGAAAATGGTGAATTTCCACTGAATAGCCTTTTGCATCTTTCTAATGTTCTGTCATGTCAATCTATTACCTCCCAAGTCTGAATGCCTGGGTTCAAATTGCTCCCCCAATTGCTAGCACTTAATTTTGGGCAAATGCTTGACACTATCGCTTTATCTGTGAAATGGGGTGAGTACCTTAGCCAGGTGCTGCCTGGCACAGCATAAACTCTCTCTACGTGTAAAGGACTAAAGAAACAACCCAGTGTCCAGCAGCTCTTGAACAGATGAACTGAGGTGGTATGTCCAGAAAATAGAATATTCTGCAGTCGTGAAAAGGAATGACATAGTGACAGTCTACAACATGGATGAACTTGCAAACATTATGCTGAGTGAAAGGAGCCAGATACCAAAGGTTACACTATGTGATTCCATTTACAGCATGTACATGAAATGTCTCCAAAAGGCAAATCAGTAGAAATTACCGGTTGCCTGGAGCAGGAGTAGGAGGGAGGGGGTAGAGAGGACTCTTTTTAGGATGATGAAAATGGTATGGATGAGGCAGTGGTGACGGGTGCACAACCTTGGGAATGTACGAAGTGCCACCGAACTGTGCGCTTTTAAACGGTCGATTTTACGTTGAGCGAATCATACCTCAAAGACCAGTTTTACTGCTGTAAAGTACTAACTCTCCCGTGGTGACGATCGGCTGCCGCATTTCTCCCTTGCCCCCCTCCCTGCCTTTCCTGCGCTCCCCCCGCCGTCTCCCACCCGGTCTCCCTCCCGCGCGCGCCACCAGGACGCCCGACGAGCGCTCTGGACCTTTGGGCGCCCGCGTCCCTGGCCCTCGGAGGGCCGCCAAGTGCGCACGCGCACCCCCGCTCTCACCTAGAAATGGACGCTCCGGGACGAGTTTTCTCCAGCGTTTCGGTTGATGGGGATGGTCCGGGAAGGCAGCACGCGCCCGGGTCGGTGGAGAACTTGCTGGGCTTTTCACCTTAATATTCAGGCCCCTCCAGAAGCTGATCTCGTCCACCCGAAACCTCCAGATGCTGTGCTCTGAAAGCCAGGTTGACCGCCTGTGGGCGCTTGCAAACACTGAGGACTTGGGGGGCTCGTAGGCTTCCAATGGAGGCCTTGCTCCTTTGCGTGCAATGCGACCCCAGCCCCAGCTGAACCTGCTACTGAAGTGGCAGGGCGGTAAATAATATTGGCCTTGCACGTTGCCAAGTTTAACTGAAGTAATACATCTTTCCGGCCCGGTTCATAGGTGTTGAGTGCATAGAGATTTATATTCCAGGCCCTGTTTTGGGTGAGCCTCATGCTGCTGCGATTCACTTTGCTAGGCCCCAGGTTATCACCTGCCTGCAGGAAATCTGTGAGCTCTTGCCACTCCCCTGGGAGATTCCCCTGTGTTTAGTATTCACCTTTCCCAGCTCTACTCACACATGCATAAGGTAACCCAAACCCGTTGGAGATATGTCCTGATCGTATTTTCTCAAAAGCTATCTGGTAGGTCATGAGACATAAAGCCATCCTGTGTCAGAGATTTTTTACATTTCTTCTGTTCAGCCCAGACTGCTCTTCAGCCTTCTTCAACTTTATCCAAATTTTACTCTTTTCACCTAACCTCAGACTCTGCATCTCACTTTTGCCATTTCCCCTATTTCTGATTCTTTCTATGAGCCCATAAAACCTCTCCCCTTATGGCCTTCCTAGTCCTGAACCGGGCTGCTTCCTCTCTCCTCAGGTCTTATCCCTTTATTTCCTGTTCTTCCACCCAAGTTTCCTTTCCTTCTCTCTAAAGCAGCCTTTGATCCCCACCACGACCACCAAGGAAAAACCACAGTAAAGAGCATCGGAAAACTCAACAGGCTTTTGTATTACTCAGCTATTAATTCTAGGACATGTGTTTATTCAGTTTCATTAAGGTTTAAAAATATATCAGAAGAGGGAAATTTGTATCTATCTATCTATGTGCATATTATATCTATCTATATTCCTATCTATCTATCTATATCTATCTTGTGTCTATCTCCATATATATGCGGAAAACCAGCTGGTACCCAAAGTGGCACCAACAATCTTAGAAGCTCTTATTTTGCATAGCCATAGTATCTAGCCATTTCCATCTCTTTTTCCTTCTCGATGAAATACTGCACTTTCCCCAAAGATGTACATTTGGCAGCATTCTCACGCTCTTGCTGAGCCAGCTTCTTCATGGCCTCGCGCTCTGGCCTCTGCTCTTTTGTAATGGGCGTTGACATTTCTGGCTCAGGAACATTTGGATTCCTCCATGGAATTCGTTGGTAGCGCAAGTCTTGGAGTGGATATTGGGTTTGAGGCTTGGGTGGTGGCTGGAGTTTGGTCACAGCAGTGGAAACGGGCCCCTGCCGCAGAGAAGTGCAGGATGATGTTTTGTCCGGTGCGGACCCAGAAGCAGCCCTCTGAGGGACACTGGGCGACCTAGGGTTGGTCAAACCTGGTTGGGTTGTGTTGATTGGAATTGGCTGAGCTGGCCTGGCAGGACCTGTCAAGGATGCATTGGCAGGAGCTGGTTGGGATGGATTGGCTGAGTTCGTAGCACCAGGCTGGGCAGAGTAAGCCATACCAGGCCTATGTGAGGCCAGAGACTGTGGCCTCCGAGGAGCAGGTCGAGGTCGAGGCCTGTCCAGGGTCAGAAAAGGCAAAGGTATCAGCCTGACCTTCCCAGGAGGTGGCAGCTCAAACTGGGATGGAGATGGAGACTCCTCTTCAGCACTGCCATCTCGTTTCTGGGCTTTGACTTGAGTTTTCTCAGGACTTTTACCCTTCCATGGGGTATCCGGCTGTCGTTTGATAGCTCGGGCTGGCTGGGGTTCTCTGGTGTTGCTAGAGTTTCCTAGGGCCCGAGAGGAAGAGAGCCCAGCTTTCTTGTCATTCTTCCTCCCCAGTGCATGAAAAACCTGCACAGACTCCAGCATGTGCATGCCTAGGCTGCTTCGAGGCTTTTTGAAGACCTCTCGGCTAAGGTCAGGTTGATTTTTCTTCCGCTTCATCCTGGGAATAGTTGGCTTCCCTTCTGCCTGGACTTTGTTCCCTGGCTGCTTACTCTCTTCAGCTTTCCTGGACTGATTTTCTCTTGATCTTTTGTTTTTTTCCTGCCCGTGGCTCTTAGTTTTGCTCATCCTGCTAGAGGCACCATTCTCAGGTTCGCTCTTAGGATGCTTGACCGCATTCACAGGAGCCCTGTCACTGGCTGCAGCACTGCAAACAACCACTTCTTCCCCTAACAGGCACTCTGGGTTCTTTGGCTGGCTTTTGGCTCTGGGAGCACCACTCACATGCTCAGAGGCTTTACGCCTGTTCTTCCTGACCTGATTGAAGGGACCCGTTATGGTACTCGTCTTGTCCTGCACCTGATTCATCTTGATGGCTCTGGTGTCTTTGGCTTTGATGGCTGTGAGATCTTTGGATTGGTCAAGGTATTTCAAGGAATTCGAGAGCTGGGGAAGGTGAATATCTTCCACCAGTTTAGGAGTGTTCTGAAAACCACTGCTGGGCTCAATCCCATTTTCAAGTGTCCCTTGGCCCTCAAGACTAAGGCTGTTCTTTCCGAGACTGGCATTGTCAGGACCAGGAGGTTCCTTTTGTCCAGGAGGATCAATGCACGCCAGAATCTGGTGAATGTCAGGGATTTCTAAAGGGAGTAGTGGAAGATCTTGGTTTTCTATTGGGATCTGGTCGTCATCCAGAGGCTTCGAAACCTTGGTTTTCATCTCATCCGAATTCTTATGCTCTGCTTGTTCCTTGCTTGAAGGTTGCAATCCCAGGGAAGTCTCCATCCCAAAGGAAGTTTCCATCACTACAAAGGAATCAAGGAAAACGTCAGTCCCTGGGTAAGTGAGATACTCCCCCTACATACATACACAGCAATCAGGCACCTTCCAACAGTGGGCAAGGCATTTCCACTAGCTCTTCTTAAGGACCATGGACAGGACCTTGTGTTAAAAGATAGGCAGGGACCGGTCTACTTTGCTTGTGATCATTTGATCTCATGGTTTGTCGGTTTTCTTGGTATTTCATAGGGTTGTGGTAAGTGTCTAAAAAGTGAACGTGATTTTTGAACTATGAAATGTTTTATACAGCCTAGTATTCTCATATACAGTCCTTTCAATTCTCTCCACTCTTCTGAGGGAATAAGAAGACTTCATGTCAAGGACCGGGACAGAGAGTGGAGCCCTTGCTCATGAAATACACAAGCAAGGACGCATTCTGAGCCGGCTTGCTATGGGCAGGATCTCTGAACACAAGGTCTGAAATCCTGGTGTACATTAAGGGAAATTAAACTGTCACTACCACATAAGAATTCTGAAGTGCCTTCCAAAGAGACTAAAGCAGTAGATCAGGGAAGGCCCTTAATTACAGTGTGGTGGTGTAGGGAGACTGAGGAGCACGGCAGCAAACAGTGAGGCATCCCTTGGTGTGTTCTTGATGTTCTCTTGTGTGTAGCATAGATGGCATTGTAGTATCCCACCTTCCCACCTATATAGAGTCTGAAAGTGGAGAGCACTGAGCAATGGTGGTGGTTAAACTCTCAGGACCTAAACTCTACCTATCTGTGGACTCACCACTTCTCAGCTGCAGACGTGACCCTCCTTTGCAATGCTGACTTAAGTCCTCTCCCTTCTTGCTGTTTGGACTCACCTTGAAAAGGTATTTCTGCCATGGATTGAGCGGACACCGAGTTGTAGGTTCCAGACGTGGAGACTGGTGTTAGGACATTTGTGGCCTGAAACTCCTCCAGCACCATCACTATCTCTGGTTGAGGGGCAGAGGCCCTGCTTCCCATGTACGACACAGAGCCATAGGACTGCAGGCAGGGGCCAAGCTCTCCACACAGTAGAGGCCCCAATGTGCCTTGATTATAGTAATACATCTGGCTTCCTTCCTGGTAGGGAAGTGACAGGCTATGTCCCTGATTTGGAATCTGAGATGGTGTCCCCTGAGCAAGGCTGGCAGACAGTGATGGATACACAGGGACCACAGTATTGGCAACTGAAGTTTTATCATACTGGGCTGCCATAGACGTGGCAGAAGCAGCTGTGTCTTGGTCAATGACAATCACAGTGTAGTCTTCAAGTGAAGATGACTTCTTTTCAGTGCTTCCTGTGGTATCCCACTTAAGAATACCTGGATAGGAGGCAGCTGAAGTGGAGATCTGGCTCTGGCCAGTCACCCCAGACAACATAGCTGTACTAGAATGTGGGTAAGGGTAGGCACTACCTATGAGTGGCTGGAAAGAGGTGCCAGAGGCTGATGGCAGTAGCCATGCCGAATTGACAGCTGGTGCACGGGTGCTGGAAAAGTTGCAGACACTTCCTTTTATGGAAACTGCATTGTTCACCACAGGAAGAGAGAGCTGAAGAGAATTTGCAGCTCCAAGTACAGATGGATTTTGGAAATTTTCTGCAGGAAACAAAAGGGTGATGAAAGATCGATGAGATTGATAAACTTTCACTTTCTTTAAGGAACAGCATTATGTTAAGCTTGTTGCAATCAGGAAGTCTCTAATACCAATGCTCACTGAGATACCAAAAATCAAAGCTGATGATGTCCGTAAGTGCTGGAACACTTTGGTACTCTTCTGAGGAACTGCCCCTGCTCCAAGCTGGGCACAGATGTACAGAAGACCCAAGTGGTCTGCTACATATGTTGTTCCCAGGTTAGAAGCAAACTTCTCCCTGCCCTGTCTTTCCCTTCAGCGGGCACGAGCATGGCCTCGTAATTATCTCCTAGAATCAAAGCATTTCAGAAGTAGGAGGCCCTTAGCAAACTTCAGTTTGAACATTCTCATATTACAAGTGAGGAAACTGAGGCTCACAGAGGTCAGATTGACTTAGTCAGGTTCTCTCATTTTGTTAGTATCATTACCAGGTTACAGACCCTGACTCCATTGCTAGTACTCTTGCTCTGAGCAAAGGCCAGAAACAGGGAGAAATACAACGTTAAATACAGGCAATTTTATTTTCTCCATTAGAAAACTGTACAGCTACTACTATTGTAATCTTCGGTCTCATTTTGCTTGGGTAGGTCACATGCCACTTCCTAGAGTTCACATGTAAGCCCGTCCAGTTGGTAAACGTAAAGGACCATTCTTTACCCTCTTCAAACCTAGCTTCTGATCCAAAGTCAAAATGACTACCTGAGTGTTTCTCAAGAAATGCTTTTGGGAAAAAAAAAAAAAAAAAACGTTATTGAAACTCTGTGAGCTTTAGGTTACTCATCTAAAAAGTGATCATCATAATAATACCTGGTATCATTCATACATGTATGAAGGTAATACATATGACTTGTAGAAAGGAAGATCATGAAGTTGTGGAAAGACAATACGACAAAAATCATGAAAAACGCATAACATCCCACTACGAAAAGGAACACATAGCTATTAATGAAAGTTGAGCTATAATGACTACAGCAGGAATCAAAGCTTAGTAATTTTAATCATAAATGAAGTTCTGTTACCATAGATGTAATATTATGAAAGTGAATATTGGCTCCTCTACTTCAGACAATACTGCTAACCAAGAACAGACCACGATAGAAGGTGACTTTGAATGAACCAATACACATAGACAGAGAAGCCATATTAATATAAAGGTGTAATAAGCAGGAAAATGCAGTAAATGCGAATGTATAGAG
Source organism: Cynocephalus volans (assembly GCF_027409185.1). NCBI lineage: Eukaryota > Metazoa > Chordata > Mammalia > Dermoptera > Cynocephalidae > Cynocephalus > Cynocephalus volans. The sequence goes on from NC_084473.1 coordinate 64,825,836, forward strand.
AGCCATAATATCTGCCGGCAAATATTTTAATAAAAACTGGTAAAAGCAGAGGGCAAAACAATAACCATAAAGGAATTCCTTTATTGTGATCATTCCTATTTCTCTGAATATTACCCAGCAAGTAGCAGATATTAATCCTAGTTGAAAGAGATAGTTCAATTGATAGAGCCACATAAGGAGAAAGAAAAATATCATGAAGGTTTTTATATTTATCCTGCAAACATAGATTATAATCATCGTCAACATCTAAGAAAATGTCACCCCAAAGCCTAAAAAGACCACCTAAAAAGAATCCAGTTTTAAAAACAACCTAAAGGACTCCACGAATTTGTTTGGATAAATGCGGAATTACAGATGTGGTGCTTGACTTTTTCTTTTTATTCTTAGGTAGGTCGTTCTTTATATTCTTAAGTCTAAAAATGGTTAATGACTGTTCATCAGTACGCACTCTGATTCAGGAAGAAAATAATTGTAAAGATGAAAAGCAGCCTTTACTTGACACCTACTTAGCACGCAAAGGAATTTGTCCTTCTGATGCAAGTTAGGATACATCATTTTTGAAACACACAATTTTGTTTTCAATATGAGAATAATCCATACGGTTTAAAAATCAGGAAAAAAAAGACACTTAAATTTCTGTTCCCTCCAGCCCCCTAGATAACCACTTTTCTTAATTTTTTGTTTATGCGAAACATCATTTCTAAACCATTTCTTCACTGTTCATTTACAAAACTGTCAAGTGTCATCTGAGTTCAAAGAAGAAACAGAAAAAAACCAGGCAACTACATATGACTTTCCTGGTGAGCTGCTTTTCCTAGTGACACCCTGCTGTAGCCTTAGTTTCCTTCTTAGTCCGGTCATCTAAGCACTTGCTGACTTCATTTTGCCCTGCTCTGAGGAGATTTCCCTCTATGCTCGTGCCCCTTTCATATAAGATCTCGAGTCCCCTTCAGCATTCCATCACAAACTGCCTTCTTTTTTCCTGAGAACTCCTGCGTGCTCTCCACCTCTTTCATCTAGTTTCTCCTTCCTCATTTTTACATTCACTTGCCCCTGTCAGTTCCTGTTGGCCTGTGCTGGATGAAAACAGTTGCCAAACTTCCTTGCCCCAAGAACATCTGTCTCCTTCTGGCCCGCTACTCTCCATCCCCTCTCCCTATATGTCTTCACCTAGTTTACACAGAAAACGCCACAACAAGTGAATGTTACTTTTTGAACAGCACTGAATTTGAAATACTGGAGTTAATATATTACTACAGGGAGACAATTACAGATGAAACCTCTTGGTAGATGTTGTTAGTTTTCTACACCACCGAGGCTTTTTCTCTGTTTCTCTTGAAGCAAACAGTCTCAAGAAGTGTCTAATTTCATTTTCTGTGCACAAGCTCTTTAAGATCTAACATTAGAAAGGAAAGGGTCCAGAAAGAATAACCAATCTATTATCCTAATATAACATATGAGGAAACAGATTTTGTGAGAGAGTAAATGGTTTGTCCGAAGTTACACAGCTAGTACATGCCAGAGCCAAAACTGAAATGAGGTTTCCAGATTTCTGGTTCAATACTTTACCCCATTATTCTAAACTGTCTTTAACTGTACTACTAACTTTAGGGGGAAGAAATCCAACGAAACACTGGAAAGTTCCTGTCCTTACCTGACATGGAGAGAGACGAGGAAACGTCAACTGAGGACACACAGGATGAGGAGACGATACTGGAGGATGTCTGGGTGGCAGAAGCCAAAGGGCGCATGTGTCCAGTACAGAGGTTACTGATCACTGGCCACTGGCCACTGGCGATGATTCGAGTTTATTGACACACAACTCCATGGAAACCCCAAGATTCTACCAGGTGGCAGTAGGTTGGTGGGCAAATGATGTCACAAAACAGGCAGTTTAAAGGTATCCGGTAGCCAATAGGGAGGTCAAATTTCCAACAGGAAGGTGAGATTGGACGGAGAGAGTGGCAGGAGCAGCATCTAAATGTCTGAACTCTGGGGAGGTTCAATACTGCAAGGCAGACATGATAGTTCCACGTTCCCCTAGATCATCTCAGTGCTTCTTATAGATGTTCGTTAATATAATTAACTAAGAGTCATTTATATTTTGTATGTTATTTTTAATGGAATATATAATATTATACATTTCTAAGTAGATATTACATATTCAGTTAATTAATATCCTTGGGGAGGAAGGAAAGGGACACATAGTGTAAGCAATAGCAGTTGTTCTGAAACTATTTCAGTTATTTTGCTTAGTGAAATTACTGCAACTTTCAGGGAGCAAAGGAAGGGATTAAAGGGCTCTTTCTGTGCCTTGGTTGAAGACTAGGGTGAGTGTGCCTTGTAGGGAATGATGTAATCCACGGCTCTTCTCTTAGTTTCTTCTCCTTGAATCCTACCTTCCTTGGGCTGGGCTGGGCTGGGCGGGGCTGGGCTGGGCTGGGCCGGGCCAGGTGGCGCCAGATCGGACTTGCAACTCTCTTCTGCTCTCCTTTCTTCCCCTTCATTTTAGGCATTGTTTCTGAGATGAGCCTTGATGTCGCCTTCTTATACTCGTGGATGTTACTTTCTGCAAACTTCAAGAAGCAGCGGCCTTCCCTTCAATGCCCCGATGCTTTGAATAATGGACTCTGCCTAGTCAAAGCCAACACCAGAGTGGTAGAAGATACAGGTAATTGCAGACGTTCCTTCTTCTGCTCTGTGGTCACAATTCTTTTGCCCATAAGTTGCTACCTCTGGCTCCTTGCACCTCTTCATAGACATTCTGCCATCCTGCTCTTTTATACGTGGGAAGCATTTGGGATATTTTCTCTCTTCTCACTCGAGAGAATCCAGTGTGGCAGTTACTGTAGCTTCCTCTCCCTTGAAAACAGCCACTGGAGAATCTTGGGCATCTAGGATTTTTCCTATGCCATGCTTGAGTGCAATGCCAGGCAAAATGAAGAGAAGAATAGTTAGAGAAAGAAGACATCGATGGAAAATAGGGAACGGGTAAGGCAAGGGCACAGGAAAAAAGAGACTCGTGTACTTTTTGGTTTCTGTAAGAAACAAGTTGACATTCTTTGGCCTCATTTTGTACTAGCAGAACAGACAATTCAATGTGTGTGGTGTGTGTGTGTGTGTGTGTGTGTGTGTGTGTGTGTGTGTGTGTGTGTGTGTGTGTGTGTGTGTGTGTGTGTAGATATATGTTTTTGACGTGTATATGTTTTATGTAGCTAGAGAATCCAGAACCTGCCATGGATTTGTACACTGAAGAGAATAGTCATAAATGGATTTGCTTTTTTTGTTTTATGTCATATTACCTTATGTATGCCATTCATTATTATGTTTGTAGAATAGGGATTGCTTTTAAATGCTTTGGTTTTTCTACATTTTTTTTTTCGATCCCTAGTCCTATGTTTCAAGAATCCAACCCTGGAAGACATATTGCATGTTCTTTTCTCTTGATTAGCTTATATTGAAACATCACAAACTAACTTGACCTGATGGATTTTGTGGAGAAAATTAAAGAGGGGTCCGTGAAAAAGGCATTGTGGTGAGCTATACCACATTAAGTGTGGTGTAACTTATGTGCCTGAGCATAAGGAACAGATGTTGCTGTCAGCCCACTTGGCCTGGTTGCCTTTGCTTTTGTTCCCCTGTTTAGTGCTTTTCTCACCAACTTCTCTTGTGAACGTGATAAAGGGAGTTAAGGCTGAGTTGCTAACGGTTGATATGTGGATTAAGCTGGTTTGGGGGAGGAAATGCGTGGCTAGAATCATTTTTCTTGGTGGCAAGCTTTCAGGCACGCCTAGAACCATCTTTCTGGGGACTTTTCTAGTGGCAGTGAGAAGGTAGCATTCGATACAAGATGCTAAGAGCCCAGAAGAAGATACATTGATAGGTGGGACCTGTGACGATCAGTATTGCTTTTATAGACTTATTTTTCCCATCTCTTCCCGTCATGCTCCTACTGCTTCTTACGCAATTTCAGTGATTGTATGTGTGCGTCTGTCGGGGTGATGCTTATCTGAGAAGAAATTGTGAAAGGTGTGGCAGGGTAGACATATGGTTTAAGTTTCCAAGTGTTTTTCCCTTTGAGCTTAGCTTCCCCTCTCACATAGCTTACTTCCATAATACTAACATGGAATGTGAGGCTAACAATGTATACGAAGTGTCTGCAAGCCAACCAGTGTCGATTTTCTCTGTGGTCCCACAGAAATCAAGGGCATCCATAGCTACTACATGTTTGGGTGGGTGATATGGATAGGGAGGAGCGTGGTAAGAACAACAACGTGTTTACATATGAAAATGCTCAGTTGCAACATTCAATTCTATTTAGGCAAATGCTTCTCATAGTTTGGTCTCTCCTGGTTCCTTGCCTCTGTAACGATTTTCTCTCCACAGTTTCTAGCCACTTAACTCTAGCTCCCAGTCTCAGCATCATCTTAACCTCTAAAATGAATCTCAAATGTAGGAGGAAGAACCTAAAGAGCTTCAGTCTAACACTCTGGAACTTGGTTAAGCCCTACCCTGACTAAAGCCTCCGTTTTCATAGTCAGGGTGTTATCTTGTTCCAGAGACCCATTCCCTGCATTTCGTACCCATCAGGATAACTGGGCTTGTCTCAGTGTAACATCCCCAGACCTAAATGACATAAATCAGAACGAAAAGAGCTGAGAGAACTCAGTACACAATTAAAAATTTTAAATATTCTAAGAACTAAACACCAAACTAAACGCAACACAAGGGTAAATGAAAACACAAGAAATACTTTAAAATGAAAAAGAAGATGATAGAAATGATTCTAGAGAAATGGCAAATATAAACAGTAAGCAAAAAAAGCCAGGACAGTTCTAAAAAGGGTAGTGCAAATAAACAGAAGCATTTAGAATAACACAAAAATGATATTTCAAGTCAGTCGGACGGATTACTCAATAAATTGGGATGCGAACATCATGTTGGGCTACATATAAATAAGTTCTCTGGAAGGATCCAAAAAGTGGCAAAAGTAGATGTCTCTGAGGGAGGGGCGAAGTGCTTGGCTGAGAAATGGGGAAAATGGTGAATTTCCACTGAATAGCCTTTTGCATCTTTCTAATGTTCTGTCATGTCAATCTATTACCTCCCAAGTCTGAATGCCTGGGTTCAAATTGCTCCCCCAATTGCTAGCACTTAATTTTGGGCAAATGCTTGACACTATCGCTTTATCTGTGAAATGGGGTGAGTACCTTAGCCAGGTGCTGCCTGGCACAGCATAAACTCTCTCTACGTGTAAAGGACTAAAGAAACAACCCAGTGTCCAGCAGCTCTTGAACAGATGAACTGAGGTGGTATGTCCAGAAAATAGAATATTCTGCAGTCGTGAAAAGGAATGACATAGTGACAGTCTACAACACGGATGAACTTGCAAACATTATGCTGAGTGAAAGGAGCCAGATACCAAAGGTTACACTATGTGATTCCATTTACAGCATGTATATGAAATGTCCCCAAAAGGCAAATCAGTAGAAATTACCGGTTGCCTGGAGCAGGAGTAGGAGGGAGGGGGTAGAGAGGACTCTTTTTAGGATGATGAAAATGGTATGGATGAGGCAGTGGTGACGGGTGCACAACCTTGGGAATGTACGAAGTGCCACCGAACTGTGTGCTTTTTTTTTTTTTTTTTTTTTTTTTTTTTAACTTTTATTTTGTCGATATACATTGTGGTTGATTATTGTTGCCCCTTACCAAAACCTCCCTCCCTCCTCCCTCTCCTCCCTCCCCCCCAACAATGTCTTTTCTATTTGCTTGTCGTATCAGCTTCAAGTAATTTTGGTTGTTATATCTTCTCCCCCCCGCCGGTTTTCTTTTTTGTGTGTGTGCGTGTGTGAATTTATATATTAATTTTGAGCTCCCACCAATAAGTGAGAACATGTGGTATTTCTCTTTCTGTGCCTGACTCGATTCACTTAATATAATTCTCTCAAGGTCAATCCATGTTGTTGCAAATGGCAGTATTTCATTCGTTTTTATAGCTGAGTAGTATTCCATTGTGTAGATGTACCACATTTTCCGTATCCACTCATCCGATGATGGACATTTGGGCTGGTTCCAACTCTTGGCTATTGTAAAGAGTGCTGCGATGAACATTGGGGAACAGGTATACCTTCGACTTGATGATTTCCATTCCTCTGGGTATATTCCCAGCAGTGGGATAGCTGGGTCATATGGTAGATCTATCTGCAATTGTTTGAGGAACCTCCATACCATTTTCCATAGAGGCTGTACCATTTTGCAGTCCCACCAACAATGTATGAGAGTTCCTTTTTCTCCGCAACCTCGCCAGCATTTATCGTTCAGAGTCTTTTGGATATTAGCCATCCTAACTGGGGTTAGATGGTATCTCAGTGTGGTTTTGATTTGCATTTTAAACGGTCGATTTTACGTTGAGCGAATCATACCTCAAAGACCAGTTTTACTGCTGTAAAGTACTAACTCTCCCGTGGTGACGATCGGCTGCCGCATTTCTCCCTTGCCCCCCTCCCTGCCTTTCCTGCGCTCCCCCCGCCGTCTCCCACCCGGTTTCCCTCCCGCGCGCGCCACCAGGACGCCCGACGAGCGCTATGGACCTTTGGGCGCCCGCGTCCCGGGCCCTCGGAGGGCCGCCAAGTGCGCACGCGCACCCCCGCTCTCACCTAGAAATGGACGCTCCGGGACGAGTTTTCTCCAGCGTTTCGGTTGATGGGGATGGTCCGGGAAGGCAGCACGCGCCCGGGTCGGTGGAGAACTTGCTGGGCTTTTCACCTTAATATTCAGGCCCCTCCAGAAGCTGATCTCGTCCACCCGAAACCTCCAGATGCTGTGCTCTGAAAGCCAGGTTGACCGCCTGTGGGCGCTTGCAAACACTGAGGACTTGGGGGGCTCGTAGGCTTCCAATGGAGGCCTTGCTCCTTTGCGTGCAATGCGACCCCAGCCCCAGCTGAACCTGCTACTGAAGTGGCAGGGCGGTAAATAATATTGGCCTTGCACGTTGCCAAGTTTAACTGAAGTAATACATCTTTCCGGCCCGGTTCATAGGTGTTGAGTGCATAGAGATTTATATTCCAGGCCCTGTTTTGGGTGAGCCTCATGCTGCTGCGATTCACTTTGCTAGGCCCCAGGTTATCACCTGCCTGCAGGAAATCTGTGAGCTCTTGCCACTCCCCTGGGAGATTCCCCTGTGTTTAGTATTCACCTTTCCCAGCTCTACTCACACATGCATAAGGTAACCCAAACCCGTTGGAGATATGTCCTGATCGTATTTTCTCAAAAGCTATCTGGTAGGTCATGAGACATAAAGCCATCCTGTGTCAGAGATTTTTTACATTTCTTCTGTTCAGCCCAGACTGCTCTTCAGCCTTCTTCAACTTTATCCAAATTTTACTCTTTTCACCTAACCTCAGACTCTGCATCTCACTTTTGCCATTTCCCCTATTTCTGATTCTTTCTATGAGCCCATAAAACCTCTCCCCTTATGGCCTTCCTAGTCCTGAACCGGGCTGCTTCCTCTCTCCTCAGGTCTTATCCCTTTATTTCCTGTTCTTCCACCCAAGTTTCCTTTCCTTCTCTCTAAAGCAGCCTTTGATCCCCACCACGACCACCAAGGAAAAACCACAGTAAAGAGCATCGGAAAACTCAACAGGCTTTTGTATTACTCAGCTATTAATTCTAGGACATGTGTTTATTCAGTTTCATTAAGGTTTAAAAATATATCAGAAGAGGGAAATTTGTATCTATCTATCTATGTGCATATTATATCTATCTATATTCCTATCTATCTATCTATATCTATCTTGTGTCTATCTCCATATATATGCGGAAATCCAGCTGGTACCCAAAGTGGCACCAACAATCTTAGAAGCTCTTATTTTGCATAGCCATAGTATCTAGCCATTTCCATCTCTTTTTCCTTCTCGATGAAATACTGCACTTTCCCCAAAGATGTACATTTGGCAGCATTCTCACGCTCTTGCTGAGCCAGCTTCTTCATGGCCTCGCGCTCTGGCCTCTGCTCTTTTGTAATGGGCGTTGACATTTCTGGCTCAGGAACATTTGGATTCCTCCATGGAATTCGTTGGTAGCGCAAGTCTTGGAGTGGATATTGGGTTTGAGGCTTGGGTGGTGGCTGGAGTTTGGTCACAGCAGTGGAAACGGGCCCCTGCCGCAGAGAAGTGCAGGATGATGTTTTGTCCGGTGCGGGCCCAGAAGCAGCCCTCTGAGGGACACTGGGCGACCTAGGGTTGGTCAAACCTGGTTGGGTTGTGTTGATTGGAATTGGCTGAGCTGGCCTGGCAGGACCTGTCAAGGATGCATTGGCAGGAGCTGGTTGGGATGGATTGGCTGAGTTAGTAGCACCAGGCTGGGCAGAGTAAGCCATACCAGGCCTATGTGAGGCCAGAGACTGTGGCCTCCGAGGAGCAGGTCGAGGTCGAGGCCTGTCCAGGGTCAGAAAAGGCAAAGGTATCAGCCTGACCTTCCCAGGAGGTGGCAGCTCAAACTGGGATGGAGATGGAGACTCCTCTTCAGCACTGCCATCTCGTTTCTGGGCTTTGACTTGAGTTTTCTCAGGACTTTTACCCTTCCATGGGGTATCCGGCTGTCGTTTGATAGCTCGGGCTGGCTGGGGTTCTCTGGTGTTGCTAGAGTTTCCTAGGGCCCGAGAGGAAGAGAGCCCAGCTTTCTTGTCATTCTTCCTCCCCAGTGCATGAAAAACCTGCACAGACTCCAGCATGTGCATGCCTAGGCTGCTTCGAGGCTTTTTGAAGACCTCTTGGCTAAGGTCAGGTTGATTTTTCTTCCGCTTCATCCTGGGAATAGTTGGCTTCCCTTCTGCCTGGACTTTGTTCCCTGGCTGCTTACTCTCTTCAGCTTTCCTGGACTGATTTTCTCTTGATCTTTTGTTTTTTTCCTGCCCGTGGCTCTTAGTTTTGCTCATCCTGCTAGAGGCACCATTCTCAGGTTCGCTCTTAGGATGCTTGACCGCATTCACAGGAGCCCTGTCACTGGCTGCAGCACTGCAAACAACCACTTCTTCCCCTAACAGGCACTCTGGGTTCTTTGGCTGGCTTTTGGCTCTGGGAGCACCACTCATATGCTCAGAGGCTTTACGCCTGTTCTTCCTGACCTGATTGAAGGGACCCGTTATGGTACTCGTCTTGTCCTGCACCTGATTCATCTTGATGGCTCTGGTGTCTTTGGCTTTGATGGCTGTGAGATCTTTGGATTGGTCAAGGTATTTCAAGGAATTCGAGAGCTGGGGAAGGTGAATATCTTCCACCAGTTTAGGAGTGTTCTGAAAACCACTGCTGGGCTCAATCCCATTTTCAAGTGTCCCTTGGTCCTCAAGACTAAGGCTGTTCTTTCCGAGACTGGCATTGTCAGGACCAGGAGGTTCCTTTTGTCCAGGAGGATCAATGCACGCCAGAATCTGGTGAATGTCAGGGATTTCTAAAGGGAGTAGTGGAAGATCTTGGTTTTCTATTGGGATCTGGTCGTCATCCAGAGGCTTCGAAACCTTGGTTTTCATCTCATCCGAATTCTTATGCTCTGCTTGTTCCTTGCTTGAAGGTTGCAATCCCAGGGAAGTCTCCATCCCAAAGGAAGTTTCCATCACTACAAAGGAATCAAGGAAAACGTCAGTCCCTGGGTAAGTGAGATACTCCCCCTACATACATACACAGCAATCAGGCACCTTCCAACAGTGGGCAAGGCATTTCCACTAGCTCTTCTTAAGGACCATGGACAGGACCTTGTGTTAAAAGATAGGCAGGGACCGGTCTACTTTGCTTGTGATCATTTGATCTCATGGTTTGTCGGTTTTCTTGGTATTTGATAGGGTTGTGGTAAGTGACTAAAAAGTGAACGTGATTTTTGAACTGTGAAATGTTTTATACAGCCTAGTATTCTCATATACAGTCCTTTCAATTCTCTCCACTCTTCTGAGGGAATAAGAACACTTCATGTCAAGGACCGGGACAGAGAGTGGAGCCCTTGCTCATGAAATACACAAGCAAGGACGCATTCTGAGCCGGCTTGCTATGGGCAGGATCTCTGAACACAAGGTCTGAAATCCTGGTGTACATTAAGGGAAATTAAACTGTCACTACCACATAAGAATTCTGAAGTGCCTTCCAAAGAGACTAAAGCAGTAGATCAGGGAAGGCCCTTAATTACAGTGTGGTGGTGTAGGGAGACTGAGGAGCACGGCAGCAAACAGTGAGGCATCCCTTGGTGTGTTCTTGATGTTCTCTTGTGTGTAGCATAGATGGCATTGTAGTATCCCACCTTCCCACCTATATAGAGTCTGAAAGTGGAGAGCACTGAGCAATGGTGGTGGTTAAACTCTCAGGACCTAAACTCTACCTATCTGTGGACTCACCACTTCTCAGCTGCAGACGTGACCCTCCTTTGCAATGCTGACTTAAGTCCTCTCCCTTCTTGCTGTTTGGACTCACCTTGAAAAGGTATTTCTGCCATGGATTGAGCGGACACCGAGTTGTAGGTTCCAGACGTGGAGACTGGTGTTAGGACATTTGTGGCCTGAAACTCCTCCAGCACCATCACTATCTCTGGTTGAGGGGCAGAGGCCCTGCTTCCCGTGTACGACACAGAGCCATAGGACTGCAGGCAGGGGCCAAGCTCTCCACACAGTAGAGGCCCCAATGTGCCTTGATTATAGTAACACAGCTGGCTTCCTTCCTGGTAGGGAAGTGACAGGCTATGTCCCTGATTTGGAATCTGAGATGGTGTCCCCTGAGCAAGGCTGGCAGACAGTGATGGATACACAGGGACCACAGTATTGGCAACTGAAGTTTTATCATACTGGGCTGCCATAGACGTGGCAGAAGCAGCTGTGTCTTGGTCAATGACAATCACAGTGTAGTCTTCAAGTGAAGATGACTTCCTTTCAGTGCTTCCTGTGGTATCCCACTTAAGAATACCTGGATAGGAGGCAGCTGAAGTGGAGATCTGGCTCTGGCCAGTCACCCCAGACAACATAGCTGTGATAGAATGTGGGTAAGGGTAGGCACTACCTATGAGTGGCTGGAAAGAGGTGCCAGAGGCTGCTGGCAGTAGCCATGCCGAATTGACAGCTGGTGCACGGGTGCTGGAAAAGTTGCAGACACTTCCTTTTATGGAAACTGCATTGTTCACCACAGGAAGCGAGAGCTGAAGAGAATTTGAAGCTCCAAGTACAGATGGATTTTGGAAATTTTCTGCAGGAAACAAAAGGGTGATGAAAGATCGATGAGATTGATAAACTTTCACTTTCCTTAAGGAACAGCATTATGTTAAGCTTGTTGCAATCAGGAAGTCTCTAATACCAATGCTCACTGAGATACCAAAAATCAAAGCTGATGATGTCCGTAAATGCTGGAACACTTTGGTACTCTTCTGAGGAACTGCCTCTGCTCCAACCTGGGCACAGATGTGCAGAAGACCCAAGTGGTCTGCTACATATTTTGTTCCCAGGTTAGAAGCAAACTTCTCCCTGCCCTGTCTTTCCCTTCAGCGGGCACTAGCATGGCCTCGTAATTATCTCCTAGAATCGAAGCATTTCAGAAGTAGGAGGCCCTTAGCAAACTTCAGTTTGAACATTCTCATATTACAAGTGAGGAAACTGAGGCTCACAGAGGTCAGATTGACTTAGTCAGGTTCTCTCATTTTGTTAGTATCATTACCAGGTTACAGACCCTGACTCCATTGCTAGTACTCTTGCTCTGAGCAAAGGCCAGAAACAGGGAGAAATACAACGTTAAATACAGGCAATTTTATTTTGTCCATTAGAAAACTGTACAGCTACTACTATTGTAATCTTCGGTCTCATTTTGCTTGGGTAGGTCACATGCCATTTCCTAGAGTTCACATGTAAGCCCGTCCAGTTGGTAAACGTAAAGGACCATTCTTTACCCTCTTCAAACCTAGCTTCTGATCCAAGGTCAAAATGACTACCTGAGTGTTTCTCAAGAAATGCTTTTGGGAAAAAAAAAAAAAAAAAAAAAACGTTATTGAAACTCTGTGAGCTTTAGGTTACTCATCTAAAAAGTGATCATCATAATAATACCTGGTATCATTCATACATGTATGAAGGTAATACATATGACTTGTAGAAAGGAAGATCATGAAGTTGTGGAAAGACAATACGACAAAAATCATGAAAAACGCATAACATCCCACTACGAAAAGGAACACATAGCTATTAATGAAAGTTGAGCTATAATGACTACAGCAGGAATCAAAGCTTAGTAATTTTAATCATAAATGAAGTTCTGTTACCATAGATGTAATATTATGAAAGTGAATATTGGCTCCTCTACTTCAGACAATACTGCTAACCAAGAACAGACCACGATAGAAAGTGACTTTGAATGAACCAATACACATAGACAGAGAAGCCATATTAATATAAAGGTGTACTAAGCAGGAAAATGCAGTAAATGCGAATGTATAGGGAGCCATAATATCTGCCGGCAAATATTTTAATAAAAACTGGTAAAAGCAGAGGGCAAAACAATAACCATAAAGGAATTCCTTTATTGTGATCATTCCTATTTCTCTGAATATTACCCAGCAAGTAGCAGATATTAATCCTAGTTGAAAGAGATAGTTCAATTGATAGAGCCACATAAGGAGAAAGAAAAGTATCATGAAGATTTTTATATTTATCCTGCAAACATAGATTATAATCATCGTCAACATCTAAGAAAATGTCACCCCAAAGCCTAAAAAGACCACCTAAAAAGAATCCAGTTTTAAAAACAACCCAAAGGACTCCACGAATTTGTTTGGATAAATGCGGAATTACAGATGTGGTGCTTGACTTTTTCTTTTTATTCTTAGGTAGGTCGTTCTTTATGTTCTTAAGTCTAAAAATGGTTAATGACTGTTCATCAGTACGCACTCTGATTCAGGAAGAAAATAATTGTAAAGATGAAAAGCAGCCTTTACTTGACACCTACTTAGCACGCAAAGGAATTTGTCCTTCTGATGCAAGTTAGGATACATCATTTGTGAAACACACAATTTTATTTTCAATATGAGAAAAATCCATACGGTTTATAAATCAGGAAAAAAAAACACTTAAATTTCTGTTCCCTCCAGCCCCCTAGATAACCACTTTTCTTAAGTTTTTGTTTATGCGAAACATCATTTCTAAACCATTTCTTCACTGTTCATTTATAAAACTGTCAAGTGTCATCTGAGTTCAAAGAAGAAACAGAAAAAAACCAGGCAACTACATATGACTTTCCTGGTGAGCTGCTTTTCCTAGTGACACCCTGCTGTAGCCTTAGTTTCCTTCTTAGTCCGGTCATCTAAGCACTTGCTGACTTCATTTTGCCCTGCTCTGAGGAGATTTCCCTCTATGCTCGTACCCCTTTCATATAAAATCTCGAGTCCCCTTCAGCATTCCATCACAAACTGCCTTCTTTTTTCCTGAGAACTCCTGCGTGCTCTCCACCTCTTTCATCTAGTTTCTCCTTCCTCATTTTTACATTCACTTGCCCCTGTCAGTTCCTGTTGGCCTGTGCTGGATGAAAACAGCTGCCAAACTTCCTTGCCCCAAGAACATCTGTCTCCTTCTGGCCCGCTACTCTCCATCCCCTCTCCCTATATGTCTTCACCTAGTTTACACAGAAAACGCCACAACAAGTGAATGTTACTTTTTGAACAGCACTGAATTTGAAATACTGGAGTTAATATATTACTACAGGGAGACAATTACAGATGAAACCTCTTGGTAGATGTTGTTAGTTTTCTACACCACCGAGGCTTTTTCTCTGTTTCTCTTGAAGCAAACAGTCTCAAGAAGTGTCTAATTTCATTTTCTGTGCACAAGCTCTTTAAGATCTAACATTAGAAAGGAAAGGGTCCAGAAAGAATAACCAATCTATTATCCTAATATAACATATGAGGAAACAGATTTTGTGAGAGAGTAAATGGTTTGTCCGAAGTTGCACAGCTAGTACATGTCAGAGCCAAAACTGAAATGAGGTTTCCAGATTTCTGGTTCAATACTTTACCCCATTATTCTAAAGTGTCTTGACTGTACTTCTAACTTTAGGGGGAAGAAATCCAATGAAACACTAGAAAGTTCCTGTCCTTACCTGACATGGAGAGAGACGAGGAAACGTCAACTGAGGACACACAGGATGAGGAGACGATACTGGAGGATGTCTGGGTGGCAGAAGCCAAAGGGCGCATGTGTCCAGTACAGAGGTTACTGATCACTGGCCACTGGCCACTGGCGATGATTCGAGTTTATTGACACACAACTCCATGGAAACCCCAAGATTCTACCAGGTGGCAGTAGGTTGGTGGGCAAATGATGTCACAAAACAGGCAGTTTAAAGGTATCCGGTAGCCAATAGGGAGGTCAAATTTCCAACAGGAAGGTGAGATTGGACGGAGAGAGTGGCAGGAGCAGCATCTAAATGTCTGAACTCTGGGGAGGTTCAATACTGCAAGGCAGACATGATAGTTCCACGTTCCCCTAGATCATCTCAGTGCTTCTTATAGATGTTCGTTAATATAATTAACTAAGAGTCATTTATATTTTGTATGTTATTTTTAATGGAATATATAATATTATACATTTCTAAGTAGATATTACATATTCAGTTAATTAATATCCTTGGGGAGGAAGGAAAGGGACACATAGTGTAAGCAATAGCAGTTGTTCTGAAACTATTTCAGTTATTTTGCTTAGTGAAATTACTGCAACTTTCAGGGAGCAAAGGAAGGGATTAAAGGGCTCTTTCTGTGCCTTGGTTGAAGACTAGGGTGAGTGTGCCTTGTAGGGAATGATGTAATCCACGGCTCTTCTCTTAGTTTCTTCTCCTTGAATCCTACCTTCCTTGGGCTGGGCTGGGCTGGGCGGGGCTGGGCTGGGCTGGGCCGGGCCAGGTGGCGCCAGATCGGACTTGCAACTCTCTTCTGCTCTCCTTTCTTCCCCTTCATTTTAGGCATTGTTTCTGAGATGAGCCTTGATGTTGCCTTCTTATACTCGTGGATGTTACTTCCTGCAAACTTCAAGAAGCAGCGGTCTTCCCTTCAATGCCCCGATGCTTTGAATAATGGACTCTGCCTAGTCAAAGCCAACACCAGAGTGGTAGATGATACAGGTAATTGCAGACGTTCCTTCTTCTGGTCTGTGGTCACAATTCTTTTGCCCATAAGTTGCTACCTCTGGCTCCTTGCACCTCTTCATAGACATTCTGCCATCCTGCTCTTTTATACGTGGGAAGCATTTGGGATATTTTCTCTCTTCTCACTCGAGAGAATCCAGTGTGGCAGTTACTGTAGCTTCCTCTCCCTTGAAAACAGCCACTGGAGAATCTTGGGCATCTAGGATTTTTCCTATGCCATGCTTGAGTGCAATGCCAGGCAAAATGAAGAGAAGAATAGTTAGAGAAAGAAGACATCGATGGAAAATAGGGAACGGGTAAGGCAAGGGCACAGGAAAAAAGAGACTCGTGTACTTTTTGGTTTCTGTAACAAACAAGTTGACATTCTTTGGCCTCATTTTGTACTAGCAGAACAGACAATTCAATGTGTGTGGTGTGTGTGTGTGTGTGTGTGTGTGTGTGTAGATATATGTTTTTGACGTGTATATGTTTTATGTAGCTAGAGAATCCAGAACCTGCCATGGATTTGTACACTGAAGAGAATAGTCATAAATGGATTTGCTTTTTTTGTTTTATGTCATATTACCTTATGTATGCCATTCATTATTATGTTTGTAGAATAGGGATTGCTTTTAAATGCTTTGGTTTTTCTACATTTTTTTTTCGACCCCTAGTCCTATGTTTCAAGAATCCAACCCTGGAAGACATATTGCATGTTCTTTTCTCTTGATTAGCTTATATTGAAACATCACAAACTAACTTGACCTGATGGATTTTGTGGAGAAAATTAAAGAGGGGTCCGTGAAAAAGGCATTGTGGTGAGGTATACCACATTAAGTGTGGTGTAACTTATGTGCCTGAGCATAAGGAACAGATGTTGCTGTCAGCCCACTTGGCCTGGTTGCCTTTGCTTTTGTTCCCCTGTTTAGTGCTTTTCTCACCAACTTCTCTTGTGAACGTGATAAAGGGAGTTAAGGCTGAGTTGCTAACGGTTGATATGTGGATTAAGCTGGTTTGGGGGAGGAAATGCGTGGCTAGAATCATTTTTCTTGGTGGCAAGCTTTCAGGCACGCCTAGAACCATCTTTCGGGGGACTTTTCTAGTGGCAGTGAGAAGATAGCATTCGATACAAGATGCTAAGAGCCCAGAAGAAGATACATTGATAGGTGGGACCTGTGACGATCAGTATTGCTTTTATAGACTTATTTTTCCCATCTCTTCCCGTCATGCTCCTACTGCTTCTTACGCAATTTCAGTGATTGTATGTGTGCGTCTGTGGGGGTGATGCTTATCTGAGAAGAAATTGTGAAAGGTGTGGCAGGGTAGACATATGGTTTAAGTTTCCAAGTGTTTTTCCCTTTGAGCTTAGCTTCCCCTCTCACATAGCTTACTTCCGTAATACTAACATGGAATGTGAGGCTAACAATGTATACGAAGTGTCTGCAAGCCAACCAGTGTCGATTTTCTCTGTGGTCCCACAGAAATCAAGGGCATCCATAGCTACTACATGTTTGGGTGGGTGATATGGATAGGGAGGAGCGTGGTAAGAACAACAACGTGTTTACATATGAAAATGCTCAGTTGCAACATTCAATTCTATTTAGGCAAATGCTTCTCATAGTTTGGTCTCTCCTGGTTCCTTGACTCTGTAACGATTTTCTCTCCAGTTTCTAGCCACTTAACTCTAGCTCCCAGTCTCAGCATCATCTTAACCTCTAAAATGAATCTCAAATGTAGGAGGAAGAACCTAAAGAGCTTCAGTCTAACACTCTGGAACTTGGTTAAGCCCTACCCTGACTAAAGCCTCCGTTTTCATAGTCAGGGTGTTATCTTGTTCCAGAGACCCATTCCCTGCATTTCGTACCCATCAGGATAACAGGGCTTGTCTCAGTGTAACATCCCCAGACCTAAATGACATAAATCAGAACGAAAAGAGCTGAGAGAACTCAGTACACAATTAAAAATTTTAAATATTCTAAGAACTAAACACCAAACTAAACGCAACACAAGGGTAAATGAAAACACAAGAAATACTTTAAAATGAAAAAGAAGATAATAGAAATGATTCTAGAGAAATGGCAAATATAAAAGGTAAGCAAAAAAAGCCAGGACAGTTCTGAAAAGGGTAGTGCAAATAAACAGAAGCATTTAGAATAACACAAAAATGATATTTCAAGTCAGTCGGACGGATTACTCAATAAATTGGGATGCGAACATCATGTTGGGCTACATATAAATAAGTTCTCTGGAAGGATCCAAAAAGTGGCAAAAGTAGATGTCTCTGAGGGAGGGGCGAAGTGCTTGGCTGAGAAATGGGGAAAATGGTGAATTTCCACTGAATAGCCTTTTGCATCTTTCTAATGTTCTGTCATGTCAATCTATTACCTCCCAAGTCTGAATGCCTGGGTTCAAATTGCTCCCCCAATTGCTAGCACTTAATTTTGGGCAAATGCTTGACACTATCGCTTTATCTGTGAAATGGGGTGAGTACCTTAGCCAGGTGCTGCCTGGCACAGCATAAACTCTCTCTACGTGTAAAGGACTAAAGAAACAACCCAGTGTCCAGCAGCTCTTGAACAGATGAACTGAGGTGGTATGTCCAGAAAATAGAATATTCTGCAGTCGTGAAAAGGAATGACATAGTGACAGTCTACAACACGGATGAACTTGCAAACATTATGCTGAGTGAAAGGAGCCAGATACCAAAGGTTACACTATGTGATTCCATTTACAGCATGTATATGAAATGTCCCCAAAAGGCAAATCAGTAGAAATTACCGGTTGCCTGGAGCAGGAGTAGGAGGGAGGGGGTAGAGAGGACTCTTTTTAGGATGATGAAAATGGTATGGATGAGGCAGTGGTGACGGGTGCACAACCTTGGGAATGTACGAAGTGCCACCGAACTGTGTGCTTTTAAACGGTCGATTTTACGTTGAGCGAATCATACCTCAAAGACCAGTTTTACTGCTGTAAAGTACTAACTCTCCCGTGGTGACGATCGGCTGCCGCATTTCTCCCTTGCCCCCCTCCCTGCCTTTCCTGCGCTCCCCCCGCCGTCTCCCACCCGGTCTCCCTCCCGCGCGCGCCACCAGGACGCCCGACGAGCGCTCTGGACCTTTGGGCGCCCGCGTCCCGGGCCCTCGGATGGCCG
This sequence comes from Cynocephalus volans, assembly GCF_027409185.1. Lineage (NCBI taxonomy): Eukaryota > Metazoa > Chordata > Mammalia > Dermoptera > Cynocephalidae > Cynocephalus > Cynocephalus volans. Next base: position 64,844,112 of record NC_084473.1, read on the forward strand.
CCAAGTGCGCACGCGCACCCCCGCTCTCACCTAGAAATGGACGCTCCGGGACGAGTTTTCTCCAGCGTTTCGGTTGATGGGGATGGTCCGGGAAGGCAGCACGCGCCCGGGTCGGTGGAGAACTTGCTGGGCTTTTCACCTTAATATTCAGGCCCCTCCAGAAGCTGATCTCGTCCACCCGAAACCTCCAGATGCTGTGCTCTGAAAGCCAGGTTGACCGCCTGTGGGCGCTTGCAAACACTGAGGACTTGGGGGGCTCGTAGGCTTCCAATGGAGGCCTTGCTCCTTTGCGTGCAATGCGACCCCAGCCCCAGCTGAACCTGCTACTGAAGTGGCAGGGCGGTAAATAATATTGGCCTTGCACGTTGCCAAGTTTAACTGAAGTAATACATCTTTCCGGCCCGGTTCATAGGTGTTGAGTGCATAGAGATTTATATTCCAGGCCCTGTTTTGGGTGAGCCTCATGCTGCTGCGATTCACTTTGCTAGGCCCCAGGTTATCACCTGCCTGCAGGAAATCTGTGAGCTCTTGCCACTCCCCTGGGAGATTCCCCTGTGTTTAGTATTCACCTTTCCCAGCTCTACTCACACATGCATAAGGTAACCCAAACCCGTTGGAGATATGTCCTGATCGTATTTTCTCAAAAGCTATCTGGTAGGTCATGAGACATAAAGCCATCCTGTGTCAGAGATTTTTTACATTTCTTCTGTTCAGCCCAGACTGCTCTTCAGCCTTCTTCAACTTTATCCAAATTTTACTCTTTTCACCTAACCTCAGACTCTGCATCTCACTTTTGCCATTTCCCCTATTTCTGATTCTTTCTATGAGCCCATAAAACCTCTCCCCTTATGGCCTTCCTAGTCCTGAACCGGGCTGCTTCCTCTCTCCTCAGGTCTTATCCCTTTATTTCCTGTTCTTCCACCCAAGTTTCCTTTCCTTCTCTCTAAAGCAGCCTTTGATCCCCACCACGACCACCAAGGAAAAACCACAGTAAAGAGCATCGGAAAACTCAACAGGCTTTTGTATTACTCAGCTATTAATTCTAGGACATGTGTTTATTCAGTTTCATTAAGGTTTTAAAATATATCAGAAGAGGGAAATTTGTATCTATCTATCTATGTGCATATTATATCTATCTATATTCCTATCTATCTATCTATATCTATCTTGTGTCTATCTCCATATATATGCGGAAATCCAGCTGGTACCCAAAGTGGCACCAACAATCTTAGAAGCTCTTATTTTGCATAGCCATAGTATCTAGCCATTTCCATCTCTTTTTCCTTCTCGATGAAATACTGCACTTTCCCCAAAGATGTACATTTGGCAGCATTCTCACGCTCTTGCTGAGCCAGCTTCTTCATGGCCTTGCGCTCTGGCCTCTGTTCTTTTGTAATGGGCGTTGACATTTCTGGCTCAGGAACATTTGGATTCCTCCATGGAATTCGTTGGTAGCGCAAGTCTTGGAGTGGATATTGGGTTTGAGGCTTGGGTGGTGGCTGGAGTTTGGTCACAGCAGTGGAAACGGGCCCCTGCCGCAGAGAAGTGCAGGATGATGTTTTGTCCGGTGCGGGCCCAGAAGCAGCCCTCTGAGGGACACTGGGCGACCTAGGGTTGGTCAAACCTGGTTGGGTTGTGTTGATTGGAATTGGCTGAGCTGGCCTGGCAGGACCTGTCAAGGATGCATTGGCAGGAGCTGGTTGGGATGGATTGGCTGAGTTAGTAGCACCAGGCTGGGCAGAGTAAGCCATACCAGGCCTATGTGAGGCCAGAGACTGTGGCCTCCGAGGAGCAGGTCGAGGTCGAGGCCTGTCCAGGGTCAGAAAAGGCAAAGGTATCAGCCTGACCTTCCCAGGAGGTGGCAGCTCAAACTGGGATGGAGATGGAGACTCCTCTTCAGCACTGCCATCTCGTTTCTGGGCTTTGACTTGAGTTTTCTCAGGACTTTTACCCTTCCATGGGGTATCCGGCTGTCGTTTGATAGCTCGGGCTGGCTGGGGTTCTCTGGTGTTGCTAGAGTTTCCTAGGGCCCGAGAGGAAGAGAGCCCAGCTTTCTTGTCATTCTTCCTCCCCAGTGCATGAAAAACCTGCACAGACTCCAGCATGTGCATGCCTAGGCTGCTTCGAGGCTTTTTGAAGACCTCTTGGCTAAGGTCAGGTTGATTTTTCTTCCGCTTCATCCTGGGAATAGTTGGCTTCCCTTCTGCCTGGACTTTGTTCCCTGGCTGCTTACTCTCTTCAGCTTTCCTGGACTGATTTTCTCTTGATCTTTTGTTTTTTTCCTGCCCGTGGCTCTTAGTTTTGCTCATCCTGCTAGAGGCACCATTCTCAGGTTCGCTCTTAGGATGCTTGACCGCATTCACAGGAGCCCTGTCACTGGCTGCAGCACTGCAAACAACCACTTCTTCCCCTAACAGGCACTCTGGGTTCTTTGGCTGGCTTTTGGCTCTGGGAGCACCACTCATATGCTCAGAGGCTTTACGCCTGTTCTTCCTGACCTGATTGAAGGGACCCGTTATGGTACTCGTCTTGTCCTGCACCTGATTCATCTTGATGGCTCTGGTGTCTTTGGCTTTGATGGCTGTGAGATCTTTGGATTGGTCAAGGTATTTCAAGGAATTCGAGAGCTGGGGAAGGTGAATATCTTCCACCAGTTTAGGAGTGTTCTGAAAACCACTGCTGGGCTCAATCCCATTTTCAAGTGTCCCTTGGTCCTCAAGACTAAGGCTGTTCTTTCCGAGACTGGCATTGTCAGGACCAGGAGGTTCCTTTTGTCCAGGAGGATCAATGCACGCCAGAATCTGGTGAATGTCAGGGATTTCTAAAGGGAGTAGTGGAAGATCTTGGTTTTCTATTGGGATCTGGTCGTCATCCAGAGGCTTCGAAACCTTGGTTTTCATCTCATCCGAATTCTTATGCTCTGCTTGTTCCTTGCTTGAAGGTTGCAATCCCAGGGAAGTCTCCATCCCAAAGGAAGTTTCCATCACTACAAAGGAATCAAGGAAAACGTCAGTCCCTGGGTAAGTGAGATACTCCCCCTACATACATACACAGCAATCAGGCACCTTCCAACAGTGGGCAAGGCATTTCCACTAGCTCTTCTTAAGGACCATGGACAGGACCTTGTGTTAAAAGATAGGCAGGGACCGGTCTACTTTGCTTGTGATCATTTGATCTCATGGTTTGTCGGTTTTCTTGGTATTTGATAGGGTTGTGGTAAGTGACTAAAAAGTGAACGTGATTTTTGAACTATGAAATGTTTTATACAGCCTAGTATTCTCATATACAGTCCTTTCAATTCTCTCCACTCTTCTGAGGGAATAAGAACACTTCATGTCAAGGACCGGGACAGAGAGTGGAGCCCTTGCTCATGAAATACACAAGCAAGGACGCATTCTGAGCCGGCTTGCTATGGGCAGGATCTCTGAACACAAGGTCTGAAATCCTGGTGTACATTAAGGGAAATTAAACTGTCACTACCACATAAGAATTCTGAAGTGCCTTCCAAAGAGACTAAAGCAGTAGATCAGGGAAGGCCCTTAATTACAGTGTGGTGGTGTAGGGAGACTGAGGAGCACGGCAGCAAACAGTGAGGCATCCCTTGGTGTGTTCTTGATGTTCTCTTGTGTGTAGCATAGATGGCATTGTAGTATCCCACCTTCCCACCTATATAGAGTCTGAAAGTGGAGAGCACTGAGCAATGGTGGTGGTTAAACTCTCAGGACCTAAACTCTACCTATCTGTGGACTCACCACTTCTCAGCTGCAGACGTGACCCTCCTTTGCAATGCTGACTTAAGTCCTCTCCCTTCTTGCTGTTTGGACTCACCTTGAAAAGGTATTTCTGCCATGGATTGAGCGGACACCGAGTTGTAGGTTCCAGACGTGGAGACTGGTGTTAGGACATTTGTGGCCTGAAACTCCTCCAGCACCATCACTATCTCTGGTTGAGGGGCAGAGGCCCTGCTTCCCGTGTACGACACAGAGCCATAGGACTGCAGGCAGGGGCCAAGCTCTCCACACAGTAGAGGCCCCAATGTGCCTTGATTATAGTAACACAGCTGGCTTCCTTCCTGGTAGGGAAGTGACAGGCTATGTCCCTGATTTGGAATCTGAGATGGTGTCCCCTGAGCAAGGCTGGCAGACAGTGATGGATACACAGGGACCACAGTATTGGCAACTGAAGTTTTATCATACTGGGCTGCCATAGACGTGGCAGAAGCAGCTGTGTCTTGGTCAATGACAATCACAGTGTAGTCTTCAAGTGAAGATGACTTCCTTTCAGTGCTTCCTGTGGTATCCCACTTAAGAATACCTGGATAGGAGGCAGCTGAAGTGGAGATCTGGCTCTGGCCAGTCACCCCAGACAACATAGCTGTGATAGAATGTGGGTAAGGGTAGGCACTACCTATGAGTGGCTGGAAAGAGGTGCCAGAGGCTGCTGGCAGTAGCCATGCCGAATTGACAGCTGGTGCACGGGTGCTGGAAAAGTTGCAGACACTTCCTTTTATGGAAACTGCATTGTTCACCACAGGAAGAGAGAGCTGAAGAGAATTTGAAGCTCCAAGTACAGATGGATTTTGGAAATTTTCTGCAGGAAACAAAAGGGTGATGAAAGATCGATGAGATTGATAAACTTTCACTTTCTTTAAGGAACAGCATTATGTTAAGCTTGTTGCAATCAGGAAGTCTCTAATACCAATGGTCACTGAGATACCAAAAATCAGAACTGATGATGTCCATAAGTGCTGGAACACTTTGGTACTCTTCTGAGGAACTGCCTCTGCTCCAACCTGGGCACAGATGTGCAGAAGACCCAAGTGGTCTGCTACATATGTTGTTCCCAGGTTAGAAGCAAACTTCTCCTTGCCCTGTCTTTCCCTTCAGCGGGTACTAGCATGGCCACGTAATTATCTCCTAGAATCGAAGCATTTCAGAAGTAGGAGGCCCTTAGCAAACTTCACTTTGAACATTCTCATATTACAAGTGAGGAAACTGAGGCTCACAGAGGTCAGATTGACTTAGTCAGGTTCTCTCATTTTGTTAGTATCATTACCAGGTTACAGACCCTGACTCCATTGCTAGTACTCTTGCTCTGAGCAAAGGCCAGACAGAAACAGAGAGAAATACAACGTTAAATACAGGCAATTTTATTTTGTCCATTAGAAAACTGTACAGCTACTACTATTGTAATCTTCGGTCTCATTTTGCTTGGGTAGGTCACATGCCATTTCCTAGAGTTCACGTGTAAGCCCGTCCAGTTGGTAAATGTAAAGGACCATTCCTTACCCTCTTCAAACCTAGCTTCTGATCCAAAGTCAAAATGACTACCTGAGTGTTTCTCAAGAAATGCTTTTGGGAAAAAAAAAAAAAACGTTATTGAAACTCTGTGAGCTTTAGGTTACTCATCTAAAAAGTGATCATCATAATAATACCTGGTATCATTCATACATGTATGAAGGTAATACATATGACTTGTAGAAAGGAAGATCATGAAGTTGTGGAAAGACAATAGGACAAAAATCATGAAAAACGCATAACATCCCACTACGAAAAGGAACACATAGGTATTAATGAAAGTTGAGCTATAATGACTACAGCAGGAATCAAAGCTTAGTAATTTTAATCATAAATGAAGTTCTGTTACCATAGATGTAATATTATGAAAGTGAATATTGGCTCCTCTACTTCAGACAATACTGCTAACCAAGAACAGACCACGATAGAAGGTGACTTTGAATGAACCAATACACATAGACAGAGAAGCCATATTAATATAAAGGTGTAATAAGCAGGAAAATGCAGTAAATGCGAATGTATAGATAGCCATAATATCTGCCGGCAAATATTTTAATAAAAACTGGTAAAAGCAGAGGGCAAAACAATAACCATAAAGGAATTCCTTTATTGTGATCATTCCTATTTCTCTGAATATTACCCAGCAAGTAGCAGATATTAATCCTAGTTGAAAGAGATAGTTCAATTGATAGAGCCACATAAGGAGAAAGAAAAGTATCATGAAGATTTTTATATTTATCCTGCAAACATAGATTATAATCATCGTCAACATCTAAGAAAATGTCACCCCAAAGCCTAAAAAGATCACCTAAAAAGAATCCAGTTTTAAAAACAACACAAAGGACTCCACGAATTTGTTTGGATAAATGCGGAATTACAGATGTGGTGCTTGACGTTTTCTTTTTCTTCTTAGGTAGGTCGTTCTTTATATTCTTAAGTCTAAAAATGGTTAATGACTGTTCATCAGTACGCACTCTGATTCAGGAAGAAAATAATTGTAAAGATGAAAAGCAGCCTTTACTTGACACCTACTTAGCACGCAAAGGAATTTGTCCTTCTGATGCAAGTTAGGATACATCATTTTTGAAACACACAATTTTATTTTCAATATTACAATAATCCATACGGTTTAAAAATCAGGAAAAAAAACACTTAAAATTCTGTTCCCTCCAGCCCCCTAGATAACCACTTTTCTTAATTTTTTGTTTATGCGAAACATCATTTCTAAACCATTTCTTCACTGTTCATTTATAAAACTGTCAAGTGTCATCTGAGTTCAAAGAAGAAACAGAAAAAAACCAGGCAACTACATATGACTTTCCTGGTGAGCTGCTTTTCCTAGTGACACCCTGCTGTAGCCTTAGTTTCCTTCTTAGTCCGGTCATCTAAGCACTTGCTGACTTCATTTTGCCCTGCTCTGAGGAGATTTCCCTCTATGCTCGTGCCCCTTTCATATAAAATCTCGAGTCCCCTTCAGCATTCCATCACAAACTGCCTTCTTTTTTCCTGAGAACTCCTGCGTGCTCTCCACCTCTTTCATCTAGTTTCTCCTTCCTCATTTTTACATTCACTTGCCCCTGTCAGTTCCTGTTGGCCTGTGCTGGATGAAAACAGTTGCCAAACTTCCTTGCCCCAAGAACATCTGTCTCCTTCTGGCCCGCTACTCTCCATCCCCTCTCCCTATATGTCTTCACCTAGTTTACACAGAAAACGCCACAACAAGTGAATGTTACTTTTTGAACAGCACTGAATTTGAAATACTGGAGTTAATATATTACTACAGGGAGACAATTACAGATGAAACCTCTTGGTAGATGTTGTTAGTTTTCTACACCACCGAGGCTTTTTCTCTGTTTCTCTTGAAGCAAACAGTCTCAAGAAGTGTCTAATTTCATTTTCTGTGCACAAGCTCTTTAAGATCTAACATTAGAAAGGAAAGGGTCCAGAAAGAATTACCGATCTATTATCCTAATATAACATATGAGGAAACAGATTTTGTGAGAGAGTAAATGGTTTGTCCGAAGTTACACAGCTAGTACATGCCAGAGCCAAAACTGAAATGAGGTTTCCAGATTTCTGGTTCAATACTTTACCCCATTATTCTAAAGTGTCTTTAACTGTACTACTAACTTTAGGGGGAAGAAATCCAATGAAACACTAGGAAGTTCCTGTCCTTACCTGACATGGAGAGAGACGAGGAAACGTCAACTGAGGACACACAGGATGAGGAGACGATACTGGAGGATGTCTGGGTGGCAGAAGCCAAAGGGCGCATGTGTCCAGTACAGAGGTTACTGATCACTGGCCACTGGCCACTGGCGATGATTCGAGTTTATTGACACACAACTCCATGGAAACCCCAAGATTCTACCAGGTGGCAGTAGGTTGGTGGGCAAATGATGTCACAAAACAGGCAGTTTAAAGGTATCCGGTAGCCAATAGGGAGGTCAAATTTCCAACAGGAAGGTGAGATTGGATGGAGAGAGTGGCAGGAGCAGCATCTAAATGTCTGAACTCTGGGGAGGTTCAATACTGCAAGGCAGACATGATAGTTCCACGTTCCCCTAGATCATCTCAGTGCTTCTTATAGATGTTCGTTAATATAATTAACTAAGAGTCATTTATATTTTGTATGTTATTTTTAATGGAATATATAATATTATACATTTCTAAGTAGATATTACATATTCAGTTAATTAATATCCTTGGGGAGGAAGGAAAGGGACACATAGTGTAAGCAATAGCAGTTGTTCTGAAACTATTTCAGTTATTTTGCTTAGTGAAATTACTGCAACTTTCAGGGAGCAAAGGAAGGGATTAAAGGGCTCTTTCTGTGCCTTGGTTGAAGACTAGGGTGAGTGTGCCTTGTAGGGAATGATGTAATCCACGGCTCTTCTCTTAGTTTCTTCTCCTTGAATCCTACCTTCCTTGGGCTGGGCTGGGCTGGGCGGGGCTGGGCTGGGCTGGGCCGGGCCAGGTGGCGCCAGATCGGACTTGCAACTCTCTTCTGCTCTCCTTTCTTCCCCTTCATTTTAGGCATTGTTTCTGAGATGAGCCTTGATGTCGCCTTCTTATACTCGTGGATGTTACTTTCTGCAAACTTCAAGAAGCAGCGGCCTTCCCTTCAATGCCCCGATGCTTTGAATAATGGACTCTGCCTAGTCAAAGCCAACACCAGAGTGGTAGATGATACAGGTAATTGCAGACGTTCCTTCTTCTGGTCTGTGGTCACAATTCTTTTGCCCATAAGTTGCTACCTCTGGCTCCTTGCACCTCTTCATAGACATTCTGCCATCCTGCTCTTTTATACGTGGGAAGCATTTGGGATATTTTCTCTCTTCTCACTCGAGAGAATCCAGTGTGGCAGTTACTGTAGCTTCCTCTCCCTTGAAAACAGCCACTGGAGAATCTTGGGCATCTAGGATTTTTCCTATGCCATGCTTGAGTGCAATGCCAGGCAAAATGAAGAGAAGAATAGTTAGAGAAAGAAGACATCGATGGAAAATAGGGAACGGGTAAGGCAAGGGCACAGGAAAAAAGAGACTCGTGTACTTTTTGGTTTCTGTAAGAAACAAGTTGACATTCTTTGGCCTCATTTTGTACTAGCAGAACAGACAATTCAATGTGTGTGTGTGTGTGTGTGTGTGTGTGTGTGTGTGTGTGTAGATATATGTTTTTGACGTGTATATGTTTTATGTAGCTAGAGAATCCAGAACCTGCCATGGATTTGTACACTGAAGAGAATAGTCATAAATGGATTTGCTTTTTTTGTTTTATGTCATATTACCTTATGTATGCCATTCATTATTATGTTTGTAGAATAGGGATTGCTTTTAAATGCTTTGGTTTTTCTACATTTTTTTTTTCGATCCCTAGTCCTATGTTTCAAGAATCCAACCCTGGAAGACATATTGCATGTTCTTTTCTCTTGATTAGCTTATATTGAAACATCACAAACTAACTTGACCTGATGGATTTTGTGGAGAAAATTAAAGAGGGGTCCGTGAAAAAGGCATTGTGGTGAGCTATACCACATTAAGTGTGGTGTAACTTATGTGCCTGAGCATAAGGAACAGATGTTGCTGTCAGCCCACTTGGCCTGGTTGCCTTTGCTTTTGTTCCCCTGTTTAGTGCTTTTCTCACCAACTTCTCTTGTGAACGTGATAAAGGGAGTTAAGGCTGAGTTGCTAACGGTTGATATGTGGATTAAGCTGGTTTGGGGGAGGAAATGCGTGGCTAGAATCATTTTTCTTGGTGGCAAGCTTTCAGGCACGCCTAGAACCATCTTTCTGGGGACTTTTCTAGTGGCAGTGAGAAGGTAGCATTCGATACAAGATGCTAAGAGCCCAGAAGAAGATACATTGATAGGTGGGACCTGTGACGATCAGTATTGCTTTTATAGACTTATTTTTCCCATCTCTTCCCGTCATGCTCCTACTGCTTCTTACGCAATTTCAGTGATTGTATGTGTGCGTCTGTCGGGGTGATGCTTATCTGAGAAGAAATTGTGAAAGGTGTGGCAGGGTAGACATATGGTTTAAGTTTCCAAGTGTTTTTCCCTTTGAGCTTAGCTTCCCCTCTCACATAGCTTACTTCCATAATACTAACATGGAATGTGAGGCTAACAATGTATACGAAGTGTCTGCAAGCCAACCAGTGTCGATTTTCTCTGTGGTCCTACAGAAATCAAGGGCATCCATAGCTACTACATGTTTGGGTGGGTGATATGGATAGGGAGGAGCGTGGTAAGAACAACAACGTGTTTACATATGAAAATGCTCAGTTGCAACATTCAATTCTATTTAGGCAAATGCTTCTCATAGTTTGGTCTCTCCTGGTTCCTTGCCTCTGTAACGATTTTCTCTCCACAGTTTCTAGCCACTTAACTCTAGCTCCCAGTCTCAGCATCATCTTAACCTCTAAAATGAATCTCAAATGTAGGAGGAAGAACCTAAAGAGCTTCAGTCTAACACTCTGGAACTTGGTTAAGCCCTACCCTGACTAAAGCCTCCGTTTTCATAGTCAGGGTGTTATCTTGTTACAGAGACCCATTCCCTGCATTTCGTACCCATCAGGATAACTGGGCTTGTCTCAGTGTAACATCCCCAGACCTAAATGACATAAATCAGAACGAAAAGAGCTGAGAGAACTCAGTACACAATTAAAAATTTTAAATATTCTAAGAACTAAACACCAAACTAAACGCAACACAAGGGTAAATGAAAACACAAGAAATACTTTAAAATGAAAAAGAAGATGATAGAAATGATTCTAGAGAAATGGCAAATATACACAGTAAGCAAAAAAAGCCAGGACAGTTCTAAAAAGGGTAGTGCAAATAAACAGAAGCATTTAGAATAACACAAAAATGATATTTCAAGTCAGTCGGACGGATTACTCAATAAATTGGGATGCGAACATCATGTTGGGCTACATATAAATAAGTTCTCTGGAAGGATCCAAAAAGTGGCAAAAGTAGATGTCTCTGAGGGAGGGGCGAAGTGCTTGGCTGAGAAATGGGGAAAATGGTGAATTTCCACTGAATAGCCTTTTGCATCTTTCTAATGTTCTGTCATGTCAATCTATTACCTCCCAAGTCTGAATGCCTGGGTTCAAATTGCTCCCCCAATTGCTAGCACTTAATTTTGGGCAAATGCTTGACACTATCGCTTTATCTGTGAAATGGGGTGAGTACCTTAGCCAGGTGCTGCCTGGCACAGCATAAACTCTCTCTACGTGTAAAGGACTAAAGAAACAACCCAGTGTCCAGCAGCTCTTGAACAGATGAACTGAGGTGGTATGTCCAGAAAATAGAATATTCTGCAGTCGTGAAAAGGAATGACATAGTGACAGTCTACAACACGGATGAACTTGCAAACATTATGCTGAGTGAAAGGAGCCAGATACCAAAGGTTACACTATGTGATTCCATTTACAGCATGTATATGAAATGTCCCCAAAAGGCAAATCAGTAGAAATTACCGGTTGCCTGGAGCAGGAGTAGGAGGGAGGGGGTAGAGAGGACTCTTTTTAGGATGATGAAAATGGTATGGATGAGGCAGTGGTGACGGGTGCACAACCTTGGGAATGTACGAAGTGCCACCGAACTGTGTGCTTTTAAACGGTCGATTTTACGTTGAGCGAATCATACCTCAAAGACCAGTTTTACTGCTGTAAAGTACTAACTCTCCCGTGGTGACGATCGGCTGCCGCATTTCTCCCTTGCCCCCCTCCCTGCCTTTCCTGCGCTCCCCCCGCCGTCTCCCACCCGGTCTCCCTCCCGCGCGCGCCACCAGGACGCCCGACGAGCGCTCTGGACCTTTGGGCGCCCGCGTCCCGGGCCCTCGGAGGGCCGCCAAGTGCGCACGCGCACCCCCGCTCTCACCTAGAAATGGACGCTCCGGGACGAGTTTTCTCCAGCGTTTCGGTTGATGGGGATGGTCCGGGAAGGCAGCACGCGCCCGGGTCGGTGGAGAACTTGCTGGGCTTTTCACCTTAATATTCAGGCCCCTCCAGAAGCTGATCTCGTCCACCCGAAACCTCCAGATGCTGTGCTCTGAAAGCCAGGTTGACCGCCTGTGGGCGCTTGCAAACACTGAGGACTTGGGGGGCTCGTAGGCTTCCAATGGAGGCCTTGCTCCTTTGCGTGCAATGCGACCCCAGCCCCAGCTGAACCTGCTACTGAAGTGGCAGGGCGGTAAATAATATTGGCCTTGCACGTTGCCAAGTTTAACTGAAGTAATACATCTTTCCGGCCCGGTTCATAGGTGTTGAGTGCATAGAGATTTATATTCCAGGCCCTGTTTTGGGTGAGCCTCATGCTGCTGCGATTCACTTTGCTAGGCCCCAGGTTATCACCTGCCTGCAGGAAATCTGTGAGCTCTTGCCACTCCCCTGGGAGATTCCCCTGTGTTTAGTATTCACCTTTCCCAGCTCTACTCACACATGCATAAGGTAACCCAAACCCGTTGGAGATATGTCCTGATCGTATTTTCTCAAAAGCTATCTGGTAGGTCATGAGACATAAAGCCATCCTGTGTCAGAGATTTTTTACATTTCTTCTGTTCAGCCCAGACTGCTCTTCAGCCTTCTTCAACTTTATCCAAATTTTACTCTTTTCACCTAACCTCAGACTCTGCATCTCACTTTTGCCATTTCCCCTATTTCTGATTCTTTCTATGAGCCCATAAAACCTCTCCCCTTATGGCCTTCCTAGTCCTGAACCGGGCTGCTTCCTCTCTCCTCAGGTCTTATCCCTTTATTTCCTGTTCTTCCACCCAAGTTTCCTTTCCTTCTCTCTAAAGCAGCCTTTGATCCCCACCACGACCACCAAGGAAAAACCACAGTAAAGAGCATCGGAAAACTCAACAGGCTTTTGTATTACTCAGCTATTAATTCTAGGACATGTGTTTATTCAGTTTCATTAAGGTTTAAAAATATATCAGAAGAGGGAAATTTGTATCTATCTATCTATGTGCATATTATATCTATCTATATTCCTATCTATCTATCTATATCTATCTTGTGTCTATCTCCATATATATGCGGAAATCCAGCTGGTACCCAAAGTGGCACCAACAATCTTAGAAGCTCTTATTTTGCATAGCCATAGTATCTAGCCATTTCCATCTCTTTTTCCTTCTCGATGAAATACTGCACTTTCCCCAAAGATGTACATTTGGCAGCATTCTCACGCTCTTGCTGAGCCAGCTTCTTCATGGCCTCGCGCTCTGGCCTCTGCTCTTTTGTAATGGGCGTTGACATTTCTGGCTCAGGAACATTTGGATTCCTCCATGGAATTCGTTGGTAGCGCAAGTCTTGGAGTGGATATTGGGTTTGAGGCTTGGGTGGTGGCTGGAGTTTGGTCACAGCAGTGGAAACGGGCCCCTACCGCAGAGAAGTGCAGGATGATGTTTTGTCCGGTGCGGGCCCAGAAGCAGCCCTCTGAGGGACACTGGGCGACCTAGGGTTGGTCAAACCTGGTTGGGTTGTGTTGATTGGAATTGGCTGAGCTGGCCTGGCAGGACCTGTCAAGGATGCATTGGCAGGAGCTGGTTGGGATGGATTGGCTGAGTTAGTAGCACCAGGCTGGGCAGAGTAAGCCATACCAGGCCTATGTGAGGCCAGAGACTGTGGCCTCCGAGGAGCAGGTCGAGGTCGAGGCCTGTCCAGGGTCAGAAAAGGCAAAGGTATCAGCCTGACCTTCCCAGGAGGTGGCAGCTCAAACTGGGATGGAGATGGAGACTCCTCTTCAGCACTGCCATCTCGTTTCTGGGCTTTGACTTGAGTTTTCTCAGGACTTTTACCCTTCCATGGGGTATCCGGCTGTCGTTTGATAGCTCGGGCTGGCTGGGGTTCTCTGGTGTTGCTAGAGTTTCCTAGGGCCCGAGAGGAAGAGAGCCCAGCTTTCTTGTCATTCTTCCTCCCCAGTGCATGAAAAACCTGCACAGACTCCAGCATGTGCATGCCTAGGCTGCTTCGAGGCTTTTTGAAGACCTCTTGGCTAAGGTCAGGTTGATTTTTCTTCCGCTTCATCCTGGGAATAGTTGGCTTCCCTTCTGCCTGGACTTTGTTCCCTGGCTGCTTACTCTCTTCAGCTTTCCTGGACTGATTTTCTCTTGATCTTTTGTTTTTTTCCTGCCCGTGGCTCTTAGTTTTGCTCATCCTGCTAGAGGCACCATTCTCAGGTTCGCTCTTAGGATGCTTGACCGCATTCACAGGAGCCCTGTCACTGGCTGCAGCACTGCAAACAACCACTTCTTCCCCTAACAGGCACTCTGGGTTCTTTGGCTGGCTTTTGGCTCTGGGAGCACCACTCATATGCTCAGAGGCTTTACGCCTGTTCTTCCTGACCTGATTGAAGGGACCCGTTATGGTACTCGTCTTGTCCTGCACCTGATTCATCTTGATGGCTCTGGTGTCTTTGGCTTTGATGGCTGTGAGATCTTTGGATTGGTCAAGGTATTTCAAGGAATTCGAGAGCTGGGGAAGGTGAATATCTTCCACCAGTTTAGGAGTGTTCTGAAAACCACTGCTGGGCTCAATCCCATTTTCAAGTGTCCCTTGGTCCTCAAGACTAAGGCTGTTCTTTCCGAGACTGGCATTGTCAGGACCAGGAGGTTCCTTTTGTCCAGGAGGATCAATGCACGCCAGAATCTGGTGAATGTCAGGGATTTCTAAAGGGAGTAGTGGAAGATCTTGGTTTTCTATTGGGATCTGGTCGTCATCCAGAGGCTTCGAAACCTTGGTTTTCATCTCATCCGAATTCTTATGCTCTGCTTGTTCCTTGCTTGAAGGTTGCAATCCCAGGGAAGTCTCCATCCCAAAGGAAGTTTCCATCACTACAAAGGAATCAAGGAAAACGTCAGTCCCTGGGTAAGTGAGATACTCCCCCTACATACATACACAGCAATCAGGCACCTTCCAACAGTGGGCAAGGCATTTCCACTAGCTCTTCTTAAGGACCATGGACAGGACCTTGTGTTAAAAGATAGGCAGGGACCGGTCTACTTTGCTTGTGATCATTTGATCTCATGGTTTGTCGGTTTTCTTGGTATTTGATAGGGTTGTGGTAAGTGACTAAAAAGTGAACGTGATTTTTGAACTGTGAAATGTTTTATACAGCCTAGTATTCTCATATACAGTCCTTTCAATTCTCTCCACTCTTCTGAGGGAATAAGAACACTTCATGTCAAGGACCGGGACAGAGAGTGGAGCCCTTGCTCATGAAATACACAAGCAAGGACGCATTCTGAGCCGGCTTGCTATGGGCAGGATCTCTGAACACAAGGTCTGAAATCCTGGTGTACATTAAGGGAAATTAAACTGTCACTACCACATAAGAATTCTGAAGTGCCTTCCAAAGAGACTAAAGCAGTAGATCAGGGAAGGCCCTTAATTACAGTGTGGTGGTGTAGGGAGACTGAGGAGCACGGCAGCAAACAGTGAGGCATCCCTTGGTGTGTTCTTGATGTTCTCTTGTGTGTAGCATAGATGGCATTGTAGTATCCCACCTTCCCACCTATATAGAGTCTGAAAGTGGAGAGCACTGAGCAATGGTGGTGGTTAAACTCTCAGGACCTAAACTCTACCTATCTGTGGACTCACCACTTCTCAGCTGCAGACGTGACCCTCCTTTGCAATGCTGACTTAAGTCCTCTCCCTTCTTGCTGTTTGGACTCACCTTGAAAAGGTATTTCTGCCATGGATTGAGCGGACACCGAGTTGTAGGTTCCAGACGTGGAGACTGGTGTTAGGACATTTGTGGCCTGAAACTCCTCCAGCACCATCACTATCTCTGGTTGAGGGGCAGAGGCCCTGCTTCCCGTGTACGACACAGAGCCATAGGACTGCAGGCAGGGGCCAAGCTCTCCACACAGTAGAGGCCCCAATGTGCCTTGATTATAGTAACACAGCTGGCTTCCTTCCTGGTAGGGAAGTGACAGGCTATGTCCCTGATTTGGAATCTGAGATGGTGTCCCCTGAGCAAGGCTGGCAGACAGTGATGGATACACAGGGACCACAGTATTGGCAACTGAAGTTTTATCATACTGGGCTGCCATAGACGTGGCAGAAGCAGCTGTGTCTTGGTCAATGACAATCACAGTGTAGTCTTCAAGTGAAGATGACTTCCTTTCAGTGCTTCCTGTGGTATCCCACTTAAGAATACCTGGATAGGAGGCAGCTGAAGTGGAGATCTGGCTCTGGCCAGTCACCCCAGACAACATAGCTGTGATAGAATGTGGGTAAGGGTAGGCACTACCTATGAGTGGCTGGAAAGAGGTGCCAGAGGCTGATGGCAGTAGCCATGCCGAATTGACAGCTGGTGCACGGGTGCTGGAAAAGTTGCAGACACTTCCTTTTATGGAAACTGCATTGTTCACCACAGGAAGAGAGAGCTGAAGAGAATTTGAAGCTCCAAGTACAGATGGATTTTGGAAATTTTCTGCAGGAAACAAAAGGGTGATGAAAGATCGATGAGATTGATAAACTTTCACTTTCTTTAAGGAACAGCATTATGTTAAGCTTGTTGCAATCAGGAAGTCTCTAATACCAATGGTCACTGAGATACCAAAAATCAGAACTGATGATGTCCATAAGTGCTGGAACACTTTGGTACTCTTCTGAGGAACTGCCTCTGCTCCAACCTGGGCACAGATGTGCAGAAGACCCAAGTGGTCTGCTACATATGTTGTTCCCAGGTTAGAAGCAAACTTCTCCTTGCCCTGTCTTTCCCTTCAGCGGGTACTAGCATGGCCTCGTAATTATCTCCTAGAATCGAAGCATTTCAGAAGTAGGAGGCCCTTAGCAAACTTCACTTTGAACATTCTCATATTACAAGTGAGGAAACTGAGGCTCACAGAGGTCAGATTGACTTAGTCAGGTTCTCTCATTTTGTTAGTATCATTACCAGGTTACAGACCCTGACTCCATTGCTAGTACTCTTGCTCTGAGCAAAGGCCAGACAGAAACAGGGAGAAATACAACGTTAAATACAGGCAATTTTATTTTGTCCATTAGAAAACTGTACAGCTACTACTATTGTAATCTTCGGTCTCATTTTGCTTGGGTAGGTCACATGCCATTTCCTAGAGTTCACGTGTAAGCCCGTCCAGTTGGTAAATGTAAAGGACCATTCCTTACCCTCTTCAAACCTAGCTTCTGATCCAAAGTCAAAATGACTACCTGAGTGTTTCTCAAGAAATGCTTTTGGGAAAAAAAAAAAAAAACGTTATTGAAACTCTGTGAGCTTTAGGTTACTCATCTAAAAGGTGATCATCATAATAATACCTGGTATCATTCATACATGTATGAAGGTAATACATATGACTTGTAGAAAGGAAGATCATGAAGTTGTGGAAAGACAATAGGACAAAAATCATGAAAAACGCATAACATCCCACTACGAAAAGGAACACATAGGTATTAATGAAAGTTGAGCTATAATGACTACAGCAGGAATCAAAGCTTAGTAATTTTAATCATAAATGAAGTTCTGTTACCATAGATGTAATATTATGAAAGTGAATATTGGCTCCTCTACTTCAGACAATACTGCTAACCAAGAACAGACCACAATAGAAGGTGACTTTGAATGAACCAATACACATAGACAGAGAAGCCATATTAATATAAAGGTGTAATAAGCAGGAAAATGCAGTAAATGCGAATGTATAGATAGCCATAATATCTGCCGGCAAATATTTTAATAAAAACTGGTAAAAGCAGAGGGCAAAACAATAACCATAAAGGAATTCCTTTATTGTGATCATTCCTATTTCTCTGAATATTACCCAGCAAGTAGCAGATATTAATCCTAGTTGAAAGAGATAGTTCAATTGATAGAGCCACATAAGGAGAAAGAAAAGTATCATGAAGATTTTTATATTTATCCTGCAAACATAGATTATAATCATCGTCAACATCTAAGAAAATGTCACCCCAAAGCCTAAAAAGATCACCTAAAAAGAATCCAGTTTTAAAAACAACACAAAGGACTCCACGAATTTGTTTGGATAAATGCGGAATTACAGATGTGGTGCTTGACGTTTTCTTTTTATTCTTAGGTAGGTCGTTCTTTATATTCTTAAGTCTAAAAATGGTTAATGACTGTTCATCAGTACGCACTCTGATTCAGGAAGAAAATAATTGTAAAGATGAAAAGCAGCCTTTACTTGACACCTACTTAGCACGCAAAGGAATTTGTCCTTCTGATGCAAGTTAGGATACATCATTTTTGAAACACACAATTTTATTTTCAATATTAGAATAATCCATACGGTTTAAAAATCAGGAAAAAAAACACTTAAAATTCTGTTCCCTCCAGCCCCCTAGATAACCACTTTTCTTAATTTTTTGTTTATGCGAAACATCATTTCTAAACCATTTCTTCACTGTTCATTTATAAAACTGTCAAGTGTCATCTGAGTTCAAAGAAGAAACAGAAAAAAACCAGGCAACTACATATGACTTTCCTGGTGAGCTGCTTTTCCTAGTGACACCCTGCTGTAGCCTTAGTTTCCTTCTTAGTCCGGTCATCTAAGCACTTGCTGACTTCATTTTGCCCTGCTCTGAGGAGATTTCCCTCTATGCTCGTGCCCCTTTCATATAAAATCTCGAGTCCCCTTCAGCATTCCATCACAAACTGCCTTCTTTTTTCCTGAGAACTCCTGCGTGCTCTCCACCTCTTTCATCTAGTTTCTCCTTCCTCATTTTTACATTCACTTGCCCCTGTCAGTTCCTGTTGGCCTGTGCTGGATGAAAACAGTTGCCAAACTTCCTTGCCCCAAGAACATCTGTCTCCTTCTGGCCCGCTACTCTCCATCCCCTCTCCCTATATGTCTTCACCTAGTTTACACAGAAAACGCCACAACAAGTGAATGTTACTTTTTGAACAGCACTGAATTTGAAATACTGGAGTTAATATATTACTACAGGGAGACAATTACAGATGAAACCTCTTGGTAGATGTTGTTAGTTTTCTACACCACCGAGGCTTTTTCTCTGTTTCTCTTGAAGCAAACAGTCTCAAGTGTCTAATTTCATTTTCTGTGCACAAGCTCTTTAAGATCTAACATTAGAAAGGAAAGGGTCCAGAAAGAATTACCGATCTATTATCCTAATATAACATATGAGGAAACAGATTTTGTGAGAGAGTAAATGGTTTGTCCGAAGTTACACAGCTAGTACATGCCAGAGCCAAAACTGAAATGAGGTTTCCAGATTTCTGGTTCAATACTTTACCCCATTATTCTAAAGTGTCTTTAACTGTACTACTAACTTTAGGGGGAAGAAATCCAATGAAACACTAGGAAGTTCCTGTCCTTACCTGACATGGAGAGAGACGAGGAAACGTCAACTGAGGACACACAGGATGAGGAGACGATACTGGAGGATGTCTGGGTGGCAGAAGCCAAAGGGCGCATGTGTCCAGTACAGAGGTTACTGATCACTGGCCACTGGCCACTGGCGATGATTCGAGTTTATTGACACACAACTCCATGGAAACCCCAAGATTCTACCACGTGGCAGTAGGTTGGTGGGCAAATGATGTCACAAAACAGGCAGTTTAAAGGTATCCGGTAGCCAATAGGGAGGTCAAATTTCCAACAGGAAGGTGAGATTGGACGGAGAGAGTGGCAGGAGCAGCATCTAAATGTCTGAACTCTGGGGAGGTTCAATACTGCAAGGCAGACATGATAGTTCCACGTTCCCCTAGATCATCTCAGTGCTTCTTATAGATGTTCGTTAATATAATTAACTAAGAGTCATTTATATTTTGTATGTTATTTTTAATGGAATATATAATATTATACATTTTTAAGTAGATATTACATATTCAGTTAATTAATATCCTTGGGGAGGAAGGAAAGGGACACATAGTGTAAGCAATAGCAGTTGTTCTGAAACTATTTCAGTTATTTTGCTTAGTGAAATTACTGCAACTTTCAGGGAGCAAAGGAAGGGATTAAAGGGCTCTTTCTGTGCCTTGGTTGAAGACTAGGGTGAGTGTGCCTTGTAGGGAATGATGTAATCCACGGCTCTTCTCTTAGTTTCTTCTCCTTGAATCCTACCTTCCTTAGGCTGGGCTGGGCTGGGCGGGGCTGGGCTGGGCTGGGCCGGGCCAGGTGGCGCCAGATCGGACTTGCAACTCTCTTCTGCTCTCCTTTCTTCCCCTTCATTTTAGGCATTGTTTCTGAGATGAGCCTTGATGTTGCCTTCTTATACTCGTGGATGTTACTTCCTGCAAAATTCAAGAAGCAGCGGTCTTCCCTTCAATGCCCCGATGCTTTGAATAATGGACTCTGCCTAGTCAAAGCCAACACCAGAGTGGTAGATGATACAGGTAATTGCAGACGTTCCTTCTTCTGGTCTGTGGTCACAATTCTTTTGCCCATAAGTTGCTACCTCTGGCTCCTTGCACCTCTTCATAGACATTCTGCCATCCTGCTCTTTTATACGTGGGAAGCATTTGGGATATTTTCTCTCTTCTCACTCGAGAGAAACCAGTGTGGCAGTTACTGTAGCTTCCTCTCCCTTGAAAACAGCCACTGGAGAATCTTGGGCATCTAGGATTTTTCCTATGCCATGCTTGAGTGCAATGCCAGGCAAAATGAAGAGAAGAATAGTTAGAGAAAGAAGACATCGATGGAAAATAGGGAACGGGTAAGGCAAGGGCACAGGAAAAAAGAGACTCGTGTACTTTTTGGTTTCTGTAAGAAACAAGTTGACATTCTTTGGCCTCATTTTGTACTAGCAGAACAGACAATTCAATGTGTGTGTTGTGTGTGTGTGTGTGTGTGTGTGTGTGTGTGTGTGTGTGTGTGTGTGTGTGTGTAGATATATGTTTTTGACGTGTATATGTTTTATGTAGCTAGAGAATCCAGAACCTGCCATGGATTTGTACACTGAAGAGAATAGTCATAAATGGATTTGCTTTTTTTGTTTTATGTCATATTACCTTATGTATGCCATTCATTATTATGTTTGTAGAATAGGGATTGCTTTTAAATGCTTTGGTTTTTCTACATTTTTTTTTTCGATCCCTAGTCCTATGTTTCAAGAATCCAACCCTGGAAGACATATTGCATGTTCTTTTCTCTTGATTAGCTTATATTGAAACATCACAAACTAACTTGACCTGATGGATTTTGTGGAGAAAATTAAAGAGGGGTCCGTGAAAAAGGCATTGTGGTGAGCTATACCACATTAAGTGTGGTGTAACTTATGTGCCTGAGCATAAGGAACAGATGTTGCTGTCAGCCCACTTGGCCTGGTTGCCTTTGCTTTTGTTCCCCTGTTTAGTGCTTTTCTCACCAACTTCTCTTGTGAACGTGATAAAGGGAGTTAAGGCTGAGTTGCTAACGGTTGATATGTGGATTAAGCTGGTTTGGGGGAGGAAATGCGTGGCTAGAATCATTTTTCTTGGTGGCAAGCTTTCAGGCACGCCTAGAACCATCTTTCTGGGGACTTTTCTAGTGGCAGTGAGAAGGTAGCATTCGATACAAGATGCTAAGAGCCCAGAAGAAGATACATTGATAGGTGGGACCTGTGACGATCAGTATTGCTTTTATAGACTTATTTTTCCCATCTCTTCCCGTCATGCTCCTACTGCTTCTTACGCAATTTCAGTGATTGTATGTGTGCGTCTGTGGGGGTGATGCTTATCTGAGAAGAAATTGTGAAAGGTGTGGCAGGGTAGACATATGGTTTAAGTTTCCAAGTGTTTTTCCCTTTGAGCTTAGCTTCCCCTCTCACATAGCTTACTTCCATAATACTAACATGGAATGTGAGGCTAACAATGTATACGAAGTGTCTGCAAGCCAACCAGTGTCGATTTTCTCTGTGGTCCCACAGAAATCAAGGGCATCCATAGCTACTACATGTTTGGGTGGGTGATATGGATAGGGAGGAGCGTGGTAAGAACAACAACGTGTTTACATATGAAAATGCTCAGTTGCAACATTCAATTCTATTTAGGCAAATGCTTCTCATAGTTTGGTCTCTCCTGGTTCCTTGCCTCTGTAACGATTTTCTCTCCACAGTTTCTAGCCACTTAACTCTAGCTCCCAGTCTCAGCATCATCTTAACCTCTAAAATGAATCTCAAATGTAGGAGGAAGAACCTAAAGAGCTTCAGTCTAACACTCTGGAACTTGGTTAAGCCCTACCCTGACTAAAGCCTCCGTTTTCATAGTCAGGGTGTTATCTTGTTCCAGAGACCCATTCCCTGCATTTCGTACCCATCAGGATAACTGGGCTTGTCTCAGTGTAACATCCCCAGACCTAAATGACATAAATCAGAACGAAAAGAGCTGAGAGAACTCAGTACACAATTAAAAATTTTAAATATTCTAAGAACTAAACACCAAACTAAACGCAACACAAGGGTAAATGAAAACACAAGAAATACTTTAAAATGAAAAAGAAGATGATAGAAATGATTCTAGAGAAATGGCAAATATAAACAGTAAGCAAAAAAAGCCAGGACAGTTCTAAAAAGGGTAGTGCAAATAAACAGAAGCATTTAGAATAACACAAAAATGATATTTCAAGTCAGTCGGACGGATTACTCAATAAATTGGGATGCGAACATCATGTTGGGCTACATATAAATAAGTTCTCTGGAAGGATCCAAAAAGTGGCAAAAGTAGATGTCTCTGAGGGAGGGGCGAAGTGCTTGGCTGAGAAATGGGGAAAATGGTGAATTTCCACTGAATAGCCTTTTGCATCTTTCTAATGTTCTGTCATGTCAATCTATTACCTCCCAAGTCTGAATGCCTGGGTTCAAATTGCTCCCCCAATTGCTAGCACTTAATTTTGGGCAAATGCTTGACACTATCGCTTTATCTGTGAAATGGGGTGAGTACCTTAGCCAGGTGCTGCCTGGCACAGCATAAACTCTCTCTACGTGTAAAGGACTAAAGAAACAACCCAGTGTCCAGCAGCTCTTGAACAGATGAACTGAGGTGGTATGTCCAGAAAATAGAATATTCTGCAGTCGTGAAAAGGAATGACATAGTGACAGTCTACAACACGGATGAACTTGCAAACATTATGCTGAGTGAAAGGAGCCAGATACCAAAGGTTACACTATGTGATTCCATTTACAGCATGTATATGAAATGTCCCCAAAAGGCAAATCAGTAGAAATTACCGGTTGCCTGGAGCAGGAGTAGGAGGGAGGGGGTAGAGAGGACTCTTTTTAGGATGATGAAAATGGTATGGATGAGGCAGTGGTGACCGGTGCACAACCTTGGGAATGTACGAAGTGCCACCGAACTGTGTGCTTTTAAACGGTCGATTTTACGTTGAGCGAATCATACCTCAAAGACCAGTTTTACTGCTGTAAAGTACTAACTCTCCCGTGGTGACGATCGGCTGCCGCATTTCTCCCTTGCCCCCCTCCCTGCCTTTCCTGCGCTCCCCCCGCCGTCTCCCACCCGGTCTCCCTCCCGCGCGCGCCACCAGGACGCCCGACGAGCGCTCTGGACCTTTGGGCGCCCGAGTCCCTGGCCCTCGGAGGGCCGCCAAGTGCGCACGCGCACCCCCGCTCTCACCTAGAAATGGACGCTCCGGGACGAGTTTTCTCCAGCGTTTCGGTTGATGGGGATGGTCCGGGAAGGCAGCACGCGCCCGGGTCGGTGGAGAACTTGCTGGGCTTTTCACCTTAATATTCAGGCCCCTCCAGAAGCTGATCTCGTCCACCCGAAACCTCCAGATGCTGTGCTCTGAAAGCCAGGTTGACCGCCTGTGGGCGCTTGCAAACACTGAGGACTTGGGGGGCTCGTAGGCTTCCAATGGAGGCCTTGCTCCTTTGCGTGCAATGCGACCCCAGCCCCAGCTGAACCTGCTACTGAAGTGGCAGGGCGGTAAATAATATTGGCCTTGCACGTTGCCAAGTTTAACTGAAGTAATACATCTTTCCGGCCCGGTTCATAGGTGTTGAGTGCATAGAGATTTATATTCCAGGCCCTGTTTTGGGTGAGCCTCATGCTGCTGCGATTCACTTTGCTAGGCCCCAGGTTATCACCTGCCTGCAGGAAATCTGTGAGCTCTTGCCACTCCCCTGGTAGATTCCCCTGTGTTTAGTATTCACCTTTCCCAGCTCTACTCACACATGCATAAGGTAACCCAAACCCGTTGGAGATATGTCCTGATCGTATTTTCTCAAAAGCTATCTGGTAGGTCATGAGACATAAAGCCATCCTGTGTCAGAGATTTTTTACATTTCTTCTGTTCAGCCCAGACTGCTCTTCAGCCTTCTTCAACTTTATCCAAATTTTACTCTTTTCACCTAACCTCAGACTCTGCATCTCACTTTTGCCATTTCCCCTATTTCTGATTCTTTCTATGAGCCCATAAAACCTCTCCCCTTATGGCCTTCCTAGTCCTGAACCGGGCTGCTTCCTCTCTCCTCAGGTCTTATCCCTTTATTTCCTGTTCTTCCACCCAAGTTTCCTTTCCTTCTCTCTAAAGCAGCCTTTGATCCCCACCACGACCACCAAGGAAAAACCACAGTAAAGAGCATCGGAAAACTCAACAGGCTTTTGTATTACTCAGCTATTAATTCTAGGACATGTGTTTATTCAGTTTCATTAAGGTTTAAAAATATATCAGAAGAGGGAAATTTGTATCTATCTATCTATGTGCATATTATATCTATCTATATTCCTATCTATCTATCTATATCTATCTTGTGTCTATCTCCATATATATGCGGAAATCCAGCTGGTACCCAAAGTGGCACCAACAATCTTAGAAGCTCTTATTTTGCATAGCCATAGTATCTAGCCATTTCCATCTCTTTTTCCTTCTCGATGAAATACTGCACTTTCCCCAAAGATGTACATTTGGCAGCATTCTCACGCTCTTGCTGAGCCAGCTTCTTCATGGCCTCGCGCTCTGGCCTCTGCTCTTTTGTAATGGGCGTTGACATTTCTGGCTCAGGAACATTTGGATTCCTCCATGGAATTCGTTGGTAGCGCAAGTCTTGGAGTGGATATTGGGTTTGAGGCTTGGGTGGTGGCTGGAGTTTGGTCACAGCAGTGGAAACGGGCCCCTGCCGCAGAGAAGTGCAGGATGATGTTTTGTCCGGTGCGGGCCCAGAAGCAGCCCTCTGAGGGACACTGGGCGACCTAGGGTTGGTCAAACCTGGTTGGGTTGTGTTGATTGGAATTGGCTGAGCTGGCCTGGCAGGACCTGTCAAGGATGCATTGGCAGGAGCTGGTTGGGATGGATTGGCTGAGTTAGTAGCACCAGGCTGGGCAGAGTAAGCCATACCAGGCCTATGTGAGGCCAGAGACTGTGGCCTCCGAGGAGCAGGTCGAGGTCGAGGCCTGTCCAGGGTCAGAAAAGGCAAAGGTATCAGCCTGACCTTCCCAGGAGGTGGCAGCTCAAACTGGGATGGAGATGGAGACTCCTCTTCAGCACTGCCATCTCGTTTCTGGGCTTTGACTTGAGTTTTCTCAGGACTTTTACCCTTCCATGGGGTATCCGGCTGTCGTTTGATAGCTCGGGCTGGCTGGGGTTCTCTGGTGTTGCTAGAGTTTCCTAGGGCCCGAGAGGAAGAGAGCCCAGCTTTCTTGTCATTCTTCCTCCCCAGTGCATGAAAAACCTGCACAGACTCCAGCATGTGCATGCCTAGGCTGCTTCGAGGCTTTTTGAAGACCTCTTGGCTAAGGTCAGGTTGATTTTTCTTCCGCTTCATCCTGGGAATAGTTGGCTTCCCTTCTGCCTGGACTTTGTTCCCTGGCTGCTTACTCTCTTCAGCTTTCCTGGACTGATTTTCTCTTGATCTTTTGTTTTTTTCCTGCCCGTGGCTCTTAGTTTTGCTCATCCTGCTAGAGGCACCATTCTCAGGTTCGCTCTTAGGATGCTTGACCGCATTCACAGGAGCCCTGTCACTGGCTGCAGCACTGCAAACAACCACTTCTTCCCCTAACAGGCACTCTGGGTTCTTTGGCTGGCTTTTGGCTCTGGGAGCACCACTCATATGCTCAGAGGCTTTACGCCTGTTCTTCCTGACCTGATTGAAGGGACCCGTTATGGTACTCGTCTTGTCCTGCACCTGATTCATCTTGATGGCTCTGGTGTCTTTGGCTTTGATGGCTGTGAGATCTTTGGATTGGTCAAGGTATTTCAAGGAATTCGAGAGCTGGGGAAGGTGAATATCTTCCACCAGTTTAGGAGTGTTCTGAAAACCACTGCTGGGCTCAATCCCATTTTCAAGTGTCCCTTGGCCCTCAAGACTAAGGCTGTTCTTTCCGAGACTGGCATTGTCAGGACCAGGAGGTTCCTTTTGTCCAGGAGGATCAATGCACGCCAGAATCTGGTGAATGTCAGGGATTTCTAAAGGGAGTAGTGGAAGATCTTGGTTTTCTATTGGGATCTGGTCGTCATCCAGAGGCTTCGAAACCTTGGTTTTCATCTCATCCGAATTCTTATGCTCTGCTTGTTCCTTGCTTGAAGGTTGCAATCCCAGAGAAGTCTCCATCCCAAAGGAAGTTTCCATCACTACAAAGGAATCAAGGAAAACGTCAGTCCCTGGGTAAGTGAGATACTCCCCCTACATACATACACAGCAATCAGGCACCTTCCAACAGTGGGCAAGGCATTTCCACTAGCTCTTCTTAAGGACCATGGACAGGACCTTGTGTTAAAAGATAGGCAGGGACCGGTCTACTTTGCTTGTGATCATTTGATCTCATGGTTTGTCGGTTTTCTTGGTATTTCATAGGGTTGTGGTAAGTGTCTAAAAAGTGAACGTGATTTTTGAACTATGAAATGTTTTATACAGCCTAGTATTCTCATATACAGTCCTTTCAATTCTCTCCACTCTTCTGAGGGAATAAGAAGACTTCATGTCAAGGACCGGGACAGAGAGTGGAGCCCTTGCTCGTGAAATACACAAGCAAGGACGCATTCTGAGCCGGCTTGCTATGGGCAGGATCTCTGAACACAAGGTCTGAAATCCTGGTGTACATTAAGGGAAATTAAACTGTCACTACCACATAAGAATTCTGAAGTGCCTTCCAAAGAGACTAAAGCAGTAGATCAGGGAAGGCCCTTAATTACAGTGTGGTGGTGTAGGGAGACTGAGGAGCCCGGCAGCAAACAGTGAGGCATCCCTTGGTGTGTTCTTGATGTTCTCTTGTGTGTAGCATAGATGGCATTGTAGTATCCCACCTTCCCACCTATATAGAGTCTGAAAGTGGAGAGCACTGAGCAATGGTGGTGGTTAAACTCTCAGGACCTAAACTCTACCTATCTGTGGACTCACCACTTCTCAGCTGCAGACGTGACCCTCCTTTGCAATGCTGACTTAAGTCCTCTCCCTTCTTGCTGTTTGGACTCACCTTGAAAAGGTATTTCTGCCATGGATTGAGCGGACACCGAGTTGTAGGTTCCAGACGTGGAGACTGGTGTTAGGACATTTGTGGCCTGAAACTCCTCCAGCACCATCACTATCTCTGGTTGAGGGGCAGAGGCCCTGCTTCCCGTGTACGACACAGAGCCATAGGACTGCAGGCAGAGGCCAAGCTCTCCACACAGTAGAGGCCCCAATGTGCCTTGATTATAGTAATACATCTGGCTTCCTTCCTGGTAGGGAAGTGACAGGCTATGTCCCTGATTTGGAATCTGAGATGGTGTCCCCTGAGCAAGGCTGGCAGACAGTGATGGATACACAGGGACCACAGTATTGGCAACTGAAGTTTTATCATACTGGGCTGCCATAGACGTGGCAGAAGCAGCTGTGTCTTGGTCAATGACAATCACAGTGTAGTCTTCAAGTGAAGATGACTTCTTTTCAGTGCTTCCTGTGGTATCCCACTTAAGAATACCTGGATAGGAGGCAGCTGAAGTGGAGATCTGGCTCTGGCCAGTCACCCCAGACAACATAGCTGTGCTAGAATGTGGGTAAGGGTAGGCACTACCTATGAGTGGCTGGAAAGAGGTGCCAGAGGCTGATGGCAGTAGCCATGCCGAATTGACAGCTGGTGCACGGGTGCTGGAAAAGTTGCAGACACTTCCTTTTATGGAAACTGCATTGTTCACCACAGGAAGAGAGAGCTGAAGAGAATTTGCAGCTCCAAGTACAGATGGATTTTGGAAATTTTCTGCAGGAAACAAAAGGGTGATGAAAGATCGATGAGATTGATTAACTTTCACTTTCTTTAAGGAACAGCATTATGTTAAGCTTGTTGCAATCAGGAAGTCTCTAATACCAATGCTCACTGAGATACCAAAAATCAAAGCTGATGATGTCCGTAAGTGCTGGAACACTTTGGTACTCTTCTGAGGAACTGCCTCTGCTCCAACCTGGGCACAGATGTGCAGAAGACCCAAGTGGTCTGCTACATATGTTGTTCCCAGGTTAGAAGCAAACTTCTGCCTGCCCTGTCTTTCCCTTCAGCGGGCACGAGCATGGCCTCGTAATTATCTCCTAGAATCGAAGCATTTCAGAAGTAGGAGGCCCTTAGCAAACTTCACTTTGAACATTCTCATATTACAAGTGAGGAAACTGAGGCTCATAGAGGTCAGATTGACTTAGTCAGGTTCTCTCATTTTGTTAGTATCATTACCAGGTTACAGACCCTGACTCCATTGCTAGTACTCTTGCTCTGAGCAAAGGCCAGACAGAAACAGGGAGAAATACAACGTTAAATACAGGCAATTTTATTTTGTCCATTAGAAAACTGTACAGCTACTACTATTGTAATCTTCGGTCTCATTTTGCTTGGGTAGGTCACATGCCATTTCCTAGAGTTCACATGTAAGCCCGTCCAGTTGGTAAACGTAAAGGACCATTCTTTACCCTCTTCAAACCTAGCTTCTGATCCAAAGTCAAAATGACTACCTGAGTGTTTCTCAAGAAATGCTTTTGGGGAAAAAAAAAAAAAAAACGTTATTGAAACTCTGTGAGCTTTAGGTTACTCATCTAAAAAGTGATCATCATAATAATACCTGGTATCATTCATACATGTATGAAGGTAATACATATGACTTGTAGAAAGGAAGATCATGAAGTTGTGGAAAGACAATACGACAAAAATCATGAAAAACGCATAACATCCCACTACGAAAAGGAACACATAGCTATTAATGAAAGTTGAGCTATAATGACTACAGCAGGAATCAAAGCTTAGTAATTTTAATCATAAATGAAGTTCTGTTACCATAGATGTAATATTATGAAAGTGAATATTGGCTCCTCTACTTCAGACAATACTGCTAACCAAGAACAGACCACGATAGAAGGTGACTTTGAATGAACCAATACACATAGACAGAGAAGCCATATTAATATAAAGGTGTAATAAGCAGGAAAATGCAGTAAATGCGAATGTATAGGGAGCCATAATATCTGCCGGCAAATATTTTAATAAAAACTGGTAAAAGCAGAGGGCAAAACAATAACCATAAAGGAATTCCTTTATTGTGATCATTCCTATTTCTCTGAATATTACCCAGCAAGTAGCAGATATTAATCCTAGTTGAAAGAGAGAGTTCAATTGATAGAGCCACATAAGGAGAAAGAAAAGTATCATGAAGATTTTTATATTTATCCTGCAAACATAGATTATAATCATCGTCAACATCTAAGAAAATGTCACCCCAAAGCCTAAAAAGACCACCTAAAAAGAATCCAGTTTTAAAAACAACCCAAAGGACTCCACGAATTTGTTTGGATAAATGCGGAATTACAGATGTGGTGCTTGACGTTTTCTTTTTATTCTTAGGTAGGTCGTTCTTTATATTCTTAAGTCTAAAAATGGTTAATGACTGTTCATCAGTACGCACTCTGATTCAGGAAGAAAATAATTGTAAAGATGAAAAGCAGCCTTTACTTGACACCTACTTAGCACGCAAAGGAATTTGTCCTTCTGATGCAAGTTAGGATACATCATTTGTGAAACACGCAATTTTATTTTCAATATGAGAAAAATCCATACGGTTTAAAAATCAGGAAAAAAAAAAACACTTAAATTTCGGTTCCCTCCAGCCCCCTAGATAACCACTTTTCTTAAGTTTTTGTTTATGCGAAACATCATTTCTAAACCATTTCTTCACTGTTCATTTATAAAACTGTCAAGTGTCATCTGAGTTCAAAGAAGAAACAGAAAAAAACCAGGCAACTACATATGACTTTCCTGGTGAGCTGCTTTTCCTCGTGACACCCTGCTGTAGCCTTAGTTTCCTTCTTAGTCCGGTCATCTAAGCACTTGCTGACTTCATTGTGCCCTGCTCTGAGGAGATTTCCCTCTATGCTCGTGCCCCTTTCATATAAAATCTCGAGTCCCCTTCAGCATTCCATCACAAACTGCCTTCTTTTTTCCTGAGAACTCCTGCGTGCTCTCCACCTCTTTCATCTAGTTTCTCCTTCCTCATTTTTACATTCACTTGCCCCTGTCAGTTCCTGTTGGCCTGTGCTGGATGAAAACAGTTGCCAAACTTCCTTGCCCCAAGAACATCTGTCTCCTTCTGGCCCGCTACTCTCCATCCCCTCTCCCTATATGTCTTCACCTAGTTTACACAGAAAACGCCACAACAAGTGAATGTTACTTTTTGAACAGCACTGAATTTGAAATACTGGAGTTAATATATTACTACAGGGAGACAATTACAGATGAAACCTCTTGGTAGATGTTGTTAGTTTTCTACACCACCGAGGCTTTTTCTCTGTTTCTCTTGAAGCAAACAGTCTCAAGAAGTGTCTAATTTCATTTTCTGTGCACAAGCTCTTTAAGATCTAACATTAGAAAGGAAAGGGTCCAGAAAGAATAACCAATCTATTATCCTAATATAACATATGAGGAAACAGATTTTGTGAGAGAGTAAATGGTTTGTCCGAAGTTACACAGCTAGTACATGCCAGAGCCAAAACTGAAATGAGGTTTCCAGATTTCTGGTTCAATACTTTACCCCATTATTTTAAAGTGTCTTTAACTGTACTACTAACTTTAGGGGGAAGAAATCCAACGAAACACTAGAAAGTTCCTGTCCTTACCTGACATGGAGAGAGACGAGGAAACGTCAACTGAGGACACACAGGATGAGGAGACGATACTGGAGGATGTCTGGGTGGCAGAAGCCAAAGGGCGCATGTGTCCAGTACAGAGGTTACTGATCACTGGCCACTGGCCACTGGCGATGATTCGAGTTTATTGACACACAACTCCATGGAAACCCCAAGATTCTACCAGGTGGCAGTAGGTTGGTGGGCAAATGATGTCACAAAACAGGCAGTTTAAAGGTATCCGGTAGCCAATAGGGAGGTCAAATTTCCAACGGGAAGGTGAGATTAGACGGAGAGAGTGGCAGGAGCAGCATCTAAATGTCTGAACTCTGGGGAGGTTCAATACTGCAAGGCAGACATGATAGTTCCACGTTCCCCTAGATCATCTCAGTGCTTCTTATAGATGTTCGTTAATATAATTAACTAAGAGTCATTTATATTTTGTATGTTATTTTTAATGGAATATATAATATTATACATTTCTAAGTAGATATTACATATTCAGTTAATTAATATCCTTGGGGAGGAAGGAAAGGGACACATAGTGTAAGCAATAGCAGTTGTTCTGAAACTATTTCAGTTATTTTGCTTAGTGAAATTACTGCAACTTTTAGGGAGCAAAGGAAGGGATTAAAGGGCTCTTTCTGTGCCTTGGTTGAAGACTAGGGTGAGTGTGCCTTGTAGGGAATGATGTAATCCACGGCTCTTCTCTTAGTTTCTTCTCCTTGAATCCTACCTTCCTTGGGCTGGGCTGGGCTGGGCGGGGCTGGGCTGGGCTGGGCCGGGCCAGGTGGTGCCAGATCGGACTTGCAACTCTCTTCTGCTCTCCTTTCTTCCCCTTCATTTTAGGCATTGTTTCTGAGATGAGCCTTGATGTTGCCTTCTTATACTCGTGGATGTTACTTCCTGCAAACTTCAAGAAGCAGCGGTCTTCCCTTCAATGCCCCGATGCTTTGAATAATGGACTCTGCCTAGTCAAAGCCAACACCAGAGTGGTAGATGATACAGGTAATTGCAGACGTTCCTTCTTCTGGTCTGTGGTCACAATTCTTTTGCCCATAAGTTGCTACCTCTGGCTCCTTGCACCTCTTCCTAGACATTCTGCCATCCTGCTCTTTTATACGTGGGAAGCATTTGGGATATTTTCTCTCTTCTCACTCGAGAGAATCCAGTGTGGCAGTTACTGTAGCTTCCTCTCCCTTGAAAACAGCCACTGGAGAATCTTGGGCATCTAGGATTTTTCCTATGCCATGCTTGAGTGCAATGCCAGGCAAAATGAAGAGAAGAATAGTTAGAGAAAGAAGACATCAATGAAAAATAGGGAACGGGTAAGGCAAGGGCACAGGAAAAAAGAGACTCGTGTACTTTTTGGTTTCTGTAAGAAACAAGTTGACATTCTTTGGCCTCATTTTGTACTAGCAGAACAGACAATTCAATGTATGTGGTGTGTGTGTGTGTGTGTGTGTGTGTGTGTGTGTGTGTGTGTGTGTGTGTGTGTGTGTGTGTGTGTGTGTGTGTGTAGATATATGTTTTTGACGTGTATATGTTTTATGTAGCTAGAGAATCCAGAACCTGCCATGGATTTGTACACTGAAGAGAATAGTCATAAATGGATTTGCTTTTTTTGTTTTATGTCATATTACCTTATGTATGCCATTCATTATTATGTTTGTAGAATAGGGATTGCTTTTAAATGCTTTGGTTTTTCTACATTTTTTTTTTCGACCCCTAGTCCTATGTTTCAAGAATCCAACCCTGGAAGACATATTGCATGTTCTTTTCTCTTGATTAGCTTATATTGAAACATCACAAACTAACTTGACCTGATGGATTTTGTGGAGAAAATTAAAGAGGGGTCCGTGAAAAAGGCATTGTGGTGAGCTATACCACATTAAGTGTGGTGTAACTTATGTGCCTGAGCATAAGGAACAGATGTTGCTGTCAGCCCACTTGGCCTGGTTGCCTTTGCTTTTGTTCCCCTGTTTAGTGCTTTTCTCACCAACTTCTCTTGTGAACGTGATAAAGGGAGTTAAGGCTGAGTTGCTAACGGTTGATATGTGGATTAAGCTGGTTTGGGGGAGGAAATGCGTGGCTAGAATCATTTTTCTTGGTGGCAAGCTTTCAGGCACGCCTAGAACCATCTTTCTGGGGACTTTTCTAGTGGCAGTGAGAAGGTAGCATTCGATACAAGATGCTAAGAGCCCAGAAGAAGATACATTGATAGGTGGGACCTGTGACGATCAGTATTGCTTTTATAGACTTATTTATCCCATCTCTTCCCGTCATGCTCCTACTGCTTCTTACACAATTTCAGTGATTGTATGTGTGCGTCTGTGGGGGTGATGCTTATCTGAGAAGAAATTGTGAAAGGTGTGGCAGGGTAGACATATGGTTTAAGTTTCCAAGTGTTTTTCCCATTGAGCTTAGCTTCCCCTCTCACATAGCTTACTTCCATAATACTAACATGGAATGTGAGGCTAACAATGTATACGAAGTGTCTGCAAGCCAACCAGTGTCGATTTTCTCTGTGGTCCCACAGAAATCAAGGGCATCCATAGCTACTACATGTTTGGGTGGGTGATATGGATAGGGAGGAGCGTGGTAAGAACAACAACGTGTTTACATATGAAAATGCTCAGTTGCAACATTCAATTCTGTTTAGGCAAATGCTTCTCATAGTTTGGTCTCTCCTGGTTCCTTGCCTCTGTAACGATTTTCTCTCCAGTTTCTAGCCACTTAACTCTAGCTCCCAGTCTCAGCATCATCTTAACCTCTAAAATGAATCTCAAATGTAGGAGGAAGAACCTAAAGAGCTTCAGTCTAACACTCTGGAACTTGGTTAAGCCCTACCCTGACTAAAGCCTCCGTTTTCATAGTCAGGGTGTTATCTTGTTCCAGAGACCCATTCCCTGCATTTCGTACCCATCAGGATAACAGGGCTTGTCTCAGTGTAACATCCCCAGACCTAAATGACATAAATCAGAACGAAAAGAGCTGAGAGAACTCAGTACACAATTAAAAATTTTAAATATTCTAAGAACTAAACACCAAACTAAACGCAACACAAGGGTAAATGAAAACACAAGAAATATTTTAAAATGAAAAAGAAGATGATAGAAATGATTCTAGAGAAATGGCAAATATAAAAGGTAAGCAAAAAAAGCCAGGACAGTTCTAAAAAGGGTAGTGCAAATAAACAGAAGCATTTAGAATAACACAAAAATGATATTTCAAGTCAGTCGGACGGATTACTCAATAAATTGGGATGCGAACATCATGTTGGGCTACATATAAATAAGTTCTCTGGAAGGATCCAAAAAGTGGCAAAAGTAGATGTCTCTGAGGGAGGGGCGAAGTGCTTGGCTGAGAAATGGGGAAAATGGTGAATTTCCACTGAATAGCCTTTTGCATCTTTCTAATGTTCTGTCATGTCAATCTATTACCTCCCAAGTCTGAATGCCTGGGTTCAAATTGCTCCCCCAATTGCTAGCACTTAATTTTGGGCAAATGCTTGACACTATCGCTTTATCTGTGAAATGGGGTGAGTACCTTAGCCAGGTGCTGCCTGGCACAGAATAAACTCTCTCTACGTGTAAAGGACTAAAGAAACAACCCAGTGTCCAGCAGCTCTTGAACAGATGAACTGAGGTGGTATGTCCAGAAAATAGAATATTCTGCAGTCGTGAAAAGGAATGACATAGTGACAGTCTACAACATGGATGAACTTGCAAACATTATGCTGAGTGAAAGGAGCCAGATAGCAAAGGTTACACTATGTGATTCCATTTACAGCATGTACATGAAATGTCCCCAAAAGGCAAATCAGTAGAAATTACCGGTTGCCTGGAGCAGGAGTAGGAGGGAGGGGGTAGAGAGGACTCTTTTTAGGATGATGAAAATGGTATGGATGAGGCAGTGGTGACGGGTGCACAACCTTGGGAATGTACGAAGTGCCACCGAACTGTGCGCTTTTAAACGGTCGATTTTACGTTGAGCGAATCATACCTCAAAGACCAGTTTTACTGCTGTAAAGTACTAACTCTCCCGTGGTGACGATCGGCTGCCGCATTTCTCCCTTGCCCCCCTCCCTGCCTTTCCTGCGCTCCCCCCGCCGTCTCCCACCCGGTCTCCCTCCCGCGCGCGCCACCAGGACGCCTGACGAGCGCTCTGGACCTTTGGGCGCCCGCGTCCCTGGCTCTCGGACGGCCGCCAAGTGCGCACGCGCACCCCCGCTCTCACCTAGAAATGGACGCTCCGGGACGAGTTTTCTCCAGCGTTTCGGTTGATGGGGATGGTCCGGGAAGGCAGCACGCGCCCGGGTCGGTGGAGAACTTGCTGGGCTTTTCACCTTAATATTCAGGCCCCTCCAGAAGCTGATCTCGTCCACCCGAAACCTCCAGATGCTGTGCTCTGAAAGCCAGGTTGACCGCCTGTGGGCGCTTGCAAACACTGAGGACTTGGGGGGCTCGTAGGCTTCCAATGGAGGCCTTGCTCCTTTGCGTGCAATGCGACCCCAGCCCCAGCTGAACCTGCTACTGAAGTGGCAGGGCGGTAAATAATATTGGCCTTGCACGTTGCCAAGTTTAACTGAAGTAATACATCTTTCCGGCCCGGTTCATAGGTGTTGAGTGCATAGAGATTTATATTCCAGGCCCTGTTTTGGGTGAGCCTCATGCTGCTGCGATTCACTTTGCTAGGCCCCAGGTTATCACCTGCCTGCAGGAAATCTGTGAGCTCTTGCCACTCCCCTGGTAGATTCCCCTGTGTTTAGTATTCACCTTTCCCAGCTCTACTCACACATGCATAAGGTAACCCAAACCCGTTGGAGATATGTCCTGATCGTATTTTCTCAAAAGCTATCTGGTAGGTCATGAGACATAAAGCCATCCTGTGTCAGAGATTTTTTACATTTCTTCTGTTCAGCCCAGACTGCTCTTCAGCCTTCTTCAACTTTATCCAAATTTTACTCTTTTCACCTAACCTCAGACTCTGCATCTCACTTTTGCCATTTCCCCTATTTCTGATTCTTTCTATGAGCCCATAAAACCTCTCCCCTTATGGCCTTCCTAGTCCTGAACCGGGCTGCTTCCTCTCTCCTCAGGTCTTATCCCTTTATTTCCTGTTCTTCCACCCAAGTTTCCTTTCCTTCTCTCTAAAGCAGCCTTTGATCCCCACCACGACCACCAAGGAAAAACCACAGTAAAGAGCATCGGAAAACTCAACAGGCTTTTGTATTACTCAGCTATTAATTCTAGGACATGTGTTTATTCAGTTTCATTAAGGTTTAAAAATATATCAGAAGAGGGAAATTTGTATCTATCTATCTATGTGCATATTATATCTATCTATATTCCTATCTATCTATCTATATCTATCTTGTGTCTATCTCCATATATATGCGAAAAACCAGCTGGTACCCAAAGTGGCACCAACAATCTTAGAAGCTCTTATTTTGCATAGCCATAGTATCTACCCATTTCCATCTCTTTTTCCCTCTCGATGAAATACTGCACTTTCCCCAAAGATGTACATTTGGCAGCATTCTCACGCTCTTGCTGAGCCAGCTTCTTCATGGCCTCGCGCTCTGGCCTCTGCTCTTTTGTAAAGGGCGTTGACATTTCTGGCTCAGGAACATTTGGATTCCTCCATGGAATTCGTTGGTAGCGCAAGTCTTGGAGTGGATATTGGGTTTGAGGCTTGGGTGGTGGCTGGAGTTTGGTCACAGCAGTGGAAACGGGCCCCTGCCGCAGAGAAGTGCAGGATGATGTTTTGTCGGGTGCGGGCCCAGAAGCAGCCCTCTGAGGGACACTGGGCGACCTAGGGTTGGTCAAACCTGGTTGGGTTGTGTTGATTGGAATTGGCTGAGCTGGCCTGGCAGGACCTGTCAAGGATGCATTGGCAGGAGCTGGTTGGGATGGATTGGCTGAGTTAGTAGCACCAGGCTGGGCAGAGTAAGCCATACCAGGCCTATGTGAGGCCAGAGACTGTGGCCTCCGAGGAGCAGGTCGAGGTCGAGGCCTGTCCAGGGTCAGAAAAGGCAAAGGTATCAGCCTGACCTTCCCAGGAGGTGGCAGCTCAAACTGGGATGGAGATGGAGACTCCTCTTCAGCACTGCCATCTCGTTTCTGGGCTTTGACTTGAGTTTTCTCAGGACTTTTACCCTTCCATGGGGTATCCGGCTGTCGTTTGATAGCTCGGGCTGGCTGGGGTTCTCTGGTGTTGCTAGAGTTTCCTAGGGCCCGAGAGGAAGAGAGCCCAGCTTTCTTGTCATTCTTCCTCCCCAGTGCATGAAAAACCTGCACAGACTCCAGCATGTGCATGCCTAGGCTGCTTCGAGGCTTTTTGAAGACCTCTTGGCTAAGGTCAGGTTGATTTTTCTTCCGCTTCATCCTGGGAATAGTTGGCTTCCCTTCTGCCTGGACTTTGTTCCCTGGCTGCTTACTCTCTTCAGCTTTCCTGGACTGATTTTCTCTTGATCTTTTGTTTTTTTCCTGCCCGTGGCTCTTAGTTTTGCTCATCCTGCTAGAGGCACCATTCTCAGGTTCGCTCTTAGGATGCTTGACCGCATTCACAGGAGCCCTGTCACTGGCTGCAGCACTGCAAACAACCACTTCTTCCCCTAACAGGCACTCTGGGTTCTTTGGCTGGCTTTTGGCTCTGGGAGCACCACTCATATGCTCAGAGGCTTTACGCCTGTTCTTCCTGACCTGATTGAAGGGACCCGTTATGGTACTCGTCTTGTCCTGCACCTGATTCATCTTGATGGCTCTGGTGTCTTTGGCTTTGATGGCTGTGAGATCTTTGGATTGGTCAAGGTATTTCAAGGAATTCGAGAGCTGGGGAAGGTGAATATCTTCCACCAGTTTAGGAGTGTTCTGAAAACCACTGCTGGGCTCAATCCCATTTTCAAGTGTCCCTTGGCCCTCAAGACTAAGGCTGTTCTTTCCGAGACTGGCATTGTCAGGACCAGGAGGTTCCTTTTGTCCAGGAGGATCAATGCACGCCAGAATCTGGTGAATGTCAGGGATTTCTAAAGGGAGTAGTGGAAGATCTTGGTTTTCTATTGGGATCTGGTCGTCATCCAGAGGCTTCGAAACCTTGGTTTTCATCTCATCCGAATTCTTATGCTCTGCTTGTTCCTTGCTTGAAGGTTGCAATCCCAGGGAAGTCTCCATCCCAAAGGAAGTTTCCATCACTACAAAGGAATCAAGGAAAACGTCAGTCCCTGGGTAAGTGAGATACTCCCCCTACATACATACACAGCAATCAGGCACCTTCCAACAGTGGGCAAGGCATTTCCACTAGCTCTTCTTAAGGACCATGGACAGGACCTTGTGTTAAAAGATAGGCAGGGACCGGTCTACTTTGCTTGTGATCATTTGATCTCATGGTTTGTCGGTTTTCTTGGTATTTCATAGGGTTGTGGTAAGTGTCTAAAAAGTGAACGTGATTTTTGAACTATGAAATGTTTTATACAGCCTAGTATTCTCATATACAGTCCTTTCAATTCTCTCCACTCTTCTGAGGGAATAAGAAGACTTCATGTCAAGGACCGGGACAGAGAGTGGAGCCCTTGCTCGTGAAATACACAAGCAAGGACGCATTCTGAGCCGGCTTGCTATGGGCAGGATCTCTGAACACAAGGTCTGAAATCCTGGTGTACATTAAGGGAAATTAAACTGTCACTACCACATAAGAATTCTGAAGTGCCTTCCAAAGAGACTAAAGCAGTAGATCAGGGAAGGCCCTTAATTACAGTGTGGTGGTGTAGGGAGACTGAGGAGCCCGGCAGCAAACAGTGAGGCATCCCTTGGTGTGTTCTTGATGTTCTCTTGTGTGTAGCATAGATGGCATTGTAGTATCCCACCTTCCCACCTATATAGAGTCTGAAAGTGGAGAGCACTGAGCAATGGTGGTGGTTAAACTCTCAGGACCTAAACTCTACCTATCTGTGGACTCACCACTTCTCAGCTGCAGACGTGACCCTCCTTTGCAATGCTGACTTAAGTCCTCTCCCTTCTTGCTGTTTGGACTCACCTTGAAAAGGTATTTCTGCCATGGATTGAGCGGACACCGAGTTGTAGGTTCCAGACGTGGAGACTGGTGTTAGGACATTTGTGGCCTGAAACTCCTCCAGCACCATCACTATCTCTGGTTGAGGGGCAGAGGCCCTGCTTCCCGTGTACGACACAGAGCCATAGGACTGCAGGCAGGGGCCAAGCTCTCCACACAGTAGAGGCCCCAGTGTGCCTTGATTATAGTAATACATCTGGCTTCCTTCCTGGTAGGGAAGTGACAGGCTATGTCCCTGATTTGGAATCTGAGATGGTGTCCTCTGAGCAAGGCTGGCAGACAGTGATGGATACACAGGGACCACAGTATTGGCAACTGAAGTTTTATCATACTGGGCTGCCATAGACGTGGCAGAAGCAGCTGTGTCTTGGTCAATGACAATCACAGTGTAGTCTTCAAGTGAAGATGACTTCTTTTCAGTGCTTCCTGTGGTATCCCACTTAAGAATACCTGGATAGGAGGCAGCTGAAGTGGAGATCTGGCTCTGGCCAGTCACCCCAGACAACATAGCTGTGCTAGAATGTGGGTAAGGGTAGGCACTACCTATGAGTGGCTGGAAAGAGGTGCCAGAGGCTGATGGCAGTAGCCATGCCGAATTGACAGCTGGTGCACGGGTGCTGGAAAAGTTGCAGACACTTCCTTTTATGGAAACTGCATTGTTCACCACAGGAAGAGAGAGCTGAAGAGAATTTGCAGCTCCAAGTACAGATGGATTTTGGAAATTTTCTGCAGGAAACAAAAGGGTGATGAAAGATCGATGAGATTGATAAACTTTCACTTTCTTTAAGGAACAGCATTATGTTAAGCTTGTTGCAATCAGGAAGTCTCTAATACCAATGCTCACTGAGATACCAAAAATCAAAGCTGATGATGTCCGTAAGTGCTGGAACACTTTGGTACTCTTCTGAGGAACTGCCTCTGCTCCAACCTGGGCACAGATGTGCAGAAGACCCAAGTGGTCTGCTACATATGTTGTTCCCAGGTTAGAAGCAAACTTCTCCCTGCCCTGTCTTTCCCTTCAGCGGGCACGAGCATGGCCTCGTAATTATCTCCTAGAATCGAAGCATTTCAGAAGTAGGAGGCCCTTAGCAAACTTCAGTTTGAACATTCTCATATTACAAGTGAGGAAACTGAGGCTCACAGAGGTCAGATTGACTTAGTCAGGTTCTCTCATTTTGTTAGTATCATTACCAGGTTACAGACCCTGACTCCATTGCTAGTACTCTTGCTCTGAGCAAAGGCCAGAAACAGGGAGAAATACAACGTTAAATACAGGCAATTTTATTTTGTCAATTAGAAAACTGTACAGCTACTACTATTGTAATCTTCGGTCTCATTTTGCTTGGGTAGGTCACATGCCATTTCCTAGAGTTCACATGTAAGCCCGTCCAGTTGGTAAATGTAAAGGACCATTCTTTACCCTCTTCAAACCTAGCTTCTGATCCAAAGTCAAAATGACTACCTGAGTGTTTCTCAAGAAATGCTTTTGGGAAAAAAAAAAAAAAAAAACGTTATTGAAACTCTGTGAGCTTTAGGTTACTCATCTAAAAAGTGATCATCATAATAATACCTGGTATCATTCATACATGTATGAAGGTAATACATATGACTTGTAGAAAGGAAGATCATGAAGTTGTGGAAAGACAATACGACAAAAATCATGAAAAACGCATAGCATCACACTACGAAAAGGAACACATTGCTATTAATGAAAGTTGAGCTATAATGACTACAGCAGGAATCAAAGCTTAGTAATTTTAATCATAAATGAAGTTCTGTTACCATAGATGTAATATTATGAAAGCGAATATTGGCTCCTCTACTTCAGACAATACTGCTAACCAAGAACAGACCACGATAGAAGGTGACTTTGAATGAACCAATACACATAGACAGAGAAGCCATATTAATATAAAGGTGTAATAAGCAGGAAAATGCAGTAAATGCGAATGTATAGATAGCCATAATATCTGCCGGCAAATATTTTAATAAAAACTGGTAAAAGCAGAGGGCAAAACAATAACCATAAAGGAATTCCTTTATTGTGATCATTCCTATTTCTCTGAATATTACCCAGCAAGTAGCAGATATTAATCCTAGTTGAAAGAGAGAGTTCAATTGATAGAGCCACATAAGGAGAAAGAAAAGTATCATGAAGATTTTTATATTTATCCTGCAAACATAGATTATAATCATCGTCAACATCTAAGAAAATGTCACCCCAAAGCCTAAAAAGATCACCTAAAAAGAATCCAGTTTTAAAGACAACCCAAAGGACTCCACGAATTTGTTTGGATAAATGCGGAATTACAGATGTGGTGCTTGACGTTTTCTTTTTCTTCTTAGGTAGGTCGTTCTTTATATTCTTAAGTCTAAAAATGGTTAATGACTGTTCATCAGTACGAACTCTGATTCAGGAAGAAAATAATTGTAAAGATGAAAAGCAGCCTTTACTTGAAACCTACTTAGCACGCAAAGGAATTTGTCCTTCTGATGCAAGTTAGGATACATCATTTTTGAAACACACAATTTTATTTTCAATATTAGAATAATCCATACGGTTTAAAAATCAGGAAAAAAAAAACACTTAAAATTCTGTTCCCTCCAGCCCCCTAGATAACCACTTTTCTTAATTTTTTGTTTATGCGAAACATCATTTCTAAACCATTTCTTCACTGTTCATTTATAAAACTGTCAAGTGTCATCTGAGTTCAAAGAAGAAACAGAAAAAAACCAGGCAACTACATATGACTTTCCTGGTGAGCTGCTTTTCCTAGTGACACCCTGCTGTAGCCTTAGTTTCCTTCTTAGTCCGGTCATCTAAGCACTTGCTGACTTCATTTTGCCCTGCTCTGAGGAGATTTCCCTCTATGCTCGTGCCCCTTTCATATAAAATCTCGAGTCCCCTTCAGCATTCCATCACAAACTGCCTTCTTTTTTCCTGAGAACTCCTGCGTGCTCTCCACCTCTTTCATCTAGTTTCTCCTTCCTCATTTTTACATTCACTTGCCCCTGTCAGTTCCTGTTGGCCTGTGCTGGATGAAAACAGTTGCCAAACTTCCTTGCCCCAAGAACATCTGTCTCCTTCTGGCCCGCTACTCTCCATCCCCTCTCCCTATATGTCTTCACCTAGTTTACACAGAAAACGCCACAACAAGTGAATGTTACTTTTTGAACAGCACTGAATTTGAAATACTGGAGTTAATATATTACTACAGGGAGACAATTACAGATGAAACCTCTTGGTAGATGTTGTTAGTTTTCTACACCACCGAGGCTTTTTCTCTGTTTCTCTTGAAGCAAACAGTCTCAAGAAGTGTCTAATTTCATTTTCTGTGCACAAGCTCTTTAAGATCTAACATTAGAAAGGAAGGGGTCCAGAAAGAATAACCAATCTATTATCCTAATATAACATATGAGGAAACAGATTTTGTGAGAGAGTAAATGGTTTGTCCGAAGTTACACAGCTAGTACATGTCAGAGCCAAAACTGAAATGAGGTTTCCAGATTTCTGGTTCAATACTTTACCCCATTATTCTAAAGTGTCTTTAACTGTACTACTAACTTTAGGGGGAAGAAATCCAATGAAACACTAGAAAGTTCCTGTCCTTACCTGACATGGAGAGAGACGAGGAAACGTCAACTGAGGACACACAGGATGAGGAGACGATACTGGAGGATGTCTGGGTGGCAGAAGCCAAAGGGCGCATGTGTCCAGTACAGAGGTTACTGATCACTGGCCACTGGCCACTGGCGATGATTCGAGTTTATTGACACACAACTCCATGGAAACCCCAAGATTCTACCAGGTGGCCGTAGGTTGGTGGGCAAATGATGTCACAAAACAGGCAGTTTAAAGGTATCCGGTGGCCAATAGGGAGGTCAAATTTCCAACAGGAAGGTGAGATTGGACGGAGAGAGTGGCAGGAGCAGCATCTAAATGTCTGAACTCTGGGGAGGTTCAATACTGCAAGGCAGACATGATAGTTCCACGTTCCCCTAGATCATCTCAGTGCTTCTTATAGATGTTCGTTAGTATAATTAACTAAGAGTCATTTATATTTTGTATGTTATTTTTAATGGAATATATAATATTATACATTTCTAAGTAGATATTACATATTCAGTTAATTAATATCCTTGGGGAGGAAGGAAAGGGACACATAGTGTAAGCAATAGCAGTTGTTCTGAAACTATTTCAGTTATTTTGCTTAGTGAAATTACTGCAACTTTCAGGAAGCAAAGGAAGGGATAAAAGGGCTCTTTCTGTGCCTTGGTGGAAGACTAGGGTGAGTGTGCCTTGTAGGGAATGATGTAATCCACGGCTCTTCTCTTAGTTTCTTCTCCTTGAATCCTACCTTCCTTGGGCTGGGCTCGGCAGGGCGGGGCTGGGCTGGGCTGGGCCGGACCAGGCGGCGCCAGATCGGACTTGCAACTCTCTTCTGCTCTCCTTTCTTCCCCTTCATTTTAGGCATTGTTTCTGAGATGAGCCTTGATGTTGCCTTCTTAAACTCGTGGATGTTACTTCCTGCAAACTTCAAGAAGCAGCGGTCTTCCCTTCAATGCCCCGATGCTTTGAATAATGGACTCTGCCTAGTCAAAGCCAACACCAGAGTGGTAGATGATGCAGGTAATTGCAGACGTTCCTTCTTCTGGTCTGTGGTCACAATTCTTTTGCCCATAAGTTGCTACCTCTGGCTCCTTGCACCTCTTCCTAGACATTCTGCCATCCTGCTCTTTTATACGTGGGAAGCATTGGGGATATTTTCTCTCTTCTCACTCGAGAGAATCCAGTGTGGCAGTTACTGTAGCTTCCTCTCCCTTGAAAACAGCCACTGGAGAATCTTGGGCATCTAGGATTTTTCCTATGCCATGCTTGAGTGCAATGCCAGGCAAAATGAAGAGAAGAATAGTTAGAGAAAGAAGACATCAATGAAAAATAGGGAACGGGTAAGGCAAGGGCACAGGAAAAAAGAGACTCGTGTACTTTTTGGTTTCTGTAAGAAACAAGTTGACATTCTTTGGCCTCATTTTGTACTAGCAGAACAGACAATTCAATGTATGTGGTGTGTGTGTGTGTGTGTGTGTGTGTGTGTGTGTGTGTGTGTGTGTGTGTGTGTGTGTGTGTGTGTGTGTGTGTGTGTAGATATATGTTTTTGACGTGTATATGTTTTATGTAGCTAGAGAATCCAGAACCTGCCATGGATTTGTACACTGAAGAGAATAGTCATAAATGGATTTGCTTTTTTTGTTTTATGTCATATTACCTTATGTATGCCATTCATTATTATGTTTGTAGAATAGGGATTGCTTTTAAATGCTTTGGTTTTTCTACATTTTTTTTTTCGACCCCTAGTCCTATGTTTCAAGAATCCAACCCTGGAAGACATATTGCATGTTCTTTTCTCTTGATTAGCTTATATTGAAACATCACAAACTAACTTGACCTGATGGATTTTGTGGAGAAAATTAAAGAGGGGTCCGTGAAAAAGGCATTGTGGTGAGCTATACCACATTAAGTGTGGTGTAACTTATGTGCCTGAGCATAAGGAACAGATGTTGCTGTCAGCCCACTTGGCCTGGTTGCCTTTGCTTTTGTTCCCCTGTTTAGTGCTTTTCTCACCAACTTCTCTTGTGAACGTGATAAAGGGAGTTAAGGCTGAGTTGCTAACGGTTGATATGTGGATTAAGCTGGTTTGGGGGAGGAAATGCGTGGCTAGAATCATTTTTCT
This sequence comes from Cynocephalus volans, assembly GCF_027409185.1. Classification (NCBI taxonomy): domain Eukaryota; kingdom Metazoa; phylum Chordata; class Mammalia; order Dermoptera; family Cynocephalidae; genus Cynocephalus; species Cynocephalus volans. The sequence continues at coordinate 64,888,732 of NC_084473.1, forward strand.
TGGTGGCAAGCTTTCAGGCACGCCTAGAACCATCTTTCTGGGGACTTTTCTAGTGGCAGTGAGAAGGTAGCATTCGATACAAGATGCTAAGAGCCCAGAAGAAGATACATTGATAGGTGGGACCTGTGACGATCAGTATTGCTTTTATAGACTTATTTATCCCATCTCTTCCCGTCATGCTCCTACTGCTTCTTACACAATTTCAGTGATTGTATGTGTGCGTCTGTGGGGGTGATGCTTATCTGAGAAGAAATTGTGAAAGGTGTGGCAGGGTAGACATATGGTTTAAGTTTCCAAGTGTTTTTCCCTTTGAGCTTAGCTTCCCCTCTCACATAGCTTACTTCCATAATACTAACATGGAATGTGAGGCTAACAATGTATACGAAGTGTCTGCAAGCCAACCAGTGTCGATTTTCTCTGTGGTCCCACAGAAATCAAGGGCATCCATAGCTACTACATGTTTGGGTGGGTGATATGGATAGGGAGGAGCGTGGTAAGAACAACAACGTGTTTACATATGAAAATGCTCAGTTGCAACATTCAATTCTGTTTAGGCAAATGCTTCTCATAGTTTGGTCTCTCCTGGTTCCTTGCCTCTGTAACGATTTTCTCTCCAGTTTCTAGCCACTTAACTCTAGCTCCCAGTCTCAGCATCATCTTAACCTCTAAAATGAATCTCAAATGTAGGAGGAAGAACCTAAAGAGCTTCAGTCTAACACTCTGGAACTTGGTTAAGCCCTACCCTGACTAAAGCCTCCGTTTTCATAGTCAGGGTGTTATCTTGTTCCAGAGACCCATTCCCTGCATTTCGTACCCATCAGGATAACAGGGCTTGTCTCAGTGTAACATCCCCAGACCTAAATGACATAAATCAGAACGAAAAGAGCTGAGAGAACTCAGTACACAATTAAAAATTTTAAATATTCTAAGAACTAAACACCAAACTAAACGCAACACAAGGGTAAATGAAAACACAAGAAATATTTTAAAATGAAAAAGAAGATGATAGAAATGATTCTAGAGAAATGGCAAATATAAAAGGTAAGCAAAAAAAGCCAGGACAGTTCTAAAAAGGGTAGTGCAAATAAACAGAAGCATTTAGAATAACACAAAAATGATATTTCAAGTCAGTCGGACGGATTACTCAATAAATTGGGATGCGAACATCATGTTGGGCTACATATAAATAAGTTCTCTGGAAGGATCCAAAAAGTGGCAAAAGTAGATGTCTCTGAGGGAGGGGCGAAGTGCTTGGCTGAGAAATGGGGAAAATGGTGAATTTCCACTGAATAGCCTTTTGCATCTTTCTAATGTTCTGTCATGTCAATCTATTACCTCCCAAGTCTGAATGCCTGGGTTCAAATTGCTCCCCCAATTGCTAGCACTTAATTTTGGGCAAATGCTTGACACTATCGCTTTATCTGTGAAATGGGGTGAGTACCTTAGCCAGGTGCTGCCTGGCACAGAATAAACTCTCTCTACGTGTAAAGGACTAAAGAAACAACCCAGTGTCCAGCAGCTCTTGAACAGATGAACTGAGGTGGTATGTCCAGAAAATAGAATATTCTGCAGTCGTGAAAAGGAATGACATAGTGACAGTCTACAACATGGATGAACTTGCAAACATTATGCTGAGTGAAAGGAGCCAGATAGCAAAGGTTACACTATGTGATTCCATTTACAGCATGTACATGAAATGTCCCCAAAAGGCAAATCAGTAGAAATTACCGGTTGCCTGGAGCAGGAGTAGGAGGGAGGGGGTAGAGAGGACTCTTTTTAGGATGATGAAAATGGTATGGATGAGGCAGTGGTGACGGGTGCACAACCTTGGGAATGTACGAAGTGCCACCGAACTGTGCGCTTTTAAACGGTCGATTTTACGTTGAGCGAATCATACCTCAAAGACCAGTTTTACTGCTGTAAAGTACTAACTCTCCCGTGGTGACGATCGGCTGCCGCATTTCTCCCTTGCCCCCCTCCCTGCCTTTCCTGCGCTCCCCCCGCCGTCTCCCACCCGGTCTCCCTCCCGCGCGCGCCACCAGGACGCCCGACGAGCGCTCTGGACCTTTGGGCGCCCGCGTCCCTGGCCCTCGGAGGGCCGCCAAGTGCGCACGCGCACCCCCGCTCTCACCTAGAAATGGACGCTCCGGGACGAGTTTTCTCCAGCGTTTCGGTTGATGGGGATGGTCCGGGAAGGCAGCACGCGCCCGGGTCGGTGGAGAACTTGCTGGGCTTTTCACCTTAATATTCAGGCCCCTCCAGAAGCTGATCTCGTCCACCCGAAACCTCCAGATGCTGTGCTCTGAAAGCCAGGTTGACCGCCTGTGGGCGCTTGCAAACACTGAGGACTTGGGGGGCTCGTAGGCTTCCAATGGAGGCCTTGCTCCTTTGCGTGCAATGCGACCCCAGCCCCAGCTGAACCTGCTACTGAAGTGGCAGGGCGGTAAATAATATTGGCCTTGCACGTTGCCAAGTTTAACTGAAGTAATACATCTTTCCGGCCCGGTTCATAGGTGTTGAGTGCATAGAGATTTATATTCCAGGCCCTGTTTTGGGTGAGCCTCATGCTGCTGCGATTCACTTTGCTAGGCCCCAGGTTATCACCTGCCTGCAGGAAATCTGTGAGCTCTTGCCACTCCCCTGGTAGATTCCCCTGTGTTTAGTATTCACCTTTCCCAGCTCTACTCACACATGCATAAGGTAACCCAAACCCGTTGGAGATATGTCCTGATCGTATTTTCTCAAAAGCTATCTGGTAGGTCATGAGACATAAAGCCATCCTGTGTCAGAGATTTTTTACATTTCTTCTGTTCAGCCCAGACTGCTCTTCAGCCTTCTTCAACTTTATCCAAATTTTACTCTTTTCACCTAACCTCAGACTCTGCATCTCACTTTTGCCATTTCCCCTATTTCTGATTCTTTCTATGAGCCCATAAAACCTCTCCCCTTATGGCCTTCCTAGTCCTGAACCGGGCTGCTTCCTCTCTCCTCAGGTCTTATCCCTTTATTTCCTGTTCTTCCACCCAAGTTTCCTTTCCTTCTCTCTAAAGCAGCCTTTGATCCCCACCACGACCACCAAGGAAAAACCACAGTAAAGAGCATCGGAAAACTCAACAGGCTTTTGTATTACTCAGCTATTAATTCTAGGACATGTGTTTATTCAGTTTCATTAAGGTTTAAAAATATATCAGAAGAGGGAAATTTGTATCTATCTATCTATGTGCATATTATATCTATCTATATTCCTATCTATCTATCTATATCTATCTTGTGTCTATCTCCATATATATGCGAAAAACCAGCTGGTACCCAAAGTGGCACCAACAATCTTAGAAGCTCTTATTTTGCATAGCCATAGTATCTACCCATTTCCATCTCTTTTTCCCTCTCGATGAAATACTGCACTTTCCCCAAAGATGTACATTTGGCAGCATTCTCACGCTCTTGCTGAGCCAGCTTCTTCATGGCCTCGCGCTCTGGCCTCTGCTCTTTTGTAAAGGGCGTTGACATTTCTGGCTCAGGAACATTTGGATTCCTCCATGGAATTCGTTGGTAGCGCAAGTCTTGGAGTGGATATTGGGTTTGAGGCTTGGGTGGTGGCTGGAGTTTGGTCACAGCAGTGGAAACGGGCCCCTGCCGCAGAGAAGTGCAGGATGATGTTTTGTCGGGTGCGGGCCCAGAAGCAGCCCTCTGAGGGACACTGGGCGACCTAGGGTTGGTCAAACCTGGTTGGGTTGTGTTGATTGGAATTGGCTGAGCTGGCCTGGCAGGACCTGTCAAGGATGCATTGGCAGGAGCTGGTTGGGATGGATTGGCTGAGTTAGTAGCACCAGGCTGGGCAGAGTAAGCCATACCAGGCCTATGTGAGGCCAGAGACTGTGGCCTCCGAGGAGCAGGTCGAGGTCGAGGCCTGTCCAGGGTCAGAAAAGGCAAAGGTATCAGCCTGACCTTCCCAGGAGGTGGCAGCTCAAACTGGGATGGAGATGGAGACTCCTCTTCAGCACTGCCATCTCGTTTCTGGGCTTTGACTTGAGTTTTCTCAGGACTTTTACCCTTCCATGGGGTATCCGGCTGTCGTTTGATAGCTCGGGCTGGCTGGGGTTCTCTGGTGTTGCTAGAGTTTCCTAGGGCCCGAGAGGAAGAGAGCCCAGCTTTCTTGTCATTCTTCCTCCCCAGTGCATGAAAAACCTGCACAGACTCCAGCATGTGCATGCCTAGGCTGCTTCGAGGCTTTTTGAAGACCTCTTGGCTAAGGTCAGGTTGATTTTTCTTCCGCTTCATCCTGGGAATAGTTGGCTTCCCTTCTGCCTGGACTTTGTTCCCTGGCTGCTTACTCTCTTCAGCTTTCCTGGACTGATTTTCTCTTGATCTTTTGTTTTTTTCCTGCCCGTGGCTCTTAGTTTTGCTCATCCTGCTAGAGGCACCATTCTCAGGTTCGCTCTTAGGATGCTTGACCGCATTCACAGGAGCCCTGTCACTGGCTGCAGCACTGCAAACAACCACTTCTTCCCCTAACAGGCACTCTGGGTTCTTTGGCTGGCTTTTGGCTCTGGGAGCACCACTCATATGCTCAGAGGCTTTACGCCTGTTCTTCCTGACCTGATTGAAGGGACCCGTTATGGTACTCGTCTTGTCCTGCACCTGATTCATCTTGATGGCTCTGGTGTCTTTGGCTTTGATGGCTGTGAGATCTTTGGATTGGTCAAGGTATTTCAAGGAATTCGAGAGCTGGGGAAGGTGAATATCTTCCACCAGTTTAGGAGTGTTCTGAAAACCACTGCTGGGCTCAATCCCATTTTCAAGTGTCCCTTGGCCCTCAAGACTAAGGCTGTTCTTTCCGAGACTGGCATTGTCAGGACCAGGAGGTTCCTTTTGTCCAGGAGGATCAATGCACGCCAGAATCTGGTGAATGTCAGGGATTTCTAAAGGGAGTAGTGGAAGATCTTGGTTTTCTATTGGGATCTGGTCGTCATCCAGAGGCTTCGAAACCTTGGTTTTCATCTCATCCGAATTCTTATGCTCTGCTTGTTCCTTGCTTGAAGGTTGCAATCCCAGGGAAGTCTCCATCCCAAAGGAAGTTTCCATCACTACAAAGGAATCAAGGAAAACGTCAGTCCCTGGGTAAGTGAGATACTCCCCCTACATACATACACAGCAATCAGGCACCTTCCAACAGTGGGCAAGGCATTTCCACTAGCTCTTCTTAAGGACCATGGACAGGACCTTGTGTTAAAAGATAGGCAGGGACCGGTCTACTTTGCTTGTGATCATTTGATCTCATGGTTTGTCGGTTTTCTTGGTATTTCATAGGGTTGTGGTAAGTGTCTAAAAAGTGAACGTGATTTTTGAACTATGAAATGTTTTATACAGCCTAGTATTCTCATATACAGTCCTTTCAATTCTCTCCACTCTTCTGAGGGAATAAGAAGACTTCATGTCAAGGACCGGGACAGAGAGTGGAGCCCTTGCTCGTGAAATACACAAGCAAGGACGCATTCTGAGCCGGCTTGCTATGGGCAGGATCTCTGAACACAAGGTCTGAAATCCTGGTGTACATTAAGGGAAATTAAACTGTCACTACCACATAAGAATTCTGAAGTGCCTTCCAAAGAGACTAAAGCAGTAGATCAGGGAAGGCCCTTAATTACAGTGTGGTGGTGTAGGGAGACTGAGGAGCCCGGCAGCAAACAGTGAGGCATCCCTTGGTGTGTTCTTGATGTTCTCTTGTGTGTAGCATAGATGGCATTGTAGTATCCCACCTTCCCACCTATATAGAGTCTGAAAGTGGAGAGCACTGAGCAATGGTGGTGGTTAAACTCTCAGGACCTAAACTCTACCTATCTGTGGACTCACCACTTCTCAGCTGCAGACGTGACCCTCCTTTGCAATGCTGACTTAAGTCCTCTCCCTTCTTGCTGTTTGGACTCACCTTGAAAAGGTATTTCTGCCATGGATTGAGCGGACACCGAGTTGTAGGTTCCAGACGTGGAGACTGGTGTTAGGACATTTGTGGCCTGAAACTCCTCCAGCACCATCACTATCTCTGGTTGAGGGGCAGAGGCCCTGCTTCCCGTGTACGACACAGAGCCATAGGACTGCAGGCAGGGGCCAAGCTCTCCACACAGTAGAGGCCCCAGTGTGCCTTGATTATAGTAATACATCTGGCTTCCTTCCTGGTAGGGAAGTGACAGGCTATGTCCCTGATTTGGAATCTGAGATGGTGTCCTCTGAGCAAGGCTGGCAGACAGTGATGGATACACAGGGACCACAGTATTGGCAACTGAAGTTTTATCATACTGGGCTGCCATAGACGTGGCAGAAGCAGCTGTGTCTTGGTCAATGACAATCACAGTGTAGTCTTCAAGTGAAGATGACTTCTTTTCAGTGCTTCCTGTGGTATCCCACTTAAGAATACCTGGATAGGAGGCAGCTGAAGTGGAGATCTGGCTCTGGCCAGTCACCCCAGACAACATAGCTGTGCTAGAATGTGGGTAAGGGTAGGCACTACCTATGAGTGGCTGGAAAGAGGTGCCAGAGGCTGATGGCAGTAGCCATGCCGAATTGACAGCTGGTGCACGGGTGCTGGAAAAGTTGCAGACACTTCCTTTTATGGAAACTGCATTGTTCACCACAGGAAGAGAGAGCTGAAGAGAATTTGCAGCTCCAAGTACAGATGGATTTTGGAAATTTTCTGCAGGAAACAAAAGGGTGATGAAAGATCGATGAGATTGATAAACTTTCACTTTCTTTAAGGAACAGCATTATGTTAAGCTTGTTGCAATCAGGAAGTCTCTAATACCAATGCTCACTGAGATACCAAAAATCAAAGCTGATGATGTCCGTAAGTGCTGGAACACTTTGGTACTCTTCTGAGGAACTGCCTCTGCTCCAACCTGGGCACAGATGTGCAGAAGACCCAAGTGGTCTGCTACATATGTTGTTCCCAGGTTAGAAGCAAACTTCTCCCTGCCCTGTCTTTCCCTTCAGCGGGTACGAGCATGGCCTCGTAATTATCTCCTAGAATCGAAGCATTTCAGAAGTAGGAGGCCCTTAGCAAACTTCAGTTTGAACATTCTCATATTACAAGTGAGGAAACTGAGGCTCACAGAGGTCAGATTGACTTAGTCAGGTTCTCTCATTTTGTTAGTATCATTACCAGGTTACAGACCCTGACTCCATTGCTAGTACTCTTGCTCTGAGCAAAGGCCAGAAACAGGGAGAAATACAACGTTAAATACAGGCAATTTTATTTTGTCAATTAGAAAACTGTACAGCTACTACTATTGTAATCTTCGGTCTCATTTTGCTTGGGTAGGTCACATGCCATTTCCTAGAGTTCACATGTAAGCCCGTCCAGTTGGTAAATGTAAAGGACCATTCTTTACCCTCTTCAAACCTAGCTTCTGATCCAAAGTCAAAATGACTACCTGAGTGTTTCTCAAGAAATGCTTTTGGGAAAAAAAAAAAAAAAAAACGTTATTGAAACTCTGTGAGCTTTAGGTTACTCATCTAAAAAGTGATCATCATAATAATACCTGGTATCATTCATACATGTATGAAGGTAATACATATGACTTGTAGAAAGGAAGATCATGAAGTTGTGGAAAGACAATACGACAAAAATCATGAAAAACGCATAGCATCACACTACGAAAAGGAACACATAGGTATTAATGAAAGTTGAGCTATAATGACTACAGCAGGAATCAAAGCTTAGTAATTTTAATCATAAATGAAGTTCTGTTACCATAGATGTAATATTATGAAAGCGAATATTGGCTCCTCTACTTCAGACAATACTGCTAACCAAGAACAGACCACGATAGAAGGTGACTTTGAATGAACCAATACACATAGACAGAGAAGCCATATTAATATAAAGGTGTAATAAGCAGGAAAATGCAGTAAATGCGAATGTATAGATAGCCATAATATCTGCCGGCAAATATTTTAATAAAAACTGGTAAAAGCAGAGGGCAAAACAATAACCATAAAGGAATTCCTTTATTGTGATCATTCCTATTTCTCTGAATATTACCCAGCAAGTAGCAGATATTAATCCTAGTTGAAAGAGAGAGTTCAATTGATAGAGCCACATAAGGAGAAAGAAAAGTATCATGAAGATTTTTATATTTATCCTGCAAACATAGATTATAATCATCGTCAACATCTAAGAAAATGTCACCCCAAAGCCTAAAAAGATCACCTAAAAAGAATCCAGTTTTAAAGACAACCCAAAGGACTCCACGAATTTGTTTGGATAAATGCGGAATTACAGATGTGGTGCTTGACGTTTTCTTTTTCTTCTTAGGTAGGTCGTTCTTTATATTCTTAAGTCTAAAAATGGTTAATGACTGTTCATCAGTACGAACTCTGATTCAGGAAGAAAATAATTGTAAAGATGAAAAGCAGCCTTTACTTGAAACCTACTTAGCACGCAAAGGAATTTGTCCTTCTGATGCAAGTTAGGATACATCATTTTTGAAACACACAATTTTATTTTCAATATTAGAATAATCCATACGGTTTAAAAATCAGGAAAAAAAAAACACTTAAAATTCTGTTCCCTCCAGCCCCCTAGATAACCACTTTTCTTAATTTTTTGTTTATGCGAAACATCATTTCTAAACCATTTCTTCACTGTTCATTTATAAAACTGTCAAGTGTCATCTGAGTTCAAAGAAGAAACAGAAAAAAACCAGGCAACTACATATGACTTTCCTGGTGAGCTGCTTTTCCTAGTGACACCCTGCTGTAGCCTTAGTTTCCTTCTTAGTCCGGTCATCTAAGCACTTGCTGACTTCATTTTGCCCTGCTCTGAGGAGATTTCCCTCTATGCTCGTGCCCCTTTCATATAAAATCTCGAGTCCCCTTCAGCATTCCATCACAAACTGCCTTCTTTTTTCCTGAGAACTCCTGCGTGCTCTCCACCTCTTTCATCTAGTTTCTCCTTCCTCATTTTTACATTCACTTGCCCCTGTCAGTTCCTGTTGGCCTGTGCTGGATGAAAACAGTTGCCAAACTTCCTTGCCCCAAGAACATCTGTCTCCTTCTGGCCCGCTACTCTCCATCCCCTCTCCCTATATGTCTTCACCTAGTTTACACAGAAAACGCCACAACAAGTGAATGTTACTTTTTGAACAGCACTGAATTTGAAATACTGGAGTTAATATATTACTACAGGGAGACAATTACAGATGAAACCTCTTGGTAGATGTTGTTAGTTTTCTACACCACCGAGGCTTTTTCTCTGTTTCTCTTGAAGCAAACAGTCTCAAGAAGTGTCTAATTTCATTTTCTGTGCACAAGCTCTTTAAGATCTAACATTAGAAAGGAAGGGGTCCAGAAAGAATAACCAATCTATTATCCTAATATAACATATGAGGAAACAGATTTTGTGAGAGAGTAAATGGTTTGTCCGAAGTTACACAGCTAGTACATGTCAGAGCCAAAACTGAAATGAGGTTTCCAGATTTCTGGTTCAATACTTTACCCCATTATTCTAAAGTGTCTTTAACTGTACTACTAACTTTAGGGGGAAGAAATCCAATGAAACACTAGAAAGTTCCTGTCCTTACCTGACATGGAGAGAGACGAGGAAACGTCAACTGAGGACACACAGGATGAGGAGACGATACTGGAGGATGTCTGGGTGGCAGAAGCCAAAGGGCGCATGTGTCCAGTACAGAGGTTACTGATCACTGGCCACTGGCCACTGGCGATGATTCGAGTTTATTGACACACAACTCCATGGAAACCCCAAGATTCTACCAGGTGGCCGTAGGTTGGTGGGCAAATGATGTCACAAAACAGGCAGTTTAAAGGTATCCGGTGGCCAATAGGGAGGTCAAATTTCCAACAGGAAGGTGAGATTGGACGGAGAGAGTGGCAGGAGCAGCATCTAAATGTCTGAACTCTGGGGAGGTTCAATACTGCAAGGCAGACATGATAGTTCCACGTTCCCCTAGATCATCTCAGTGCTTCTTATAGATGTTCGTTAGTATAATTAACTAAGAGTCATTTATATTTTGTATGTTATTTTTAATGGAATATATAATATTATACATTTCTAAGTAGATATTACATATTCAGTTAATTAATATCCTTGGGGAGGAAGGAAAGGGACACATAGTGTAAGCAATAGCAGTTGTTCTGAAACTATTTCAGTTATTTTGCTTAGTGAAATTACTGCAACTTTCAGGAAGCAAAGGAAGGGATAAAAGGGCTCTTTCTGTGCCTTGGTGGAAGACTAGGGTGAGTGTGCCTTGTAGGGAATGATGTAATCCACGGCTCTTCTCTTAGTTTCTTCTCCTTGAATCCTACCTTCCTTGGGCTGGGCTCGGCAGGGCGGGGCTGGGCTGGGCTGGGCCGGACCAGGCGGCGCCAGATCGGACTTGCAACTCTCTTCTGCTCTCCTTTCTTCCCCTTCATTTTAGGCATTGTTTCTGAGATGAGCCTTGATGTTGCCTTCTTAAACTCGTGGATGTTACTTCCTGCAAACTTCAAGAAGCAGCGGTCTTCCCTTCAATGCCCCGATGCTTTGAATAATGGACTCTGCCTAGTCAAAGCCAACACCAGAGTGGTAGATGATGCAGGTAATTGCAGACGTTCCTTCTTCTGGTCTGTGGTCACAATTCTTTTGCCCATAAGTTGCTACCTCTGGCTCCTTGCACCTCTTCCTAGACATTCTGCCATCCTGCTCTTTTATACGTGGGAAGCATTGGGGATATTTTCTCTCTTCTCACTCGAGAGAATCCAGTGTGGCAGTTACTGTAGCTTCCTCTCCCTTGAAAACAGCCACTGGAGAATCTTGGGCATCTAGGATTTTTCCTATGCCATGCTTGAGTGCAATGCCAGGCAAAATGAAGAGAAGAATAGTTAGAGAAAGAAGACATCGATGGAAAATAGGGAACGGGTAAGACAAGGGCACAGGAAAAAAGAGACTCGTGTACTTTTTGGTTTCTGTAAGAAACAAGTTGACATTCTTTGGCCTCATTTTGTACTAGGAGAACAGACAATTCAATGTGTGTGGTGTGTGTGTGTGTGTGTGTTGGTGTGTGTGTGTGTGTGTGTGTGTGTGTGTAGATATATGTTTTTGACGTGTATATGTTTTATGTAGCTAGAGAATCCAGAACCTGCCATGGATTTGTACACTGAAGAGAATAGTCATAAATGGATTTGCTTTTTTTGTTTTATGTCATATTACCTTATGTATGCCATTCATTATTATGTTTGTAGAATAGGGATTGCTTTTAAATGCTTTGGTTTTTCTACATTTTTTTTTCGACCCCTAGTCCTATGTTTCAAGAATCCAACCCTGGAAGACATATTGCATGTTCTTTTCTCTTGATTAGCTTATATTGAAACATCACAAACTAACTTGACCTGATGGATTTTGTGGAGAAAATTAAAGAGGGGTCCGTGAAAAAGGCATTGTGGTGAGGTATACCACATTAAGTGTGGTGTAACTTATGTGCCTGAGCATAAGGAACAGATGTTGCTGTCAGCCCACTTGGCCTGGTTGCCTTTGCTTTTGTTCCCCTGTTTAGTGCTTTTCTCACCAACTTCTCTTGTGAACGTGATAAAGGGAGTTAAGGCTGAGTTGCTAACGGTTGATATGTGGATTAAGCTGGTTTGGGGGAGGAAATGCGTGGCTAGAATCATTTTTCTTGGTGGCAAGCTTTCAGGCACGCCTAGAACCATCTTTCTGGGGACTTTTCTAGTGGCAGTGAGAAGGTAGCATTCGATACAAGATGCTAAGAGCCCAGAAGAAGATACATTGATATGTGGGACCTGTGACGATCAGTATTGCTTTTATAGACTTATTTTTCCCATCTCTTCCCGTCATGCTCCTACTGCTTCTTACGCAATTTCAGTGATTGTATGTGTGCGTCTGTGGGGGTGATGCTTATCTGAGAAGAAATTGTGAAAGGTGTGGCAGGGTAGACATATGGTTTAAGTTTCCAAGTGTTTTTCCCTTTGAGCTTAGCTTCCCCTCTCACATAGCTTACTTCCGTAATACTAACATGGAATGTGAGGCTAACAATGTATACGAAGTGTCTGCAAGCCAACCAGTGTCGATTTTCTCTGTGGTCCCACAGAAATCAAGGGCATCCATAGCTACTACATGTTTGGGTGGGTGATATGGATAGGGAGGAGCGTGGTAAGAACAACAACGTGTTTACATATGAAAATGCTCAGTTGCAACATTCAATTCTATTTAGGCAAATGCTTCTCATAGTTTGGTCTCTCCTGGTTCCTTGCCTCTGTAACGATTTTCTCTCCACAGTTTCTAGCCACTTAACTCTAGCTCCCAGTCTCAGCATCATCTTAACCTCTAAAATGAATCTCAAATGTAGGAGGAAGAACCTAAAGAGCTTCAGTCTAACACTCTGGAACTTGGTTAAGCCCTACCCTGACTAAAGCCTCCGTTTTCATAGTCGGGGTGTTATCTTGTTCCAGAGACCCATTCCCTGCATTTCGTACCCATCAGGATAACTGGGCTTGTCTCAGTGTAACATCCCCAGACCTAAATGACATAAATCAGAACGAAAAGAGCTGAGAGAACTCAGTACACAATTAAAAATTTTAAATATTCTAAGAACTAAACACCAAACTAAACGCAACACAAGGGTAAATGAAAACACAAGAAATACTTTAAAATGAAAAAGAAGATGATAGAAATGATTCTAGAGAAATGGCAAATATAAAAGGTAAGCAAAAAAAGCCAGGACAGTTCTGAAAAGGGTAGTGCAAATAAACAGAAGCATTTAGAATAACACAAAAATGATATTTCAAGTCAGTCGGATGGATTACTCAATAAATTGGGATGCGTACATCATGTTGGGCTACATATAAATAAGTTCTCTGGAAGGATCCAAAAAGTGGCAAAAGTAGATGTCTCTGAGGGAGGGGCGAAGTGCTTGGCTGAGAAATGGGGAAAATGGTGAATTTCCACTGAATAGCCTTTTGCATCTTTCTAATGTTCTGTCATGTCAATCTATTACCTCCCAAGTCTGAATGCCTGGGTTCAAATTGCTCCCCCAATTGCTAGCACTTAATTTTGGGCAAATGCTTGACACTATCGCTTTATCTGTGAAATGGGGTGAGTACCTTAGCCAGGTGCTGCCTGGCACAGAATAAACTCTCTCTACGTGTAAAGGACTAAAGAAACAACCCAGTGTCCAGCAGCTCTTGAACAGATGAACTGAGGTGGTATGTCCAGAAAATAGAATATTCTGCAGTCGTGAAAAGGAATGACATAGTGACAGTCTACAACATGGATGAACTTGCAAACATTATGCTGAGTGAAAGGAGCCAGATACCAAAGGTTACACTATGTGATTCCATTTACAGCATGTACATGAAATGTCCCCAAAAGGCAAATCAGTAGAAATTACCGGTTGCCTGGAGCAGGAGTAGGAGGGAGGGGGTAGAGAGGACTCTTTTTAGGATGATGAAAATGGTATGGATGAGGCAGTGGTGACGGGTGCACAACCTTGGGAATGTACGAAGTGCCACCGAACTGTGCGCTTTTAAACGGTCGATTTTACGTTGAGCGAATCAAACCTCAAAGACCAGTTTTACTGCTGTAAAGTACTAACTCTCCCGTGGTGACGATCGGCTGCCGCATTTCTCCCTTGCCCCCCTCCCTGCCTTTCCTGCGCTCCCCCCGCCGTCTCCCACCCGGTCTCCCTCCCGCGCGCGCCACCAGGACGCCCGACGAGCGCTCTGGACCTTTGGGCGCCCGCGTCCCTGGCCCTCGGAGGGCCGCCAAGTGCGCACGCGCACCCCCGCTCTCACCTAGAAATGGACGCTCCGGGACGAGTTTTCTCCAGCGTTTCGGTTGATGGGGATGGTCCGGGAAGGCAGCACGCGCCCGGGTCGGTGGAGAACTTGCTGGGCTTTTCACCTTAATATTCAGGCCCCTCCAGAAGCTGATCTCGTCCACCCGAAACCTCCAGATGCTGTGCTCTGAAAGCCAGGTTGACCGCCTGTGGGCGCTTGCAAACACTGAGGACTTGGGGGGCTCGTAGGCTTCCAATGGAGGCCTTGCTCCTTTGCGTGCAATGCGACCCCAGCCCCAGCTGAACCTGCTACTGAAGTGGCAGGGCGGTAAATAATATTGGCCTTGCACGTTGCCAAGTTTAACTGAAGTAATACATCTTTCCGGCCCGGTTCATAGGTGTTGAGTGCATAGAGATTTATATTCCAGGCCCTGTTTTGGGTGAGCCTCATGCTGCTGCGATTCACTTTGCTAGGCCCCAGGTTATCACCTGCCTGCAGGAAACCTGTGAGCTCTTGCCACTCCCCTGGTAGATTCCCCTGTGTTTAGTATTCACCTTTCCCAGCTCTACTCACACATGCATAAGGTAACCCAAACCCGTTGGAGATATGTCCTGATCGTATTTTCTCAAAAGCTATCTGGTAGGTCATGAGACATAAAGCCATCCTGTGTCAGAGATTTTTTACATTTCTTCTGTTCAGCCCAGACTGCTCTTCAGCCTTCTTCAACTTTATCCAAATTTTACTCTTTTCACCTAACCTCAGACTCTGCATCTCACTTTTGCCATTTCCCCTATTTCTGATTCTTTCTATGAGCCCATAAAACCTCTCCCCTTATGGCCTTCCTAGTCCTGAACCGGGCTGCTTCCTCTCTCCTCAGGTCTTATCCCTTTATTTCCTGTTCTTCCACCCAAGTTTCCTTTCCTTCTCTCTAAAGCAGCCTTTGATCCCCACCACGACCACCAAGGAAAAACCACAGTAAAGAGCATCGGAAAACTCAACAGGCTTTTGTATTACTCAGCTATTAATTCTAGGACATGTGTTTATTCAGTTTCATTAAGGTTTAAAAATATATCAGAAGAGGGAAATTTGTATCTATCTATCTATGTGCATATTATATCTATCTATATTCCTATCTATCTATCTATATCTATCTTGTGTCTATCTACATATATATGCGGAAAACCAGCTGGTACCCAAAGTGGCACCAACAATCTTAGAAGCTCTTATTTTGCATAGCCATAGTATCTAGCCATTTCCATCTCTTTTTCCCTCTCGATGAAATACTGCACTTTCCCCAAAGATGTACATTTGGCAGCATTCTCACGCTCTTGCTGAGCCAGCTTCTTCATGGCCTCGCGCTCTGGCCTCTGCTCTTTTGTAATGGGCATTGACATTACTGGCTCAGGAACATTTGGATTCCTCCATGGAATTCGTTGGTAGCGCAAGTCTTGGAGTGGATATTGGGTTTGAGGCTTGGGTGGTGGCTGGAGTTTGGTCACAGCAGTGGAAACGGGCCCCTGCCACAGAGAAGTGCAGGATGATGTTTTGTCGGGTGCGGGCCCAGAAGCAGCCCTCTGAGGGACACTGGGCGACCTAGGGTTGGTCAAACCTGGTTGGGTTGTGTTGATTGGAATTGGCTGAGCTGGCCTGGCAGGACCTGTCAAGGATGCATTGGCAGGAGCTGGTTGGGATGGATTGGCTGAGTTCGTAGCACCAGGCTGGGCAGAGTAAGCCATACCAGGCCTATGTGAGGCCAGAGACTGTGGCCTCCGAGGAGCAGGTCGAGGTCGAGGCCTGTCCAGGGTCAGAAAAGGCAAAGGTATCAGCCTGACCTTCCCAGGAGGTGGCAGCTCAAACTGGGATGGAGATGGAGACTCCTCTTCAGCACTGCCATCTCGTTTCTGGGCTTTGACTTGAGTTTTCTCAGGACTTTTACCCTTCCATGGGGTATCCGGCTGTCGTTTGATAGCTCGGGCTGGCTGGGGTTCTCTGGTGTTGCTAGAGTTTCCTAGGGCCCGAGAGGAAGAGAGCCCAGCTTTCTTGTCATTCTTCCTCCCCAGTGCATGAAAAACCTGCACAGACTCCAGCATGTGCATGCCTAGGCTGCTTCGAGGCTTTTTGAAGACCTCTCGGCTAAGGTCAGGTTGATTTTTCTTCCGCTTCATCCTGGGAATAGTTGGCTTCCCTTCTGCCTGGACTTTGTTCCCTGGCTGCTTACTCTCTTCAGCTTTCCTGGACTGATTTTCTCTTGATCTTTTGTTTTTTTCCTGCCCGTGGCTCTTAGTTTTGCTCATCCTGCTAGAGGCACCATTCTCAGGTTCGCTCTTAGGATGCTTGACCGCATTCACAGGAGCCCTGTCACTGGCTGCAGCACTGCAAACAACCACTTCTTCCCCTAACAGGCACTCTGGGTTCTTTGGCTGGCTTTTGGCTCTGGGAGCACCACTCACATGCTCAGAGGCTTTACGCCTGTTCTTCCTGACCTGATTGAAGGGACCCGTTATGGTACTCGTCTTGTCCTGCACCTGATTCATCTTGATGGCTCTGGTGTCTTTGGCTTTGATGGCTGTGAGATCTTTGGATTGGTCAAGGTATTTCAAGGAATTCGAGAGCTGGGGAAGGTGAATATCTTCCACCAGTTTAGGAGTGTTCTGAAAACCACTGCTGGGCTCAATCCCATTTTCAAGTGTCCCTTGGCCCTCAAGACTAAGGCTGTTCTTTCCGAGACTGGCATTGTCAGGACCAGGAGGTTCCTTTTGTCCAGGAGGATCAATGCACGCCAGAATCTGGTGAATGTCAGGGATTTCTAAAGGGAGTAGTGGAAGATCTTGGTTTTCTATTGGGATCCGGTCGTCATCCAGAGGCTTCGAAACCTTGGTTTTCATCTCATCCGAATTCTTATGCTCTGCTTGTTCCTTGCTTGAAGGTTGCAATCCCAGAGAAGTCTCCATCCCAAAGGAAGTTTCCATCACTACAAAGGAATCAAGGAAAACGTCAGTCCCTGGGTAAGTGAGATACTCCCCCTACATACATACACAGCAATCAGGCACCTTCCAACAGTGGGCAAGGCATTTCCACTAGCTCTTCTTAAGGACCATGGACAGGACCTTGTGTTAAAAGATAGGCAGGGACCGGTCTACTTTGCTTGTGATCATTTGATCTCATGGTTTGTCGGTTTTCTTGGTATTTCATAGGGTTGTGGTAAGTGTCTAAAAAGTGAACGTGATTTTTGAACTATGAAATGTTTTATACAGCCTAGTATTCTCATATACAGTCCTTTCAATTCTCTCCACTCTTCTGAGGGAATAAGAACACTTCATGTCAAGGACCGGGACAGAGAGTGGAGCCCTTGCTCATGAAATACACAAGCAAGGACGCATTCTGAGCCGGCTTGCTATGGGCAGGATCTCTGAACACAAGGTCTGAAATCCTGGTGTACATTAAGGGAAATTAAACTGTCACTACCACATAAGAATTCTGAAGTGCCTTCCAAAGAGACTAAAGCAGTAGATCAGGGAAGGCCCTTAATTACAGTGTGGTGGTGTAGGGAGACTGAGGAGCACGGCAGCAAACAGTGAGGCATCCCTTGGTGTGTTCTTGATGTTCTCTTGTGTGTAGCATAGATGGCATTGTAGTATCCCACCTTCCCACCTATATAGAGTCTGAAAGTGGAGAGCACTGAGCAATGGTGGTGGTTAAACTCTCAGGACCTAAACTCTACCTATCTGTGGACTCACCACTTCTCAGCTGCAGACTTGACCCTCCTTTGCAATGCTGACTTAAGTCCTCTCCCTTCTTGCTGTTTGGACTCACCTTGAAAAGGTATTTCTGCCATGGATTGAGCGGACACCGAGTTGTAGGTTCCAGACGTGGAGACTGGTGTTAGGACATTTGTGGCCTGAAACTCCTCCAGCACCATCACTATCTCTGGATGAGGGGCAGAGGCCCTGCTTCCCGTGTACGACACAGAGCCATAGGACTGCAGGCAGGGGCCAAGCTCTCCACACTGTAGAGGCCCCAATGTGCCTTGATTATAGTAATACATCTGGCTTCCTTCCTGGTAGGGAAGTGACAGGCTATGTCCCTGATTTGGAATCTGAGATGGTGTCCCCTGAGCAAGGCTGGCAGACAGTGATGGATACACAGGGACCACAGTATTGGCAACTGAAGTTTTATCATACTGGGCTGCCATAGACGTGGCAGAAGCAGCTGTGTCTTGGTCAATGACAATCACAGTGTAGTCTTCAAGTGAAGATGACTTCTTTTCAGTGCTTCCTGTGGTATCCCACTTAAGAATACCTGGATAGGAGGCAGCTGAAGTGGAGATCTGGCTCTGGCCAGTCACCCCAGACAACATAGCTGTGCTAGAATGTGGGTAAGGGTAGGCACTACCTATGAGTGGCTGGAAAGAGGTGCCAGAGGCTGATGGCAGTAGCCATGCCGAATTGACAGCTGGTGCACGGGTGCTGGAAAAGTTGCAGACACTTCCTTTTATGGAAACTGCATTGTTCACCACAGGAAGAGAGAGCTGAAGAGAATTTGCAGCTCCAAGGACAGATGGATTTTGGAAATTTTCTGCAGGAAACAAAAGGGTGATGAAAGATCGATGAGATTGATAAACTTTCACTTTCTTTAAGGAACAGCATTATGTTAAGCTTGTTGCAATCAGGAAGTCTCTAATACCAATGCTCACTGAGATACCAAAAATCAAAGCTGATGATGTCCGTAAGTGCTGGAACACTTTGGTACTCTTCTGAGGAACTGCCTCTGCTCCAACCTGGGCACAGATGTGCAGAAGACCCAAGTGGTCTGCTACATATGTTGTTCCCAGGTTAGAAGCAAACTTCTCCCTGCCCTGTCTTTCCCTTCAGCGGGTACGAGCATGGCCTCGTAATTATCTCCTAGAATCGAAGCATTTCAGAAGTAGGAGGCCCTTAGCGAACTTCAGTTTGAACATTCTCATATTACAAGTGAGGAAACTGAGGCTCACAGAGGTCAGATTGACTTAGTCAGGTTCTCTCATTTTGTTAGTATCATTACCAGGTTACAGACCCTGACTCCATTGCTAGTACTCTTGCTCTGAGCAAAGGCCAGACAGAAACAGGGAGAAATACAACGTTAAATACAGGCAATTTTATTTTGTCCATTAGAAAACTGTACAGCTACTACTATTGTGATCTTCGGTCTCATTTTGCTTGGGTAGGTCACATGCCATTTCCTAGAGTTCACATGTAAGCCCGTCCAGTTGGTAAATGTAAAGGACCATTCTTTACCCTCTTCAAACCTAGCTTCTGATCCAAAGTCAAAATGACTACCTGAGTGTTTCTCAAGAAATGCTTTTGGGAAAAAAAAAAAACGTTATTGAAACTCTGTGAGCTTTAGGTTACTCATCTAAAAAGTGATCATCATAATAATACCTGGTATCATTCATACATGTATGAAGGTAATACATATGACTTGTAGAAAGGAAGATCATGAAGTTGTGGAAAGACAATACGACAAAAATCATGAAAAACGCATAACATCCCACTACGAAAAGGAACACATAGGTATTAATGAAAGTTGAGCTATAATGACTACAGCAGGAATCAAAGCTTAGTAATTTTAATCATAAATGAAGTTCTGTTACCATAGATGTAATATTATGAAAGCGAATATTGGCTCCTCTACTTCAGACAATACTGCTAACCAAGAACAGACCACGATAGAAGGTGACTTTGAATGAACCAATACACATAGACAGAGAAGCCATATTGATATAAAGGTGTAATAAGCAGGAAAATGCAGTAAATGCGAATGTATAGATAGCCATAATATCTGCCGGCAAATATTTTAATAAAAACTGGTAAAAGCAGAGGGCAAAACAATAACCATAAAGGAATTCCTTTATTGTGATCATTCCTATTTCTCTGAATATTACCCAGCAAGTAGCAGATATTAATCCTAGTTGAAAGAGAGAGTTCAATTGATAGAGCCACATAAGGAGAAAGAAAAGTATCATGAAGATTTTTATATTTATCCTGCAAACATAGATTATAATCATCGTCAACATCTAAGAAAATGTCACCCCAAAGCCTAAAAAGATCACCTAAAAAGAATCCAGTTTTAAAGACAACCCAAAGGACTCCACGAATTTGTTTGGATAAATGCGGAATTACAGATGTGGTGCTTGACGTTTTCTTTTTCTTCTTAGGTAGGTCGTTCTTTATATTCTTAAGTCTAAAAATGGTTAATGACTGTTCATCAGTACGAACTCTGATTCAGGAAGAAAATAATTGTAAAGATGAAAAGCAGCCTTTACTTGAAACCTACTTAGCACGCAAAGGAATTTGTCCTTCTGATGCAAGTTAGGATACATCATTTTTGAAACACACAATTTTATTTTCAATATTAGAATAATCCATACGGTTTAAAAATCAGGAAAAAAAAAACACTTAAAATTCTGTTCCCTCCAGCCCCCTAGATAACCACTTTTCTTAATTTTTTGTTTATGCGAAACATCATTTCTAAACCATTTCTTCACTGTTCATTTATAAAACTGTCAAGTGTCATCTGAGTTCAAAGAAGAAACAGAAAAAAACCAGGCAACTACATATGACTTTCCTGGTGAGCTGCTTTTCCTAGTGACACCCTGCTGTAGCCTTAGTTTCCTTCTTAGTCCGGTCATCTAAGCACTTGCTGACTTCATTTTGCCCTGCTCTGAGGAGATTTCCCTCTATGCTCGTGCCCCTTTCATATAAAATCTCGAGTCCCCTTCAGCATTCCATCACAAACTGCCTTCTTTTTTCCTGAGAACTCCTGCGTGCTCTCCACCTCTTTCATCTAGTTTCTCCTTCCTCATTTTTACATTCACTTGCCCCTGTCAGTTCCTGTTGGCCTGTGCTGGATGAAAACAGTTGCCAAACGTCCTTGCCCCAAGAACATCTGTCTCCTTCTGGCCCGCTACTCTCCATCCCCTCTCCCTATATGTCTTCACCTAGTTTACACAGAAAACGCCACAACAAGTGAATGTTACTTTTTGAACAGCACTGAATTTGAAATACTGGAGTTAATATATTACTACAGGGAGACAATTACAGATGAAACCTCTTGGTAGATGTTGTTAGTTTTCTACACCACCGAGGCTTTTTCTCTGTTTCTCTTGAAGCAAACAGTCTCAAGAAGTGTCTAATTTCATTTTCTGTGCACAAGCTCTTTAAGATCTAACATTAGAAAGGAAGGGGTCCAGAAAGAATAACCAATCTATTATCCTAATATAACATATGAGGAAACAGATTTTGTGAGAGAGTAAATGGTTTGTCCGAAGTTACACAGCTAGTACATGTCAGAGCCAAAACTGAAATGAGGTTTCCAGATTTCTGGTTCAATACTTTACCCCATTATTCTAAAGTGTCTTTAACTGTACTACTAACTTTAGGGGGAAGAAATCCAATGAAACACTAGAAAGTTCCTGTCCTTACCTGACATGGAGAGAGACGAGGAAACGTCAACTGAGGACACACAGGATGAGGAGACGATACTGGAGGATGTCTGGGTGGCAGAAGCCAAAGGGCGCATGTGTCCAGTACAGAGGTTACTGATCACTGGCCACTGGCCACTGGCGATGATTCGAGTTTATTGACACACAACTCCATGGAAACCCCAAGATTCTACCAGGTGGCAGTAGGTAGGTGGGCAAATGATGTCACAAAACAGGCAGTTTAAAGGTATCCGGTAGCCAATAGGGAGGTCAAATTTCCAACGGGAAGGTGAGATTAGACGGAGAGAGTGGCAGGAGCAGCATCTAAATGTCTGAACTCTGGGGAGGTTCAATACTGCAAGGCAGACATGATAGTTCCACGTTCCCCTAGATCATCTCAGTGCTTCTTATAGATGTTCGTTAATATAATTAACTAAGAGTCATTTATATTTTGTATGTTATTTTTAATGGAATATATAATATTATACATTTCTAAGTAGATATTACATATTCAGTTAATTAATATCCTTGGGGAGGAAGGAAAGGGACACATAGTGTAAGCAATAGCAGTTGTTCTGAAACTATTTCAGTTATTTTGCTTAGTGAAATTACTGCAACTTTTAGGGAGCAAAGGAAGGGATTAAAGGGCTCTTTCTGTGCCTTGGTTGAAGACTAGGGTGAGTGTGCCTTGTAGGGAATGATGTAATCCACGGCTCTTCTCTTAGTTTCTTCTCCTTGAATCCTACCTTCCTTGGGCTGGGCTGGGCTGGGCGGGGCTGGGCTGGGCTGGGCCGGGCCAGGTGGTGCCAGATCGGACTTGCAACTCTCTTCTGCTCTCCTTTCTTCCCCTTCATTTTAGGCATTGTTTCTGAGATGAGCCTTGATGTTGCCTTCTTATACTCGTGGATGTTACTTCCTGCAAACTTCAAGAAGCAGCGGTCTTCCCTTCAATGCCCCGATGCTTTGAATAATGGACTCTGCCTAGTCAAAGCCAACACCAGAGTGGTAGATGATACAGGTAATTGCAGACGTTCCTTCTTCTGGTCTGTGGTCACAATTCTTTTGCCCATAAGTTGCTACCTCTGGCTCCTTGCACCTCTTCCTAGACATTCTGCCATCCTGCTCTTTTATACGTGGGAAGCATTTGGGATATTTTCTCTCTTCTCACTCGAGAGAATCCAGTGTGGCAGTTACTGTAGCTTCCTCTCCCTTGAAAACAGCCACTGGAGAATCTTGGGCATCTAGGATTTTTCCTATGCCATGCTTGAGTGCAATGCCAGGCAAAATGAAGAGAAGAATAGTTAGAGAAAGAAGACATCGATGGAAAATAGGGAACGGGTAAGGCAAGGGCACAGGAAAAAAGAGACTCGTGTACTTTTTGGTTTCTGTAAGAAACAAGTTGACATTCTTTGGCCTCATTTTGTACTAGCAGAACAGACAATTCAATGTATGTGGTGTGTGTGTGTGTGTGTGTGTGTGTGTGTGTGTGTGTGTGTGTGTGTGTGTGTGTTTGTGTGTGTGTGTAGATATATGTTTTTGACGTGTATATGTTTTATGTAGCTAGAGAATCCAGAACCTGCCATGGATTTGTACACTGAAGAGAATAGTCATAAATGGATTTGCTTTTTTTGTTTTATGTCATATTACCTTATGTATGCCATTCATTATTATGTTTGTAGAATAGGGATTGCTTTTAAATGCTTTGGTTTTTCTACATGTTTTTTTTTCGACCCCTAGTCCTATGTTTCAAGAATCCAACCCTGGAAGACATATTGCATGTTCTTTTCTCTTGATTAGCTTATATTGAAACATCACAAACTAACTTGACCTGATGGATTTTGTGGAGAAAATTAAAGAGGGGTCCGTGAAAAAGGCATTGTGGTGAGGTATACCACATTAAGTGTGGTGTAACTTATGTGCCTGAGCATAAGGAACAGATGTTGCTGTCAGCCCACTTGGCCTGGTTGCCTTTGCTTTTGTTCCCCTGTTTAGTGCTTTTCTCACCAACTTCTCTTGTGACCGTGATAAAGGGAGTTAAGGCTGAGTTGCTAACGGTTGATATGTGGATTAAGCTGGTTTGGGGGAGGAAATGCGTGGCTAGAATCATTTTTCTTGGTGGCAAGCTTTCAGGCACGCCTAGAACCATCTTTCTGGGGACTTTTCTAGTGGCAGTGAGAAGGTAGCATTCGATACAAGATGCTTAGAGCCCAGAAGAAGATACATTGATAGGTGGGACCTGTGACGATCAGTATTGCTTTTATAGACTTATTTTTCCCATCTCTTCCCGTCATGCTCCTACTGCTTCTTACGCAATTTCAGTGATTGTATGTGTGCGTCTGTGGGGGTGATGCTTATCTGAGAAGAAATTGTGAAAGGTGTGGCAGGGTAGACATGTGGTTTAAGTTTCCAAGTGTTTTTCCCTTTGAGCTTAGCTTCCCCTCTCACATAGCTTACTTCCGTAATACTAACATGGAATGTGAGGCTAACAATGTATACGAAGTGTCTGCAAGCCAGCCAGTGTCGATTTTCTCTGTGGTCCCACAGAAATCAAGGGCATCCATAGCTACTACATGTTTGGGTGGGTGATATGGATAGGGAGGAGCGTGGTAAGAACAACAACGTGTTTACCTATGAAAATGCTCAGTTGCAACATTCAATTCTATTTAGGCAAATGCTTCTCATAGTTTGGTCTCTCCTGGTTCCTTGCCTCTGTAACGATTTTCTCTCCACAGTTTCTAGCCACTTAACTCTAGCTCCCAGTCTCAGCATCATCTTAACCTCTAAAATGAATCTCAAATGTAGGAGGAAGAACCTAAAGAGCTTCAGTCTAACACTCTGGAACTTGGTTAAGCCCTACCCTGACTAAAGCCTCCGTTTTCATAGTCAGGGTGTTATCTTGTTCCAGAGACCCATTCCCTGCATTTCGTACCCATCAGGATAACTGGGCTTGTCTCAGTGTAACATCCCCAGACCTAAATGACATAAATCAGAACGAAAAGAGCTGAGAGAACTCAGTACACAATTAAAAATTTTAAATATTCTAAGAACTAAACACCAAACTAAACGCAACACAAGGGTAAATGAAAACACAAGAAATACTTTAAAATGAAAAAGAAGATGATAGAAATGATTCTAGAGAAATGGCAAATATAAAAGGTAAGCAAAAAAAGCCAGGACAGTTCTGAAAAGGGTAGTGCAAATAAACAGAAGCATTTAGAATAACACAAAAATGATATTTCAAGTCAGTCGGACGGATTACTCAATAAATTGGGATGCGTACATCATGTTGGGCTACATATAAATAAGTTCTCTGAAAGGATCCAAAAAGTGGCAAAAGTAGATGTCTCTGAGGGAGGGGCGAAGTGCTTGGCTGAGAAATGGGGAAAATGGTGAATTTCCACTGAATAGCCTTTTGCATCTTTCTAATGTTCTGTCATGTCACTCTATTACCTCCCAAGTCTGAATGCCTGGGTTCAAATTGCTCCCCCAATTGCTAGCACTTAATTTTGGGCAAATGCTTGACACTATCGCTTTATCTGTGAAATGGGGTGAGTACCTTAGCCAGGTGCTGCCTGGCACAGAATAAACTCTCTCTACGTGTAAAGGACTAAAGAAACAACCCAGTGTCCAGCAGCTCTTGAACAGATGAACTGAGGTGGTATGTCCAGAAAATAGAATATTCTGCAGTCGTGAAAAGGAATGACATAGTGACAGTCTACAACATGGATGAACTTGCAAACATTATGCTGAGTGAAAGGAGCCAGATACCAAAGGTTACACTATGTGATTCCATTTACAGCATGTACATGAAATGTCCCCAAAAGGCAAATCAGTAGAAATTACCGGTTGCCTGGAGCAGGAGTAGGAGGGAGGGGGTAGAGAGGACTCTTTTTAGGATGATGAAAATGGTATGGATGAGGCAGTGGTGACGGGTGCACAACCTTGGGAATGTACGAAGTGCCACCGAACTGTGCGCTTTTAAACGGTCGATTTTACGTTGAGCGAATCATACCTCAAAGACCAGTTTTACTGCTGTAAAGTACTAACTCTCCCGTGGTGACGATCGGCTGCCGCATTTCTCCCTTGCCCCCCTCCCTGCCTTTCCTGCGCTCCCCCCGCCGTCTCCCACCCGGTCTCCCTCCCGCGCGCGCCACCAGGACGCCCGACGAGCGCTCTGGACCTTTGGGCGCCCGCGTCCCTGGCCCTCGGAGGGCCGCCAAGTGCGCACGCGCACCCCCGCTCTCACCTAGAAATGGACGCTCCGGGACGAGTTTTCTCCAGCGTTTCGGTTGATGGGGATGGTCCGGGAAGGCAGCACGCGCCCGGGTCGGTGGAGAACTTGCTGGGCTTTTCACCTTAATATTCAGGCCCCTCCAGAAGCTGATCTCGTCCACCCGAAACCTCCAGATGCTGTGCTCTGAAAGCCAGGTTGACCGCCTGTGGGCGCTTGCAAACACTGAGGACTTGGGGGGTTCGTAGGCTTCCAATGGAGGCCTTGCTCCTTTGCGTGCAATGCGACCCCAGCCCCAGCTGAACCTGCTACTGAAGTGGCAGGGCGGTAAATAATATTGGCCTTGCACGTTGCCAAGTTTAACTGAAGTAATACATCTTTCCGGCCCGGTTCATAGGTGTTGAGTGCATAGAGATTTATATTCCAGGCCCTGTTTTGGGTGAGCCTCATGCTGCTGCGATTCACTTTGCTAGGCCCCAGGTTATCACCTGCCTGCAGGAAACCTGTGAGCTCTTGCCACTCCCCTGGTAGATTCCCCTGTGTTTAGTATTCACCTTTCCCAGCTCTACTCACACATGCATAAGGTAACCCAAACCCGTTGGAGATATGTCCTGATCGTATTTTCTCAAAAGCTATCTGGTAGGTCATGAGACATAAAGCCATCCTGTGTCAGAGATTTTTTACATTTCTTCTGTTCAGCCCAGACTGCTCTTCAGCCTTCTTCAACTTTATCCAAATTTTACTCTTTTCACCTAACCTCAGACTCTGCATCTCACTTTTGCCATTTCCCCTATTTCTGATTCTTTCTATGAGCCCATAAAACCTCTCCCCTTATGGCCTTCCTAGTCCTGAACCGGGCTGCTTCCTCTCTCCTCAGGTCTTATCCCTTTATTTCCTGTTCTTCCACCCAAGTTTCCTTTCCTTCTCTCTAAAGCAGCCTTTGATCCCCACCACGACCACCAAGGAAAAACCACAGTAAAGAGCATCGGAAAACTCAACAGGCTTTTTTATTACTCAGCTATTAATTCTAGGACATGTGTTTATTCAGTTTCATTAAGGTTTAAAAATATATCAGAAGAGGGAAATTTGTATCTATCTATCTATGTGCATATTATATCTATCTATATTCCTATCTATCTATCTATATCTATCTTGTGTCTATCTACATATATATGCGGAAAACCAGCTGGTACCCAAAGTGGCACCAACAATCTTAGAAGCTCTTATTTTGCATAGCCATAGTATCTAGCCATTTCCATCTCTTTTTCCCTCTCGATGAAATACTGCACTTTCCCCAAAGATGTACATTTGGCAGCATTCTCACGCTCTTGCTGAGCCAGCTTCTTCATGGCCTCGCGCTCTGGCCTCTGCTCTTTTGTAATGGGCGTTGACATTACTGGCTCAGGAACATTTGGATTCCTCCATGGAATTCGTTGGTAGCGCAAGTCTTGGAGTGGATATTGGGTTTGAGGCTTGGGTGGTGGCTGGAGTTTGGTCACAGCAGTGGAAACGGGCCCCTGCCGCAGAGAAGTGCAGGATGATGTTTTGTCGGGTGCGGGCCCAGAAGCAGCCCTCTGAGGGACACTGGGCGACCTAGGGTTGGTCAAACCTGGTTGGGTTGTGTTGATTGGAATTGGCTGAGCTGGCCTGGCAGGACCTGTCAAGGATGCATTGGCAGGAGCTGGTTGGGATGGATTGGCTGAGTTAGTAGCACCAGGCTGGGCAGAGTAAGCCATACCAGGCCTATGTGAGGCCAGAGACTGTGGCCTCCGAGGAGCAGGTCGAGGTCGAGGCCTGTCCAGGGTCAGAAAAGGCAAAGGTATCAGCCTGACCTTCCCAGGAGGTGGCAGCTCAAACTGGGATGGAGATGGAGACTCCTCTTCAGCACTGCCATCTCGTTTCTGGGCTTTGACTTGAGTTTTCTCAGGACTTTTACCCTTCCATGGGGTATCCGGCTGTCGTTTGATAGCTCGGGCTGGCTGGGGTTCTCTGGTGTTGCTAGAGTTTCCTAGGGCCCGAGAGGAAGAGAGCCCAGCTTTCTTGTCATTCTTCCTCCCCAGTGCATGAAAAACCTGCACAGACTCCAGCATGTGCATGCCTAGGCTGCTTCGAGGCTTTTTGAAGACCTCTTGGCTAAGGTCAGGTTGATTTTTCTTCCGCTTCATCCTGGGAATAGTTGGCTTCCCTTCTGCCTGGACTTTGTTCCCTGGCTGCTTACTCTCTTCAGCTTTCCTGGACTGATTTTCTCTTGATCTTTTGTTTTTTTCCTGCCCGTGGCTCTTAGTTTTGCTCATCCTGCTAGAGGCACCATTCTCAGGTTCGCTCTTAGGATGCTTGACCGCATTCACAGGAGCCCTGTCACTGGCTGCAGCACTGCAAACAACCACTTCTTCCCCTAACAGGCACTCTGGGTTCTTTGGCTGGCTTTTGGCTCTGGGAGCACCACTCATATGCTCAGAGGCTTTACGCCTGTTCTTCCTGACCTGATTGAAGGGACCCGTTATGGTACTCGTCTTGTCCTGCACCTGATTCATCTTGATGGCTCTGGTGTCTTTGGCTTTGATGGCTGTGAGATCTTTGGATTGGTCAAGGTATTTCAAGGAATTCGAGAGCTGGGGAAGGTGAATATCTTCCACCAGTTTAGGAGTGTTCTGAAAACCACTGCTGGGCTCAATCCCATTTTCAAGTGTCCCTTGGCCCTCAAGACTAAGGCTGTTCTTTCCGAGACTGGCATTGTCAGGACCAGGAGGTTCCTTTTGTCCAGGAGGATCAATGCACGCCAGAATCTGGTGAATGTCAGGGATTTCTAAAGGGAGTAGTGGAAGATCTTGGTTTTCTATTGGGATCCGGTCGTCATCCAGAGGCTTCGAAACCTTGGTTTTCATCTCATCCGAATTCTTATGCTCTGCTTGTTCCTTGCTTGAAGGTTGCAATCCCAGGGAAGTCTCCATCCCAAAGGAAGTTTCCATCACTACAAAGGAATCAAGGAAAACGTCAGTCCCTGGGTAAGTGAGATACTCCCCCTACATACATACACAGCAATCAGGCACCTTCCAACAGTGGGCAAGGCATTTCCACTAGCTCTTCTTAAGGACCATGGACAGGACCTTGTGTTAAAAGATAGGCAGGGACCGGTCTACTTTGCTTGTGATCATTTGATCTCATGGTTTGTCGGTTTTCTTGGTATTTCATAGGGTTGTGGTAAGTGTCTAAAAAGTGAACGTGATTTTTGAACTATGAAATGTTTTATACAGCCTAGTATTCTCATATACAGTCCTTTCAATTCTCTCCACTCTTCTGAGGGAATAAGAACACTTCATGTCAAGGACCGGGACAGAGAGTGGAGCCCTTGCTCATGAAATACACAAGCAAGGACGCATTCTGAGCCGGCTTGCTATGGGCAGGATCTCTGAACACAAGGTCTGAAATCCTGGTGTACATTAAGGGAAATTAAACTGTCACTACCACATAAGAATTCTGAAGTGCCTTCCAAAGAGACTAAAGCAGTAGATCAGGGAAGGCCCTTAATTACAGTGTGGTGGTGTAGGGAGACTGAGGAGCACGGCAGCAAAGAGTGAGGCATCCCTTGGTGTGTTCTTGATGTTCTCTTGTGTGTAGCATAGATGGCATTGTAGTATCCCACCTTCCCACCTATATAGAGTCTGAAAGTGGAGAGCACTGAGCAATGGTGGTGGTTAAACTCTCAGGACCTAAACTCTACCTATCTGTGGACTCACCACTTCTCAGCTGCAGACTTGACCCTCCTTTGCAATGCTGACTTAAGTCCTCTCCCTTCTTGCTGTTTGGACTCACCTTGAAAAGGTATTTCTGCCATGGATTGAGCGGACACCGAGTTGTAGGTTCCAGACGTGGAGACTGGTGTTAGGACATTTGTGGCCTGAAACTCCTCCAGCACCATCACTATCTCTGGTTGAGGGGCAGAGGCCCTGCTTCCCGTGTACGACACAGAGCCATAGGACTGCAGGCAGGGGCCAAGCTCTCCACACTGTAGAGGCCCCAATGTGCCTTGATTATAGTAATACATCTGGCTTCCTTCCTGGTAGGGAAGTGACAGGCTATGTCCCTGATTTGGAATCTGAGATGGTGTCCCCTGAGCAAGGCTGGCAGACAGTGATGGATACACAGGGACCACAGTATTGGCAACTGAAGTTTTATCATACTGGGCTGCCATAGACGTGGCAGAAGCAGCTGTGTCTTGGTCAATGACAATCACAGTGTAGTCTTCAAGTGAAGATGACTTCTTTTCAGTGCTTCCTGTGGTATCCCACTTAAGAATACCTGGATAGGAGGCAGCTGAAGTGGAGATCTGGCTCTGGCCAGTCACCCCAGACAACATAGCTGTGCTAGAATGTGGGTAAGGGTAGGCACTACCTATGAGTGGCTGGAAAGAGGTGCCAGAGGCTGATGGCAGTAGCCATGCCGAATTGACAGCTGGTGCACGGGTGCTGGAAAAGTTGCAGACACTTCCTTTTATGGAAACTGCATTGTTCACCACAGGAAGAGAGAGCTGAAGAGAATTTGCAGCTCCAAGGACAGATGGATTTTGGAAATTTTCTGCAGGAAACAAAAGGGTGATGAAAGATCGATGAGATTGATAAACTTTCACTTTCTTTAAGGAACAGCATTATGTTAAGCTTGTTGCAATCAGGAAGTCTCTAATACCAATGCTCACTGAGATACCAAAAATCAAAGCTGATGATGTCCGTAAGTGCTGGAACACTTTGGTACTCTTCTGAGGAACTGCCTCTGCTCCAACCTGGGCACAGATGTGCAGAAGACCCAAGTGGTCTGCTACATATGTTGTTCCCAGGTTAGAAGCAAACTTCTCCCTGCCCTGTCTTTCCCTTCAGCGGGTACGAGCATGGCCTCGTAATTATCTCCTAGAATCGAAGCATTTCAGAAGTAGGAGGCCCTTAGCGAACTTCAGTTTGAACATTCTCATATTACAAGTGAGGAAACTGAGGCTCACAGAGGTCAGATTGACTTAGTCAGGTTCTCTCATTTTGTTAGTATCATTACCAGGTTACAGACCCTGACTCCATTGCTAGTACTCTTGCTCTGAGCAAAGGCCAGACAGAAACAGGGAGAAATACAACGTTAAATACAGGCAATTTTA
Organism: Cynocephalus volans; assembly: GCF_027409185.1. NCBI lineage: Eukaryota > Metazoa > Chordata > Mammalia > Dermoptera > Cynocephalidae > Cynocephalus > Cynocephalus volans. The sequence continues at coordinate 64,919,347 of NC_084473.1, forward strand.
TTTTGTCCATTAGAAAACTGTACAGCTACTACTATTGTGATCTTCGGTCTCATTTTGCTTGGGTAGGTCACATGCCATTTCCTAGAGTTCACATGTAAGCCCGTCCAGTTGGTAAATGTAAAGGACCATTCTTTACCCTCTTCAAACCTAGCTTCTGATCCAAAGTCAAAATGACTACCTGAGTGTTTCTCAAGAAATGCTTTTGGGAAAAAAAAAAAACGTTATTGAAACTCTGTGAGCTTTAGGTTACTCATCTAAAAAGTGATCATCATAATAATACCTGGTATCATTCATACATGTATGAAGGTAATACATATGACTTGTAGAAAGGAAGATCATGAAGTTGTGGAAAGACAATACGACAAAAATCATGAAAAACGCATAACATCCCACTACGAAAAGGAACACATAGGTATTAATGAAAGTTGAGCTATAATGACTACAGCAGGAATCAAAGCTTAGTAATTTTAATCATAAATGAAGTTCTGTTACCATAGATGTAATATTATGAAAGCGAATATTGGCTCCTCTACTTCAGACAATACTGCTAACCAAGAACAGACCACGATAGAAGGTGACTTTGAATGAACCAATACACATAGACAGAGAAGCCATATTGATATAAAGGTGTAATAAGCAGGAAAATGCAGTAAATGCGAATGTATAGATAGCCATAATATCTGCCGGCAAATATTTTAATAAAAACTGGTAAAAGCAGCAGAGGGCAAAACAATAACCATAAAGGAATTCCTTTATTGTGATCATTCCTATTTCTCTGAATATTACCCAGCAAGTAGCAGATATTAATCCTAGTTGAAAGAGAGAGTTCAATTGATAGAGCCACATAAGGAGAAAGAAAAGTATCATGAAGATTTTTATATTTATCCTGCAAACATAGATTATAATCATCGTCAACATCTAAGAAAATGTCACCCCAAAGCCTAAAAAGATCACCTAAAAAGAATCCAGTTTTAAAGACAACCCAAAGGACTCCACGAATTTGTTTGGATAAATGCGGAATTACAGATGTGGTGCTTGACGTTTTCTTTTTCTTCTTAGGTAGGTCGTTCTTTATATTCTTAAGTCTAAAAATGGTTAATGACTGTTCATCAGTACGAACTCTGATTCAGGAAGAAAATAATTGTAAAGATGAAAAGCAGCCTTTACTTGAAACCTACTTAGCACGCAAAGGAATTTGTCCTTCTGATGCAAGTTAGGATACATCATTTTTGAAACACACAATTTTATTTTCAATATTAGAATAATCCATACGGTTTAAAAATCAGGAAAAAAAAAAACACTTAAAATTCTGTTCCCTCCAGCCCCCTAGATAACCACTTTTCTTAATTTTTTGTTTATGCGAAACATCATTTCTAAACCATTTCTTCACTGTTCATTTATAAAACTGTCAAGTGTCATCTGAGTTCAAAGAAGAAACAGAAAAAAACCAGGCAACTACATATGACTTTCCTGGTGAGCTGCTTTTCCTAGTGACACCCTGCTGTAGCCTTAGTTTCCTTCTTAGTCCGGTCATCTAAGCACTTGCTGACTTCATTTTGCCCTGCTCTGAGGAGATTTCCCTCTATGCTCGTGCCCCTTTCATATAAAATCTCGAGTCCCCTTCAGCATTCCATCACAAACTGCCTTCTTTTTTCCTGAGAACTCCTGCGTGCTCTCCACCTCTTTCATCTAGTTTCTCCTTCCTCATTTTTACATTCACTTGCCCCTGTCAGTTCCTGTTGGCCTGTGCTGGATGAAAACAGTTGCCAAACGTCCTTGCCCCAAGAACATCTGTCTCCTTCTGGCCCGCTACTCTCCATCCCCTCTCCCTATATGTCTTCACCTAGTTTACACAGAAAACGCCACAACAAGTGAATGTTACTTTTTGAACAGCACTGAATTTGAAATACTGGAGTTAATATATTACTACAGGGAGACAATTACAGATGAAACCTCTTGGTAGATGTTGTTAGTTTTCTACACCACCGAGGCTTTTTCTCTGTTTCTCTTGAAGCAAACAGTCTCAAGAAGTGTCTAATTTCATTTTCTGTGCACAAGCTCTTTAAGATCTAACATTAGAAAGGAAGGGGTCCAGAAAGAATAACCAATCTATTATCCTAATATAACATATGAGGAAACAGATTTTGTGAGAGAGTAAATGGTTTGTCCGAAGTTACACAGCTAGTACATGTCAGAGCCAAAACTGAAATGAGGTTTCCAGATTTCTGGTTCAATACTTTACCCCATTATTCTAAAGTGTCTTTAACTGTACTACTAACTTTAGGGGGAAGAAATCCAATGAAACACTAGAAAGTTCCTGTCCTCACCTGACATGGAGAGAGACGAGGAAACGTCAACTGAGGACACACAGGATGAGGAGACGATACTGGAGGATGTCTGGGTGGCAGAAGCCAAAGGGCGCATGTGTCCAGTACAGAGGTTACTGATCACTGGCCACTGGCCACTGGCGATGATTCGAGTTTATTGACACACAACTCCATGGAAACCCCAAGATTCTACCAGGTGGCAGTAGGTTGGTGGGCAAATGATGTCACAAAACAGGCAGTTTAAAGGTATCCGGTAGCCAATAGGGAGGTCAAATTTCCAACAGGAAGGTGAGATTGGACGGAGAGAGTGGCAGGAGCAGCATCTAAATGTCTGAACTCTGGGGAGGTTAAATACTGCAAGGCAGACATGATAGTTCCACGTTCCCCTAGATCATCTCAGTGCTTCTTATAGATGTTCGTTAATATAATTAACTAAGAGTCATTTATATTTTGTATGTTATTTTTAATGGAATATATAATATTATACATTTCTAAGTAGATATTACATATTCAGTTAATTAATATCCTTGGGGAGGAAGGAAAGGGACACATAGTGTAAGCAATAGCAGTTGTTCTGAAACTATTTCAGTTATTTTGCTTAGTGAAATTACTGCAACTTTTAGGGAGCAAAGGAAGGGATTAAAGGGCTCTTTCTGTGCCTTGGTTGAAGACTAGGGTGAGTGTGCCTTGTAGGGAATGATGTAATCCACGGCTCTTCTCTTAGTTTCTTCTCCTTGAATCCTACCTTCCTTGGGCTGGGCTGGGCTGGGCGGGGCTGGGCTGGGCTGGGCCGGGCCAGGTGGTGCCAGATCGGACTTGCAACTCTCTTCTGCTCTCCTTTCTTCCCCTTCATTTTAGGCATTGTTTCTGAGATGAGCCTTGATGTTGCCTTCTTATACTCGTGGATGTTACTTCCTGCAAACTTCAAGAAGCAGCGGTCTTCCCTTCAATGCCCCGATGCTTTGAATAATGGACTCTGCCTAGTCAAAGCCAACACCAGAGTGGTAGATGATACAGGTAATTGCAGACGTTCCTTCTTCTGGTCTGTGGTCACAATTCTTTTGCCCATAAGTTGCTACCTCTGGCTCCTTGCACCTCTTCCTAGACATTCTGCCATCCTGCTCTTTTATACGTGGGAAGCATTTGGGATATTTTCTCTCTTCTCACTCGAGAGAATCCAGTGTGGCAGTTACTGTAGCTTCCTCTCCCTTGAAAACAGCCACTGGAGAATCTTGGGCATCTAGGATTTTTCCTATGCCATGCTTGAGTGCAATGCCAGGAAAAATGAGGAGAAGAATAGTTAGAGAAAGAAGACATCGATGGAAAATAGGGAACGGGTAAGGCAAGGGCACAGGAAAAAAGAGACTCGTGTACTTTTTGGTTTCTGTAAGAAACAAGTTGACATTCTTTGGCCTCATTTTGTACTAGCAGAACAGACAATTCAATGTGTGTGGTGTGTGTGTGTGTGTGTGTGTGTGTGTGCGTGTGTGTGTGTGTGTGTGTGTGTGTGTAGATATATGTTTTTGACGTGTATATGTTTTATGTAGCTAGAGAATCCAGAACCTGCCATGGATTTGTACACTGAAGAGAATAGTCATAAATGGATTTGCTTTTTTTGTTTTATGTCATATTACCTTATGTATGCCATTCATTATTATGTTTGTAGAATAGGGATTGCTTTTAAATGCTTTGGTTTTTCTACATGTTTTTTTTTCGACCCCTAGTCCTATGTTTCAAGAATCCAACCCTGGAAGACATATTGCATGTTCTTTTCTCTTGATTAGCTTATATTGAAACATCACAAACTAACTTGACCTGATGGATTTTGTGGAGAAAATTAAAGAGGGGTCCGTGAAAAAGGCATTGTGGTGAGGTATACCACATTAAGTGTGGTGTAACTTATGTGCCTGAGCATAAGGAACAGATGTTGCTGTCAGCCCACTTGGCCTGGTTGCCTTTGCTTTTGTTCCCCTGTTTAGTGCTTTTCTCACCAACTTCTCTTGTGAACGTGATAAAGGGAGTTAAGGCTGAGTTGCTAACGGTTGATATGTGGATTAAGCTGGTTTGGGGGAGGAAATGCGTGGCTAGAATCATTTTTCTTGGTGGCAAGCTTTCAGGCACGCCTAGAACCATCTTTCTGGGGACTTTTCTAGTGGCAGTGAGAAGGTAGCATTCGATACAAGATGCTTAGAGCCCAGAAGAAGATACATTGATAGGTGGGACCTGTGACGATCAGTATTGCTTTTATAGACTTATTTTTCCCATCTCTTCCCGTCATGCTCCTACTGCTTCTTACGCAATTTCAGTGATTGTATGTGTGCGTCTGTGGGGGTGATGCTTATCTGAGAAGAAATTGTGAAAGGTGTGGCAGGGTAGACATGTGGTTTAAGTTTCCAAGTGTTTTTCCCTTTGAGCTTAGCTTCCCCTCTCACATAGCTTACTTCCGTAATACTAACATGGAATGTGAGGCTAACAATGTATACGAAGTGTCTGCAAGCCAACCAGTGTCGATTTTCTCTGTGGTCCCACAGAAATCAAGGGCATCCATAGCTACTACATGTTTGGGTGGGTGATATGGATAGGGAGGAGCGTGGTAAGAACAACAACGTGTTTACCTATGAAAATGCTCAGTTGCAACATTCAATTCTATTTAGGCAAATGCTTCTCATAGTTTGGTCTCTCCTGGTTCCTTGCCTCTGTAACGATTTTCTCTCCACAGTTTCTAGCCACTTAACTCTAGCTCCCAGTCTCAGCATCATCTTAACCTCTAAAATGAATCTCAAATGTAGGAGGAAGAACCTAAAGAGCTTCAGTCTAACACTCTGGAACTTGGTTAAGCCCTACCCTGACTAAAGCCTCCGTTTTCATAGTCAGGGTGTTATCTTGTTCCAGAGACCCATTCCCTGCATTTCGTACCCATCAGGATAACTGGGCTTGTCTCAGTGTAACATCCCCAGACCTAAATGACATAAATCAGAACGAAAAGAGCTGAGAGAACTCAGTACACAATTAAAAATTTTAAATATTCTAAGAACTAAACACCAAACTAAACGCAACACAAGGGTAAATGAAAACACAAGAAATACTTTAAAATGAAAAAGAAGATGATAGAAATGATTCTAGAGAAATGGCAAATATAAAAGGTAAGCAAAAAAAGCCAGGACAGTTCTGAAAAGGGTAGTGCAAATAAACAGAAGCATTTAGAATAACACAAAAATGATATTTCAAGTCAGTCGGACGGATTACTCAATAAATTGGGATGCGTACATCATGTTGGGCTACATATAAATAAGTTCTCTGAAAGGATCCAAAAAGTGGCAAAAGTAGATGTCTCTGAGGGAGGGGCGAAGTGCTTGGCTGAGAAATGGGGAAAATGGTGAATTTCCACTGAATAGCCTTTTGCATCTTTCTAATGTTCTGTCATGTCAATCTATTACCTCCCAAGTCTGAATGCCTGGGTTCAAATTGCTCCCCCAATTGCTAGCACTTAATTTTGGGCAAATGCTTGACACTATCGCTTTATCTGTGAAATGGGGTGAGTACCTTAGCCAGGTGCTGCCTGGCACAGAATAAACTCTCTCTACGTGTAAAGGACTAAAGAAACAACCCAGTGTCCAGCAGCTCTTGAACAGATGAACTGAGGTGGTATGTCCAGAAAATAGAATATTCTGCAGTCGTGAAAAGGAATGACATAGTGACAGTCTACAACATGGATGAACTTGCAAACATTATGCTGAGTGAAAGGAGCCAGATACCAAAGGTTACACTATGTGATTCCATTTACAGCATGTACATGAAATGTCCCCAAAAGGCAAATCAGTAGAAATTACCGGTTGCCTGGAGCAGGAGTAGGAGGGAGGGGGTAGAGAGGACTCTTTTTAGGATGATGAAAATGGTATGGATGAGGCAGTGGTGACGGGTGCACAACCTTGGGAATGTACGAAGTGCCACCGAACTGTGCGCTTTTAAACGGTCGATTTTACGTTGAGCGAATCATACCTCAAAGACCAGTTTTACTGCTGTAAAGTACTAACTCTCCCGTGGTGAGATCGGCTGCCGCATTTCTCCCTTGCCCCCCTCCCTGCCTTTCCTGCGCTCCCCCCGCCGTCTCCCACCCGGTCTCCCTCCCGCGCGCGCCACCAGGACGCCTGACGAGCGCTCTGGACCTTTGGGCGCCCGCGTCCCTGGCCCTCGGAGGGCCGCCAAGTGCGCACGCGCACCCCCGCTCTCACCTAGAAATGGACGCTCCGGGACGAGTTTTCTCCAGCGTTTCGGTTGATGGGGATGGTCCGGGAAGGCAGCACGCGCCCGGGTCGGTGGAGAACTTGCTGGGCTTTTCACCTTAATATTCAGGCCCCTCCAGAAGCTGATCTCGTCCACCCGAAACCTCCAGATGCTGTGCTCTGAAAGCCAGGTTGACCGCCTGTGGGCGCTTGCAAACACTGAGGACTTGGGGGGCTCGTAGGCTTCCAATGGAGGCCTTGCTCCTTTGCGTGCAATGCGACCCCAGCCCCAGCTGAACCTGCTACTGAAGTGGCAGGGCGGTAAATAATATTGGCCTTGCACGTTGCCAAGTTTAACTGAAGTAATACATCTTTCCGGCCCGGTTCATAGGTGTTGAGTGCATAGAGATTTATATTCCAGGCCCTGTTTTGGGTGAGCCTCATGCTGCTGCGATTCACTTTGCTAGGCCCCAGGTTATCACCTGCCTGCAGGAAACCTGTGAGCTCTTGCCACTCCCCTGGTAGATTCCCCTGTGTTTAGTATTCACCTTTCCCAGCTCTACTCACACATGCATAAGGTAACCCAAACCCGTTGGAGATATGTCCTGATCGTATTTTCTCAAAAGCTATCTGGTAGGTCATGAGACATAAAGCCATCCTGTGTCAGAGATTTTTTACATTTCTTCTGTTCAGCCCAGACTGCTCTTCAGCCTTCTTCAACTTTATCCAAATTTTACTCTTTTCACCTAACCTCAGACTCTGCATCTCACTTTTGCCATTTCCCCTATTTCTGATTCTTTCTATGAGCCCATAAAACCTCTCCCCTTATGGCCTTCCTAGTCCTGAACCGGGCTGCTTCCTCTCTCCTCAGGTCTTATCCCTTTATTTCCTGTTCTTCCACCCAAGTTTCCTTTCCTTCTCTCTAAAGCAGCCTTTGATCCCCACCACGACCACCAAGGAAAAACCACAGTAAAGAGCATCGGAAAACTCAACAGGCTTTTTTATTACTCAGCTATTAATTCTAGGACATGTGTTTATTCAGTTTCATTAAGGTTTAAAAATATATCAGAAGAGGGAAATTTGTATCTATCTATCTATGTGCATATTATATCTATCTATATTCCTATCTATCTATCTATATCTATCTTGTGTCTATCTACATATATATGCGGAAAACCAGCTGGTACCCAAAGTGGCACCAACAATCTTAGAAGCTCTTATTTTGCATAGCCATAGTATCTAGCCATTTCCATCTCTTTTTCCCTCTCGATGAAATACTGCACTTTCCCCAAAGATGTACATTTGGCAGCATTCTCACGCTCTTGCTGAGCCAGCTTCTTCATGGCCTCGCGCTCTGGCCTCTGCTCTTTTGTAATGGGCGTTGACATTACTGGCTCAGGAACATTTGGATTCCTCCATGGAATTCGTTGGTAGCGCAAGTCTTGGAGTGGATATTGGGTTTGAGGCTTGGGTGGTGGCTGGAGTTTGGTCACAGCAGTGGAAACGGGCCCCTGCCGCAGAGAAGTGCAGGATGATGTTTTGTCGGGTGCGGGCCCAGAAGCAGCCCTCTGAGGGACACTGGGCGACCTAGGGTTGGTCAAACCTGGTTGGGTTGTGTTGATTGGAATTGGCTGAGCTGGCCTGGCAGGACCTGTCAAGGATGCATTGGCAGGAGCTGGTTGGGATGGATTGGCTGAGTTAGTAGCACCAGGCTGGGCAGAGTAAGCCATACCAGGCCTATGTGAGGCCAGAGACTGTGGCCTCCGAGGAGCAGGTCGAGGTCGAGGCCTGTCCAGGGTCAGAAAAGGCAAAGGTATCAGCCTGACCTTCCCAGGAGGTGGCAGCTCAAACTGGGATGGAGATGGAGACTCCTCTTCAGCACTGCCATCTCGTTTCTGGGCTTTGACTTGAGTTTTCTCAGGACTTTTACCCTTCCATGGGGTATCCGGCTGTCGTTTGATAGCTCGGGCTGGCTGGGGTTCTCTGGTGTTGCTAGAGTTTCCTAGGGCCCGAGAGGAAGAGAGCCCAGCTTTCTTGTCATTCTTCCTCCCCAGTGCATGAAAAACCTGCACAGACTCCAGCATGTGCATGCCTAGGCTGCTTCGAGGCTTTTTGAAGACCTCTCGGCTAAGGTCAGGTTGATTTTTCTTCCGCTTCATCCTGGGAATAGTTGGCTTCCCTTCTGCCTGGACTTTGTTCCCTGGCTGCTTACTCTCTTCAGCTTTCCTGGACTGATTTTCTCTTGATCTTTTGTTTTTTTCCTGCCCGTGGCTCTTAGTTTTGCTCATCCTGCTAGAGGCACCATTCTCAGGTTCGCTCTTAGGATGCTTGACCGCATTCACAGGAGCCCTGTCACTGGCTGCAGCACTGCAAACAACCACTTCTTCCCCTAACAGGCACTCTGGGTTCTTTGGCTGGCTTTTGGCTCTGGGAGCACCACTCACATGCTCAGAGGCTTTACGCCTGTTCTTCCTGACCTGATTGAAGGGACCCGTTATGGTACTCGTCTTGTCCTGCACCTGATTCATCTTGATGGCTCTGGTGTCTTTGGCTTTGATGGCTGTGAGATCTTTGGATTGGTCAAGGTATTTCAAGGAATTCGAGAGCTGGGGAAGGTGAATATCTTCCACCAGTTTAGGAGTGTTCTGAAAACCACTGCTGGGCTCAATCCCATTTTCAAGTGTCCCTTGGCCCTCAAGACTAAGGCTGTTCTTTCCGAGACTGGCATTGTCAGGACCAGGAGGTTCCTTTTGTCCAGGAGGATCAATGCACGCCAGAATCTGGTGAATGTCAGGGATTTCTAAAGGGAGTAGTGGAAGATCTTGGTTTTCTATTGGGATCTGGTCGTCATCCAGAGGCTTCGAAACCTTGGTTTTCATCTCATCCGAATTCTTATGCTCTGCTTGTTCCTTGCTTGAAGGTTGCAATCCCAGAGAAGTCTCCATCCCAAAGGAAGTTTCCATCACTACAAAGGAATCAAGGAAAACGTCAGTCCCTGGGTAAGTGAGATACTCCCCCTACATACATACACAGCAATCAGGCACCTTCCAACAGTGGGCAAGGCATTTCCACTAGCTCTTCTTAAGGACCATGGACAGGACCTTGTGTTAAAAGATAGGCAGGGACCGGTCTACTTTGCTTGTGATCATTTGATCTCATGGTTTGTCGGTTTTCTTGGTATTTCATAGGGTTGTGGTAAGTGTCTAAAAAGTGAACGTGATTTTTGAACTATGAAATGTTTTATACAGCCTAGTATTCTCATATACAGTCCTTTCAATTCTCTCCACTCTTCTGAGGGAATAAGAACACTTCATGTCAAGGACCGGGACAGAGAGTGGAGCCCTTGCTCATGAAATACACAAGCAAGGACGCATTCTGAGCCGGCTTGCTATGGGCAGGATCTCTGAACACAAGGTCTGAAATCCTGGTGTACATTAAGGGAAATTAAACTGTCACTACCACATAAGAATTCTGAAGTGCCTTCCAAAGAGACTAAAGCAGTAGATCAGGGAAGGCCCTTAATTACAGTGTGGTGGTGTAGGGAGACTGAGGAGCACGGCAGCAAAGAGTGAGGCATCCCTTGGTGTGTTCTTGATGTTCTCTTGTGTGTAGCATAGATGGCATTGTAGTATCCCACCTTCCCACCTATATAGAGTCTGAAAGTGGAGAGCACTGAGCAATGGTGGTGGTTAAACTCTCAGGACCTAAACTCTACCTATCTGTGGACTCACCACTTCTCAGCTGCAGACTTGACCCTCCTTTGCAATGCTGACTTAAGTCCTCTCCCTTCTTGCTGTTTGGACTCACCTTGAAAAGGTATTTCTGCCATGGATTGAGCGGACACCGAGTTGTAGGTTCCAGACGTGGAGACTGGTGTTAGGACATTTGTGGCCTGAAACTCCTCCAGCACCATCACTATCTCTGGTTGAGGGGCAGAGGCCCTGCTTCCCGTGTACGACACAGAGCCATAGGACTGCAGGCAGGGGCCAAGCTCTCCACACTGTAGAGGCCCCAATGTGCCTTGATTATAGTAATACATCTGGCTTCCTTCCTGGTAGGGAAGTGACAGGCTATGTCCCTGATTTGGAATCTGAGATGGTGTCCCCTGAGCAAGGCTGGCAGACAGTGATGGATACACAGGGACCACAGTATTGGCAACTGAAGTTTTATCATACTGGGCTGCCATAGACGTGGCAGAAGCAGCTGTGTCTTGGTCAATGACAATCACAGTGTAGTCTTCAAGTGAAGATGACTTCTTTTCAGTGCTTCCTGTGGTATCCCACTTAAGAATACCTGGATAGGAGGCAGCTGAAGTGGAGATCTGGCTCTGGCCAGTCACCCCAGACAACATAGCTGTGCTAGAATGTGGGTAAGGGTAGGCACTACCTATGAGTGGCTGGAAAGAGGTGCCAGAGGCTGATGGCAGTAGCCATGCCGAATTGACAGCTGGTGCACGGGTGCTGGAAAAGTTGCAGACACTTCCTTTTATGGAAACTGCATTGTTCACCACAGGAAGAGAGAGCTGAAGAGAATTTGCAGCTCCAAGGACAGATGGATTTTGGAAATTTTCTGCAGGAAACAAAAGGGTGATGAAAGATCGATGAGATTGATAAACTTTCACTTTCTTTAAGGAACAGCATTATGTTAAGCTTGTTGCAATCAGGAAGTCTCTAATACCAATGCTCACTGAGATACCAAAAATCAAAGCTGATGATGTCCGTAAGTGCTGGAACACTTTGGTACTCTTCTGAGGAACTGCCTCTGCTCCAACCTGGGCACAGATGTGCAGAAGACCCAAGTGGTCTGCTACATATGTTGTTCCCAGGTTAGAAGCAAACTTCTCCCTGCCCTGTCTTTCCCTTCAGCGGGTACGAGCATGGCCTCGTAATTATCTCCTAGAATCGAAGCATTTCAGAAGTAGGAGGCCCTTAGCGAACTTCAGTTTGAACATTCTCATATTACAAGTGAGGAAACTGAGGCTCACAGAGGTCAGATTGACTTAGTCAGGTTCTCTCATTTTGTTAGTATCATTACCAGGTTACAGACCCTGACTCCATTGCTAGTACTCTTGCTCTGAGCAAAGGCCAGACAGAAACAGGGAGAAATACAACGTTAAATACAGGCAATTTTATTTTGTCCATTAGAAAACTGTACAGCTACTACTATTGTGATCTTCGGTCTCATTTTGCTTGGGTAGGTCACATGCCATTTCCTAGAGTTCACATGTAAGCCCGTCCAGTTGGTAAATGTAAAGGACCATTCTTTACCCTCTTCAAACCTAGCTTCTGATCCAAAGTCAAAATGACTACCTGAGTGTTTCTCAAGAAATGCTTTTGGGAAAAAAAAAAAACGTTATTGAAACTCTGTGAGCTTTAGGTTACTCATCTAAAAAGTGATCATCATAATAATACCTGGTATCATTCATACATGTATGAAGGTAATACATATGACTTGTAGAAAGGAAGATCATGAAGTTGTGGAAAGACAATACGACAAAAATCATGAAAAACGCATAACATCCCACTACGAAAAGGAACACATAGGTATTAATGAAAGTTGAGCTATAATGACTACAGCAGGAATCAAAGCTTAGTAATTTTAATCATAAATGAAGTTCTGTTACCATAGATGTAATATTATGAAAGCGAATATTGGCTCCTCTACTTCAGACAATACTGCTAACCAAGAACAGACCACGATAGAAGGTGACTTTGAATGAACCAATACACATAGACAGAGAAGCCATATTGATATAAAGGTGTAATAAGCAGGAAAATGCAGTAAATGCGAATGTATAGATAGCCATAATATCTGCCGGCAAATATTTTAATAAAAACTGGTAAAAGCAGCAGAGGGCAAAACAATAACCATAAAGGAATTCCTTTATTGTGATCATTCCTATTTCTCTGAATATTACCCAGCAAGTAGCAGATATTAATCCTAGTTGAAAGAGAGAGTTCAATTGATAGAGCCACATAAGGAGAAAGAAAAGTATCATGAAGATTTTTATATTTATCCTGCAAACATAGATTATAATCATCGTCAACATCTAAGAAAATGTCACCCCAAAGCCTAAAAAGATCACCTAAAAAGAATCCAGTTTTAAAGACAACCCAAAGGACTCCACGAATTTGTTTGGATAAATGCGGAATTACAGATGTGGTGCTTGACGTTTTCTTTTTATTCTTAGGTAGGTCGTTCTTTATATTCTTAAGTCTAAAAATGGTTAATGACTGTTCATCAGTACGAACTCTGATTCAGGAAGAAAATAATTGTAAAGATGAAAAGCAGCCTTTACTTGAAACCTACTTAGCACGCAAAGGAATTTGTCCTTCTGATGCAAGTTAGGATACATCATTTTTGAAACACACAATTTTATTTTCAATATTAGAATAATCCATACGGTTTAAAAATCAGGAAAAAAAAAAAACACTTAAAATTCTGTTCCCTCCAGCCCCCTAGATAACCACTTTTCTTAATTTTTTGTTTATGCGAAACATCATTTCTAAACCATTTCTTCACTGTTCATTTATAAAACTGTCAAGTGTCATCTGAGTTCAAAGAAGAAACAGAAAAAAACCAGGCAACTACATATGACTTTCCTGGTGAGCTGCTTTTCCTAGTGACACCCTGCTGTAGCCTTAGTTTCCTTCTTAGTCCGGTCATCTAAGCACTTGCTGACTTCATTTTGCCCTGCTCTGAGGAGATTTCCCTCTATGCTCGTGCCCCTTTCATATAAAATCTCGAGTCCCCTTCAGCATTCCATCACAAACTGCCTTCTTTTTTCCTGAGAACTCCTGCGTGCTCTCCACCTCTTTCATCTAGTTTCTCCTTCCTCATTTTTACATTCACTTGCCCCTGTCAGTTCCTGTTGGCCTGTGCTGGATGAAAACAGTTGCCAAACGTCCTTGCCCCAAGAACATCTGTCTCCTTCTGGCCCGCTACTCTCCATCCCCTCTCCCTATATGTCTTCACCTAGTTTACACAGAAAACGCCACAACAAGTGAATGTTACTTTTTGAACAGCACTGAATTTGAAATACTGGAGTTAATATATTACTACAGGGAGACAATTACAGATGAAACCTCTTGGTAGATGTTGTTAGTTTTCTACACCACCGAGGCTTTTTCTCTGTTTCTCTTGAAGCAAACAGTCTCAAGAAGTGTCTAATTTCATTTTCTGTGCACAAGCTCTTTAAGATCTAACATTAGAAAGGAAGGGGTCCAGAAAGAATAACCAATCTATTATCCTAATATAACATATGAGGAAACAGATTTTGTGAGAGAGTAAATGGTTTGTCCGAAGTTACACAGCTAGTACATGTCAGAGCCAAAACTGAAATGAGGTTTCCAGATTTCTGGTTCAATACTTTACCCCATTATTCTAAAGTGTCTTTAACTGTACTACTAACTTTAGGGGGAAGAAATCCAATGAAACACTAGAAAGTTCCTGTCCTTACCTGACATGGAGAGAGACGAGGAAACGTCAACTGAGGACACACAGGATGAGGAGACGATACTGGAGGATGTCTGGGTGGCAGAAGCCAAAGGGCGCATGTGTCCAGTACAGAGGTTACTGATCACTGGCCACTGGCCACTGGCGATGATTCGAGTTTATTGACACACAACTCCATGGAAACCCCAAGATTCTACCAGGTGGCAGTAGGTAGGTGGGCAAATGATGTCACAAAACAGGCAGTTTAAAGGTATCCGGTAGCCAATAGGGAGGTCAAATTTCCAACGGGAAGGTGAGATTAGACGGAGAGAGTGGCAGGAGCAGCATCTAAATGTCTGAACTCTGGGGAGGTTCAATACTGCAAGGCAGACATGATAGTTCCACGTTCCCCTAGATCATCTCAGTGCTTCTTATAGATGTTCGTTAATATAATTAACTAAGAGTCATTTATATTTTGTATGTTATTTTTAATGGAATATATAATATTATACATTTCTAAGTAGATATTACATATTCAGTTAATTAATATCCTTGGGGAGGAAGGAAAGGGACACATAGTGTAAGCAATAGCAGTTGTTCTGAAACTATTTCAGTTATTTTGCTTAGTGAAATTACTGCAACTTTTAGGGAGCAAAGGAAGGGATTAAAGGGCTCTTTCTGTGCCTTGGTTGAAGACTAGGGTGAGTGTGCCTTGTAGGGAATGATGTAATCCACGGCTCTTCTCTTAGTTTCTTCTCCTTGAATCCTACCTTCCTTGGGCTGGGCTGGGCTGGGCGGGGCTGGGCTGGGCTGGGCCGGGCCAGGTGGTGCCAGATCGGACTTGCAACTCTCTTCTGCTCTCCTTTCTTCCCCTTCATTTTAGGCATTGTTTCTGAGATGAGCCTTGATGTTGCCTTCTTATACTCGTGGATGTTACTTCCTGCAAACTTCAAGAAGCAGCGGTCTTCCCTTCAATGCCCCGATGCTTTGAATAATGGACTCTGCCTAGTCAAAGCCAACACCAGAGTGGTAGATGATACAGGTAATTGCAGACGTTCCTTCTTCTGGTCTGTGGTCACAATTCTTTTGCCCATAAGTTGCTACCTCTGGCTCCTTGCACCTCTTCCTAGACATTCTGCCATCCTGCTCTTTTATACGTGGGAAGCATTTGGGATATTTTCTCTCTTCTCACTCGAGAGAATCCAGTGTGGCAGTTACTGTAGCTTCCTCTCCCTTGAAAACAGCCACTGGAGAATCTTGGGCATCTAGGATTTTTCCTATGCCATGCTTGAGTGCAATGCCAGGAAAAATGAGGAGAAGAATAGTTAGAGAAAGAAGACATCGATGGAAAATAGGGAACGGGTAAGGCAAGGGCACAGGAAAAAAGAGACTCGTGTACTTTTTGGTTTCTGTAAGAAACAAGTTGACATTCTTTGGCCTCATTTTGTACTAGCAGAACAGACAATTCAATGTGTGGTGTGTGTGTGTGTGTGTGTGTGTGTGTGTGCGTGTGTGTGTGTGTGTGTGTGTGTGTGTAGATATATGTTTTTGACGTGTATATGTTTTATGTAGCTAGAGAATCCAGAACCTGCCATGGATTTGTACACTGAAGAGAATAGTCATAAATGGATTTGCTTTTTTTGTTTTATGTCATATTACCTTATGTATGCCATTC
The DNA here is from genome assembly GCF_027409185.1 of Cynocephalus volans. Lineage (NCBI taxonomy): Eukaryota > Metazoa > Chordata > Mammalia > Dermoptera > Cynocephalidae > Cynocephalus > Cynocephalus volans. Next base: position 64,935,006 of record NC_084473.1, read on the forward strand.
ATTATTATGTTTGTAGAATAGGGATTGCTTTTAAATGCTTTGGTTTTTCTACATGTTTTTTTTTCGACCCCTAGTCCTATGTTTCAAGAATCCAACCCTGGAAGACATATTGCATGTTCTTTTCTCTTGATTAGCTTATATTGAAACATCACAAACTAACTTGACCTGATGGATTTTGTGGAGAAAATTAAAGAGGGGTCCGTGAAAAAGGCATTGTGGTGAGGTATACCACATTAAGTGTGGTGTAACTTATGTGCCTGAGCATAAGGAACAGATGTTGCTGTCAGCCCACTTGGCCTGGTTGCCTTTGCTTTTGTTCCCCTGTTTAGTGCTTTTCTCACCAACTTCTCTTGTGAACGTGATAAAGGGAGTTAAGGCTGAGTTGCTAACGGTTGATATGTGGATTAAGCTGGTTTGGGGGAGGAAATGCGTGGCTAGAATCATTTTTCTTGGTGGCAAGCTTTCAGGCACGCCTAGAACCATCTTTCTGGGGACTTTTCTAGTGGCAGTGAGAAGGTAGCATTCGATACAAGATGCTTAGAGCCCAGAAGAAGATACATTGATAGGTGGGACCTGTGACGATCAGTATTGCTTTTATAGACTTATTTTTCCCATCTCTTCCCGTCATGCTCCTACTGCTTCTTACGCAATTTCAGTGATTGTATGTGTGCGTCTGTGGGGGTGATGCTTATCTGAGAAGAAATTGTGAAAGGTGTGGCAGGGTAGACATGTGGTTTAAGTTTCCAAGTGTTTTTCCCTTTGAGCTTAGCTTCCCCTCTCACATAGCTTACTTCCGTAATACTAACATGGAATGTGAGGCTAACAATGTATACGAAGTGTCTGCAAGCCAACCAGTGTCGATTTTCTCTGTGGTCCCACAGAAATCAAGGGCATCCATAGCTACTACATGTTTGGGTGGGTGATATGGATAGGGAGGAGCGTGGTAAGAACAACAACGTGTTTACCTATGAAAATGCTCAGTTGCAACATTCAATTCTATTTAGGCAAATGCTTCTCATAGTTTGGTCTCTCCTGGTTCCTTGCCTCTGTAACGATTTTCTCTCCACAGTTTCTAGCCACTTAACTCTAGCTCCCAGTCTCAGCATCATCTTAACCTCTAAAATGAATCTCAAATGTAGGAGGAAGAACCTAAAGAGCTTCAGTCTAACACTCTGGAACTTGGTTAAGCCCTACCCTGACTAAAGCCTCCGTTTTCATAGTCAGGGTGTTATCTTGTTCCAGAGACCCATTCCCTGCATTTCGTACCCATCAGGATAACTGGGCTTGTCTCAGTGTAACATCCCCAGACCTAAATGACATAAATCAGAACGAAAAGAGCTGAGAGAACTCAGTACACAATTAAAAATTTTAAATATTCTAAGAACTAAACACCAAACTAAACGCAACACAAGGGTAAATGAAAACACAAGAAATACTTTAAAATGAAAAAGAAGATGATAGAAATGATTCTAGAGAAATGGCAAATATAAAAGGTAAGCAAAAAAAGCCAGGACAGTTCTGAAAAGGGTAGTGCAAATAAACAGAAGCATTTAGAATAACACAAAAATGATATTTCAAGTCAGTCGGACGGATTACTCAATAAATTGGGATGCGTACATCATGTTGGGCTACATATAAATAAGTTCTCTGAAAGGATCCAAAAAGTGGCAAAAGTAGATGTCTCTGAGGGAGGGGCGAAGTGCTTGGCTGAGAAATGGGGAAAATGGTGAATTTCCACTGAATAGCCTTTTGCATCTTTCTAATGTTCTGTCATGTCAATCTATTACCTCCCAAGTCTGAATGCCTGGGTTCAAATTGCTCCCCCAATTGCTAGCACTTAATTTTGGGCAAATGCTTGACACTATCGCTTTATCTGTGAAATGGGGTGAGTACCTTAGCCAGGTGCTGCCTGGCACAGAATAAACTCTCTCTACGTGTAAAGGACTAAAGAAACAACCCAGTGTCCAGCAGCTCTTGAACAGATGAACTGAGGTGGTATGTCCAGAAAATAGAATATTCTGCAGTCGTGAAAAGGAATGACATAGTGACAGTCTACAACACGGATGAACTTGCAAACATTATGCTGAGTGAAAGGAGCCAGATACCAAAGGTTACACTATGTGATTCCATTTACAGCATGTACATGAAATGTCCCCAAAAGGCAAATCAGTAGAAATTACCGGTTGCCTGGAGCAGGAGTAGGAGGGAGGGGGTAGAGAGGACTCTTTTTAGGATGATGAAAATGGTATGGATGAGGCAGTGGTGACGGGTGCACAACCTTGGGAATGTACGAAGTGCCACCGAACTGTGCGCTTTTAAACGGTCGATTTTACGTTGAGCGAATCATACCTCAAAGACCAGTTTTACTGCTGTAAAGTACTAACTCTCCCGTGGTGAGATCGGCTGCCGCATTTCTCCCTTGCCCCCCTCCCTGCCTTTCCTGCGCTCCCCCCGCCGTCTCCCACCCGGTCTCCCTCCCGCGCGCGCCACCAGGACGCCTGACGAGCGCTCTGGACCTTTGGGCGCCCGCGTCCCTGGCCCTCGGAGGGCCGCCAAGTGCGCACGCGCACCCCCGCTCTCACCTAGAAATGGACGCTCCGGGACGAGTTTTCTCCAGCGTTTCGGTTGATGGGGATGGTCCGGGAAGGCAGCACGCGCCCGGGTCGGTGGAGAACTTGCTGGGCTTTTCACCTTAATATTCAGGCCCCTCCAGAAGCTGATCTCGTCCACCCGAAACCTCCAGATGCTGTGCTCTGAAAGCCAGGTTGACCGCCTGTGGGCGCTTGCAAACACTGAGGACTTGGGGGGCTCGTAGGCTTCCAATGGAGGCCTTGCTCCTTTGCGTGCAATGCGACCCCAGCCCCAGCTGAACCTGCTACTGAAGTGGCAGGGCGGTAAATAATATTGGCCTTGCACGTTGCCAAGTTTAACTGAAGTAATACATCTTTCCGGCCCGGTTCATAGGTGTTGAGTGCATAGAGATTTATATTCCAGGCCCTGTTTTGGGTGAGCCTCATGCTGCTGCGATTCACTTTGCTAGGCCCCAGGTTATCACCTGCCTGCAGGAAACCTGTGAGCTCTTGCCACTCCCCTGGTAGATTCCCCTGTGTTTAGTATTCACCTTTCCCAGCTCTACTCACACATGCATAAGGTAACCCAAACCCGTTGGAGATATGTCCTGATCGTATTTTCTCAAAAGCTATCTGGTAGGTCATGAGACATAAAGCCATCCTGTGTCAGAGATTTTTTACATTTCTTCTGTTCAGCCCAGACTGCTCTTCAGCCTTCTTCAACTTTATCCAAATTTTACTCTTTTCACCTAACCTCAGACTCTGCATCTCACTTTTGCCATTTCCCCTATTTCTGATTCTTTCTATGAGCCCATAAAACCTCTCCCCTTATGGCCTTCCTAGTCCTGAACCGGGCTGCTTCCTCTCTCCTCAGGTCTTATCCCTTTATTTCCTGTTCTTCCACCCAAGTTTCCTTTCCTTCTCTCTAAAGCAGCCTTTGATCCCCACCACGACCACCAAGGAAAAACCACAGTAAAGAGCATCGGAAAACTCAACAGGCTTTTTTATTACTCAGCTATTAATTCTAGGACATGTGTTTATTCAGTTTCATTAAGGTTTAAAAATATATCAGAAGAGGGAAATTTGTATCTATCTATCTATGTGCATATTATATCTATCTATATTCCTATCTATCTATCTATATCTATCTTGTGTCTATCTACATATATATGCGGAAAACCAGCTGGTACCCAAAGTGGCACCAACAATCTTAGAAGCTCTTATTTTGCATAGCCATAGTATCTAGCCATTTCCATCTCTTTTTCCCTCTCGATGAAATACTGCACTTTCCCCAAAGATGTACATTTGGCAGCATTCTCACGCTCTTGCTGAGCCAGCTTCTTCATGGCCTCGCGCTCTGGCCTCTGCTCTTTTGTAATGGGCGTTGACATTACTGGCTCAGGAACATTTGGATTCCTCCATGGAATTCGTTGGTAGCGCAAGTCTTGGAGTGGATATTGGGTTTGAGGCTTGGGTGGTGGCTGGAGTTTGGTCACAGCAGTGGAAACGGGCCCCTGCCGCAGAGAAGTGCAGGATGATGTTTTGTCGGGTGCGGGCCCAGAAGCAGCCCTCTGAGGGACACTGGGCGACCTAGGGTTGGTCAAACCTGGTTGGGTTGTGTTGATTGGAATTGGCTGAGCTGGCCTGGCAGGACCTGTCAAGGATGCATTGGCAGGAGCTGGTTGGGATGGATTGGCTGAGTTAGTAGCACCAGGCTGGGCAGAGTAAGCCATACCAGGCCTATGTGAGGCCAGAGACTGTGGCCTCCGAGGAGCAGGTCGAGGTCGAGGCCTGTCCAGGGTCAGAAAAGGCAAAGGTATCAGCCTGACCTTCCCAGGAGGTGGCAGCTCAAACTGGGATGGAGATGGAGACTCCTCTTCAGCACTGCCATCTCGTTTCTGGGCTTTGACTTGAGTTTTCTCAGGACTTTTACCCTTCCATGGGGTATCCGGCTGTCGTTTGATAGCTCGGGCTGGCTGGGGTTCTCTGGTGTTGCTAGAGTTTCCTAGGGCCCGAGAGGAAGAGAGCCCAGCTTTCTTGTCATTCTTCCTCCCCAGTGCATGAAAAACCTGCACAGACTCCAGCATGTGCATGCCTAGGCTGCTTCGAGGCTTTTTGAAGACCTCTCGGCTAAGGTCAGGTTGATTTTTCTTCCGCTTCATCCTGGGAATAGTTGGCTTCCCTTCTGCCTGGACTTTGTTCCCTGGCTGCTTACTCTCTTCAGCTTTCCTGGACTGATTTTCTCTTGATCTTTTGTTTTTTTCCTGCCCGTGGCTCTTAGTTTTGCTCATCCTGCTAGAGGCACCATTCTCAGGTTCGCTCTTAGGATGCTTGACCGCATTCACAGGAGCCCTGTCACTGGCTGCAGCACTGCAAACAACCACTTCTTCCCCTAACAGGCACTCTGGGTTCTTTGGCTGGCTTTTGGCTCTGGGAGCACCACTCACATGCTCAGAGGCTTTACGCCTGTTCTTCCTGACCTGATTGAAGGGACCCGTTATGGTACTCGTCTTGTCCTGCACCTGATTCATCTTGATGGCTCTGGTGTCTTTGGCTTTGATGGCTGTGAGATCTTTGGATTGGTCAAGGTATTTCAAGGAATTCGAGAGCTGGGAAAGGTGAATATCTTCCACCAGTTTAGGAGTGTTCTGAAAACCACTGCTGGGCTCAATCCCATTTTCAAGTGTCCCTTGGCCCTCAAGACTAAGGCTGTTCTTTCCGAGACTGGCATTGTCAGGACCAGGAGGTTCCTTTTGTCCAGGAGGATCAATGCACGCCAGAATCTGGTGAATGTCAGGGATTTCTAAAGGGAGTAGTGGAAGATCTTGGTTTTCTATTGGGATCCGGTCGTCATCCAGAGGCTTCGAAACCTTGGTTTTCATCTCATCCGAATTCTTATGCTCTGCTTGTTCCTTGCTTGAAGGTTGCAATCCCAGAGAAGTCTCCATCCCAAAGGAAGTTTCCATCACTACAAAGGAATCAAGGAAAACGTCAGTCCCTGGGTAAGTGAGATACTCCCCCTACATACATACACAGCAATCAGGCACCTTCCAACAGTGGGCAAGGCATTTCCACTAGCTCTTCTTAAGGACCATGGACAGGACCTTGTGTTAAAAGATAGGCAGGGACCGGTCTACTTTGCTTGTGATCATTTGATCTCATGGTTTGTCGGTTTTCTTGGTATTTCATAGGGTTGTGGTAAGTGTCTAAAAAGTGAACGTGATTTTTGAACTATGAAATGTTTTATACAGCCTAGTATTCTCATATACAGTCCTTTCAATTCTCTCCACTCTTCTGAGGGAATAAGAACACTTCATGTCAAGGACCGGGACAGAGAGTGGAGCCCTTGCTCATGAAATACACAAGCAAGGACGCATTCTGAGCCGGCTTGCTATGGGCAGGATCTCTGAACACAAGGTCTGAAATCCTGGTGTACATTAAGGGAAATTAAACTGTCACTACCACATAAGAATTCTGAAGTGCCTTCCAAAGAGACTAAAGCAGTAGATCAGGGAAGGCCCTTAATTACAGTGTGGTGGTGTAGGGAGACTGAGGAGCACGGCAGCAAAGAGTGAGGCATCCCTTGGTGTGTTCTTGATGTTCTCTTGTGTGTAGCATAGATGGCATTGTAGTATCCCACCTTCCCACCTATATAGAGTCTGAAAGTGGAGAGCACTGAGCAATGGTGGTGGTTAAACTCTCAGGACCTAAACTCTACCTATCTGTGGACTCACCACTTCTCAGCTGCAGACTTGACCCTCCTTTGCAATGCTGACTTAAGTCCTCTCCCTTCTTGCTGTTTGGACTCACCTTGAAAAGGTATTTCTGCCATGGATTGAGCGGACACCGAGTTGTAGGTTCCAGACGTGGAGACTGGTGTTAGGACATTTGTGGCCTGAAACTCCTCCAGCACCATCACTATCTCTGGTTGAGGGGCAGAGGCCCTGCTTCCCGTGTACGACACAGAGCCATAGGACTGCAGGCAGGGGCCAAGCTCTCCACACTGTAGAGGCCCCAATGTGCCTTGATTATAGTAATACATCTGGCTTCCTTCCTGGTAGGGAAGTGACAGGCTATGTCCCTGATTTGGAATCTGAGATGGTGTCCCCTGAGCAAGGCTGGCAGACAGTGATGGATACACAGGGACCACAGTATTGGCAACTGAAGTTTTATCATACTGGGCTGCCATAGACGTGGCAGAAGCAGCTGTGTCTTGGTCAATGACAATCACAGTGTAGTCTTCAAGTGAAGATGACTTCTTTTCAGTGCTTCCTGTGGTATCCCACTTAAGAATACCTGGATAGGAGGCAGCTGAAGTGGAGATCTGGCTCTGGCCAGTCACCCCAGACAACATAGCTGTGCTAGAATGTGGGTAAGGGTAGGCACTACCTATGAGTGGCTGGAAAGAGGTGCCAGAGGCTGATGGCAGTAGCCATGCCGAATTGACAGCTGGTGCACGGGTGCTGGAAAAGTTGCAGACACTTCCTTTTATGGAAACTGCATTGTTCACCACAGGAAGAGAGAGCTGAAGAGAATTTGCAGCTCCAAGGACAGATGGATTTTGGAAATTTTCTGCAGGAAACAAAAGGGTGATGAAAGATCGATGAGATTGATAAACTTTCACTTTCTTTAAGGAACAGCATTATGTTAAGCTTGTTGCAATCAGGAAGTCTCTAATACCAATGCTCACTGAGATACCAAAAATCAAAGCTGATGATGTCCGTAAGTGCTGGAACACTTTGGTACTCTTCTGAGGAACTGCCTCTGCTCCAACCTGGGCACAGATGTGCAGAAGACCCAAGTGGTCTGCTACATATGTTGTTCCCAGGTTAGAAGCAAACTTCTCCCTGCCCTGTCTTTCCCTTCAGCGGGTACGAGCATGGCCTCGTAATTATCTCCTAGAATCGAAGCATTTCAGAAGTAGGAGGCCCTTAGCGAACTTCAGTTTGAACATTCTCATATTACAAGTGAGGAAACTGAGGCTCACAGAGGTCAGATTGACTTAGTCAGGTTCTCTCATTTTGTTAGTATCATTACCAGGTTACAGACCCTGACTCCATTGCTAGTACTCTTGCTCTGAGCAAAGGCCAGACAGAAACAGGGAGAAATACAACGTTAAATACAGGCAATTTTATTTTGTCCATTAGAAAACTGTACAGCTACTACTATTGTGATCTTCGGTCTCATTTTGCTTGGGTAGGTCACATGCCATTTCCTAGAGTTCACATGTAAGCCCGTCCAGTTGGTAAATGTAAAGGACCATTCTTTACCCTCTTCAAACCTAGCTTCTGATCCAAAGTCAAAATGACTACCTGAGTGTTTCTCAAGAAATGCTTTTGGGAAAAAAAAAAAACGTTATTGAAACTCTGTGAGCTTTAGGTTACTCATCTAAAAAGTGATCATCATAATAATACCTGGTATCATTCATACATGTATGAAGGTAATACATATGACTTGTAGAAAGGAAGATCATGAAGTTGTGGAAAGACAATACGACAAAAATCATGAAAAACGCATAACATCCCACTACGAAAAGGAACACATAGGTATTAATGAAAGTTGAGCTATAATGACTACAGCAGGAATCAAAGCTTAGTAATTTTAATCATAAATGAAGTTCTGTTACCATAGATGTAATATTATGAAAGCGAATATTGGCTCCTCTACTTCAGACAATACTGCTAACCAAGAACAGACCACGATAGAAGGTGACTTTGAATGAACCAATACACATAGACAGAGAAGCCATATTGATATAAAGGTGTAATAAGCAGGAAAATGCAGTAAATGCGAATGTATAGATAGCCATAATATCTGCCGGCAAATATTTTAATAAAAACTGGTAAAAGCAGAGGGCAAAACAATAACCATAAAGGAATTCCTTTATTGTGATCATTCCTATTTCTCTGAATATTACCCAGCAAGTAGCAGATATTAATCCTAGTTGAAAGAGAGAGTTCAATTGATAGAGCCACATAAGGAGAAAGAAAAGTATCATGAAGATTTTTATATTTATCCTGCAAACATAGATTATAATCATCGTCAACATCTAAGAAAATGTCACCCCAAAGCCTAAAAAGATCACCTAAAAAGAATCCAGTTTTAAAGACAACCCAAAGGACTCCACGAATTTGTTTGGATAAATGCGGAATTACAGATGTGGTGCTTGACGTTTTCTTTTTATTCTTAGGTAGGTCGTTCTTTATATTCTTAAGTCTAAAAATGGTTAATGACTGTTCATCAGTACGAACTCTGATTCAGGAAGAAAATAATTGTAAAGATGAAAAGCAGCCTTTACTTGAAACCTACTTAGCACGCAAAGGAATTTGTCCTTCTGATGCAAGTTAGGATACATCATTTTTGAAACACACAATTTTATTTTCAATATTAGAATAATCCATACGGTTTAAAAATCAGGAAAAAAAAAACACTTAAAATTCTGTTCCCTCCAGCCCCCTAGATAACCACTTTTCTTAATTTTTTGTTTATGCGAAACATCATTTCTAAACCATTTCTTCACTGTTCATTTATAAAACTGTCAAGTGTCATCTGAGTTCAAAGAAGAAACAGAAAAAAACCAGGCAACTACATATGACTTTCCTGGTGAGCTGCTTTTCCTAGTGACACCCTGCTGTAGCCTTAGTTTCCTTCTTAGTCCGGTCATCTAAGCACTTGCTGACTTCATTTTGCCCTGCTCTGAGGAGATTTCCCTCTATGCTCGTGCCCCTTTCATATAAAATCTCGAGTCCCCTTCAGCATTCCATCACAAACTGCCTTCTTTTTTCCTGAGAACTCCTGCGTGCTCTCCACCTCTTTCATCTAGTTTCTCCTTCCTCATTTTTACATTCACTTGCCCCTGTCAGTTCCTGTTGGCCTGTGCTGGATGAAAACAGTTGCCAAACGTCCTTGCCCCAAGAACATCTGTCTCCTTCTGGCCCGCTACTCTCCATCCCCTCTCCCTATATGTCTTCACCTAGTTTACACAGAAAACGCCACAACAAGTGAATGTTACTTTTTGAACAGCACTGAATTTGAAATACTGGAGTTAATATATTACTACAGGGAGACAATTACAGATGAAACCTCTTGGTAGATGTTGTTAGTTTTCTACACCACCGAGGCTTTTTCTCTGTTTCTCTTGAAGCAAACAGTCTCAAGAAGTGTCTAATTTCATTTTCTGTGCACAAGCTCTTTAAGATCTAACATTAGAAAGGAAGGGGTCCAGAAAGAATAACCAATCTATTATCCTAATATAACATATGAGGAAACAGATTTTGTGAGAGAGTAAATGGTTTGTCCGAAGTTACACAGCTAGTACATGTCAGAGCCAAAACTGAAATGAGGTTTCCAGATTTCTGGTTCAATACTTTACCCCATTATTCTAAAGTGTCTTTAACTGTACTACTAACTTTAGGGGGAAGAAATCCAATGAAACACTAGAAAGTTCCTGTCCTTACCTGACATGGAGAGAGACGAGGAAACGTCAACTGAGGACACACAGGATGAGGAGACGATACTGGAGGATGTCTGGGTGGCAGAAGCCAAAGGGCGCATGTGTCCAGTACAGAGGTTACTGATCACTGGCCACTGGCCACTGGCGATGATTCGAGTTTATTGACACACAACTCCATGGAAACCCCAAGATTCTACCAGGTGGCAGTAGGTAGGTGGGCAAATGATGTCACAAAACAGGCAGTTTAAAGGTATCCGGTAGCCAATAGGGAGGTCAAATTTCCAACGGGAAGGTGAGATTAGACGGAGAGAGTGGCAGGAGCAGCATCTAAATGTCTGAACTCTGGGGAGGTTCAATACTGCAAGGCAGACATGATAGTTCCACGTTCCCCTAGATCATCTCAGTGCTTCTTATAGATGTTCGTTAATATAATTAACTAAGAGTCATTTATATTTTGTATGTTATTTTTAATGGAATATATAATATTATACATTTCTAAGTAGATATTACATATTCAGTTAATTAATATCCTTGGGGAGGAAGGAAAGGGACACATAGTGTAAGCAATAGCAGTTGTTCTGAAACTATTTCAGTTATTTTGCTTAGTGAAATTACTGCAACTTTTAGGGAGCAAAGGAAGGGATTAAAGGGCTCTTTCTGTGCCTTGGTTGAAGACTAGGGTGAGTGTGCCTTGTAGGGAATGATGTAATCCACGGCTCTTCTCTTAGTTTCTTCTCCTTGAATCCTACCTTCCTTGGGCTGGGCTGGGCTGGGCGGGGCTGGGCTGGGCTGGGCCGGGCCAGGTGGTGCCAGATCGGACTTGCAACTCTCTTCTGCTCTCCTTTCTTCCCCTTCATTTTAGGCATTGTTTCTGAGATGAGCCTTGATGTTGCCTTCTTATACTCGTGGATGTTACTTCCTGCAAACTTCAAGAAGCAGCGGTCTTCCCTTCAATGCCCCGATGCTTTGAATAATGGACTCTGCCTAGTCAAAGCCAACACCAGAGTGGTAGATGATACAGGTAATTGCAGACGTTCCTTCTTCTGGTCTGTGGTCACAATTCTTTTGCCCATAAGTTGCTACCTCTGGCTCCTTGCACCTCTTCATAGACATTCTGCCATCCTGCTCTTTTATACGTGGGAAGCATTTGGGATATTTTCTCTCTTCTCACTCGAGAGAATCCAGTGTGGCAGTTACTGTAGCTTCCTCTCCCTTGAAAACAGCCACTGGAGAATCTTGGGCATCTAGGATTTTTCCTATGCCATGCTTGAGTGCAATGCCAGGCAAAATGAAGAGAAGAATAGTTAGAGAAAGAAGACATCGATGGAAAATAGGGAACGGGTAAGGCAAGGGCACAGGAAAAAAGAGACTCGTGTACTTTTTGGTTTCTGTAAGAAACAAGTTGACATTCTTTGGCCTCATTTTGTACTAGCAGAACAGACAATTCAATGTATGTGGTGTGTGTGTGTGTGTGTGTGTGTGTGTGTGTGTGTGTGTGTGTGTGTGTGTGTGTGTTTGTGTGTGTGTGTAGATATATGTTTTTGACGTGTATATGTTTTATGTAGCTAGAGAATCCAGAACCTGCCATGGATTTGTACACTGAAGAGAATAGTCATAAATGGATTTGCTTTTTTTGTTTTATGTCATATTACCTTATGTATGCCATTCATTATTATGTTTGTAGAATAGGGATTGCTTTTAAATGCTTTGGTTTTTCTACATGTTTTTTTTCGACCCCTAGTCCTATGTTTCAAGAATCCAACCCTGGAAGACATATTGCATGTTCTTTTCTCTTGATTAGCTTATATTGAAACATCACAAACTAACTTGACCTGATGGATTTTGTGGAGAAAATTAAAGAGGGGTCCGTGAAAAAGGCATTGTGGTGAGGTATACCACATTAAGTGTGGTGTAACTTATGTGCCTGAGCATAAGGAACAGATGTTGCTGTCAGCCCACTTGGCCTGGTTGCCTTTGCTTTTGTTCCCCTGTTTAGTGCTTTTCTCACCAACTTCTCTTGTGAACGTGATAAAGGGAGTTAAGGCTGAGTTGCTAACGGTTGATATGTGGATTAAGCTGGTTTGGGGGAGGAAATGCGTGGCTAGAATCATTTTTCTTGGTGGCAAGCTTTCAGGCACGCCTAGAACCATCTTTCTGGGGACTTTTCTAGTGGCAGTGAGAAGGTAGCATTCGATACAAGATGCTTAGAGCCCAGAAGAAGATACATTGATAGGTGGGACCTGTGACGATCAGTATTGCTTTTATAGACTTATTTTTCCCATCTCTTCCCGTCATGCTCCTACTGCTTCTTACGCAATTTCAGTGATTGTATGTGTGCGTCTGTGGGGGTGATGCTTATCTGAGAAGAAATTGTGAAAGGTGTGGCAGGGTAGACATGTGGTTTAAGTTTCCAAGTGTTTTTCCCTTTGAGCTTAGCTTCCCCTCTCACATAGCTTACTTCCGTAATACTAACATGGAATGTGAGGCTAACAATGTATACGAAGTGTCTGCAAGCCAACCAGTGTCGATTTTCTCTGTGGTCCCACAGAAATCAAGGGCATCCATAGCTACTACATGTTTGGGTGGGTGATATGGATAGGGAGGAGCGTGGTAAGAACAACAACGTGTTTACCTATGAAAATGCTCAGTTGCAACATTCAATTCTATTTAGGCAAATGCTTCTCATAGTTTGGTCTCTCCTGGTTCCTTGCCTCTGTAACGATTTTCTCTCCACAGTTTCTAGCCACTTAACTCTAGCTCCCAGTCTCAGCATCATCTTAACCTCTAAAATGAATCTCAAATGTAGGAGGAAGAACCTAAAGAGCTTCAGTCTAACACTCTGGAACTTGGTTAAGCCCTACCCTGACTAAAGCCTCCGTTTTCATAGTCAGGGTGTTATCTTGTTCCAGAGACCCATTCCCTGCATTTCGTACCCATCAGGATAACTGGGCTTGTCTCAGTGTAACATCCCCAGACCTAAATGACATAAATCAGAACGAAAAGAGCTGAGAGAACTCAGTACACAATTAAAAATTTTAAATATTCTAAGAACTAAACACCAAACTAAACGCAACACAAGGGTAAATGAAAACACAAGAAATACTTTAAAATGAAAAAGAAGATGATAGAAATGATTCTAGAGAAATGGCAAATATAAAAGGTAAGCAAAAAAAGCCAGGACAGTTCTGAAAAGGGTAGTGCAAATAAACAGAAGCATTTAGAATAACACAAAAATGATATTTCAAGTCAGTCGGACGGATTACTCAATAAATTGGGATGCGTACATCATGTTGGGCTACATATAAATAAGTTCTCTGAAAGGATCCAAAAAGTGGCAAAAGTAGATGTCTCTGAGGGAGGGGCGAAGTGCTTGGCTGAGAAATGGGGAAAATGGTGAATTTCCACTGAATAGCCTTTTGCATCTTTCTAATGTTCTGTCATGTCAATCTATTACCTCCCAAGTCTGAATGCCTGGGTTCAAATTGCTCCCCCAATTGCTAGCACTTAATTTTGGGCAAATGCTTGACACTATCGCTTTATCTGTGAAATGGGGTGAGTACCTTAGCCAGGTGCTGCCTGGCACAGAATAAACTCTCTCTACGTGTAAAGGACTAAAGAAACAACCCAGTGTCCAGCAGCTCTTGAACAGATGAACTGAGGTGGTATGTCCAGAAAATAGAATATTCTGCAGTCGTGAAAAGGAATGACATAGTGACAGTCTACAACATGGATGAACTTGCAAACATTATGCTGAGTGAAAGGAGCCAGATACCAAAGGTTACACTATGTGATTCCATTTACAGCATGTACATGAAATGTCCCCAAAAGGCAAATCAGTAGAAATTACCGGTTGCCTGGAGCAGGAGTAGGAGGGAGGGGGTAGAGAGGACTCTTTTTAGGATGATGAAAATGGTATGGATGAGGCAGTGGTGACGGGTGCACAACCTTGGGAATGTACGAAGTGCCACCGAACTGTGCGCTTTTAAACGGTCGATTTTACGTTGAGCGAATCATACCTCAAAGACCAGTTTTACTGCTGTAAAGTACTAACTCTCCCGTGGTGACGATCGGCTGCCGCATTTCTCCCTTGCCCCCCTCCCTGCCTTTCCTGCGCTCCCCCCGCCGTCTCCCACCCGGTCTCCCTCCCGCGCGCGCCACCAGGACGCCTGACGAGCGCTCTGGACCTTTGGGCGCCCGCGTCCCTGGCCCTCGGAGGGCCGCCAAGTGCGCACGCGCACCCCCGCTCTCACCTAGAAATGGACGCTCCGGGACGAGTTTTCTCCAGCGTTTCGGTTGATGGGGATGGTCCGGGAAGGCAGCACGCGCCCGGGTCGGTGGAGAACTTGCTGGGCTTTTCACCTTAATATTCAGGCCCCTCCAGAAGCTGATCTCGTCCACCCGAAACCTCCAGATGCTGTGCTCTGAAAGCCAGGTTGACCGCCTGTGGGCGCTTGCAAACACTGAGGACTTGGGGGGCTCGTAGGCTTCCAATGGAGGCCTTGCTCCTTTGCGTGCAATGCGACCCCAGCCCCAGCTGAACCTGCTACTGAAGTGGCAGGGCGGTAAATAATATTGGCCTTGCACGTTGCCAAGTTTAACTGAAGTAATACATCTTTCCGGCCCGGTTCATAGGTGTTGAGTGCATAGAGATTTATATTCCAGGCCCTGTTTTGGGTGAGCCTCATGCTGCTGCGATTCACTTTGCTAGGCCCCAGGTTATCACCTGCCTGCAGGAAACCTGTGAGCTCTTGCCACTCCCCTGGTAGATTCCCCTGTGTTTAGTATTCACCTTTCCCAGCTCTACTCACACATGCATAAGGTAACCCAAACCCGTTGGAGATATGTCCTGATCGTATTTTCTCAAAAGCTATCTGGTAGGTCATGAGACATAAAGCCATCCTGTGTCAGAGATTTTTTACATTTCTTCTGTTCAGCCCAGACTGCTCTTCAGCCTTCTTCAACTTTATCCAAATTTTACTCTTTTCACCTAACCTCAGACTCTGCATCTCACTTTTGCCATTTCCCCTATTTCTGATTCTTTCTATGAGCCCATAAAACCTCTCCCCTTATGGCCTTCCTAGTCCTGAACCGGGCTGCTTCCTCTCTCCTCAGGTCTTATCCCTTTATTTCCTGTTCTTCCACCCAAGTTTCCTTTCCTTCTCTCTAAAGCAGCCTTTGATCCCCACCACGACCACCAAGGAAAAACCACAGTAAAGAGCATCGGAAAACTCAACAGGCTTTTTTATTACTCAGCTATTAATTCTAGGACATGTGTTTATTCAGTTTCATTAAGGTTTAAAAATATATCAGAAGAGGGAAATTTGTATCTATCTATCTATGTGCATATTATATCTATCTATATTCCTATCTATCTATCTATATCTATCTTGTGTCTACCTACATATATATGCGGAAAACCAGCTGGTACCCAAAGTGGCACCAACAATCTTAGAAGCTCTTATTTTGCATAGCCATAGTATCTAGCCATTTCCATCTCTTTTTCCCTCTCGATGAAATACTGCACTTTCCCCAAAGATGTACATTTGGCAGCATTCTCACGCTCTTGCTGAGCCAGCTTCTTCATGGCCTCGCGCTCTGGCCTCTGCTCTTTTGTAATGGGCGTTGACATTACTGGCTCAGGAACATTTGGATTCCTCCATGGAATTCGTTGGTAGCGCAAGTCTTGGAGTGGATATTGGGTTTGAGGCTTGGGTGGTGGCTGGAGTTTGGTCACAGCAGTGGAAACGGGCCCCTGCCGCAGAGAAGTGCAGGATGATGTTTTGTCGGGTGCGGGCCCAGAAGCAGCCCTCTGAGGGACACTGGGCGACCTAGGGTTGGTCAAACCTGGTTGGGTTGTGTTGATTGGAATTGGCTGAGCTGGCCTGGCAGGACCTGTCAAGGATGCATTGGCAGGAGCTGGTTGGGATGGATTGGCTGAGTTAGTAGCACCAGGCTGGGCAGAGTAAGCCATACCAGGCCTATGTGAGGCCAGAGACTGTGGCCTCCGAGGAGCAGGTCGAGGTCGAGGCCTGTCCAGGGTCAGAAAAGGCAAAGGTATCAGCCTGACCTTCCCAGGAGGTGGCAGCTCAAACTGGGATGGAGATGGAGACTCCTCTTCAGCACTGCCATCTCGTTTCTGGGCTTTGACTTGAGTTTTCTCAGGACTTTTACCCTTCCATGGGGTATCCGGCTGTCGTTTGATAGCTCGGGCTGGCTGGGGTTCTCTGGTGTTGCTAGAGTTTCCTAGGGCCCGAGAGGAAGAGAGCCCAGCTTTCTTGTCATTCTTCCTCCCCAGTGCATGAAAAACCTGCACAGACTCCAGCATGTGCATGCCTAGGCTGCTTCGAGGCTTTTTGAAGACCTCTCGGCTAAGGTCAGGTTGATTTTTCTTCCGCTTCATCCTGGGAATAGTTGGCTTCCCTTCTGCCTGGACTTTGTTCCCTGGCTGCTTACTCTCTTCAGCTTTCCTGGACTGATTTTCTCTTGATCTTTTGTTTTTTTCCTGCCCGTGGCTCTTAGTTTTGCTCATCCTGCTAGAGGCACCATTCTCAGGTTCGCTCTTAGGATGCTTGACCGCATTCACAGGAGCCCTGTCACTGGCTGCAGCACTGCAAACAACCACTTCTTCCCCTAACAGGCACTCTGGGTTCTTTGGCTGGCTTTTGGCTCTGGGAGCACCACTCACATGCTCAGAGGCTTTACGCCTGTTCTTCCTGACCTGATTGAAGGGACCCGTTATGGTACTCGTCTTGTCCTGCACCTGATTCATCTTGATGGCTCTGGTGTCTTTGGCTTTGATGGCTGTGAGATCTTTGGATTGGTCAAGGTATTTCAAGGAATTCGAGAGCTGGGAAAGGTGAATATCTTCCACCAGTTTAGGAGTGTTCTGAAAACCACTGCTGGGCTCAATCCCATTTTCAGGTGTCCCTTGGCCCTCAAGACTAAGGCTGTTCTTTCCGAGACTGGCATTGTCAGGACCAGGAGGTTCCTTTTGTCCAGGAGGATCAATGCACGCCAGAATCTGGTGAATGTCAGGGATTTCTAAAGGGAGTAGTGGAAGATCTTGGTTTTCTATTGGGATCCGGTCGTCATCCAGAGGCTTCGAAACCTTGGTTTTCATCTCATCCGAATTCTTATGCTCTGCTTGTTCCTTGCTTGAAGGTTGCAATCCCAGGGAAGTCTCCATCCCAAAGGAAGTTTCCATCACTACAAAGGAATCAAGGAAAACGTCAGTCCCTGGGTAAGTGAGATACTCCCCCTACATACATACACAGCAATCAGGCACCTTCCAACAGTGGGCAAGGCATTTCCACTAGCTCTTCTTAAGGACCATGGACAGGACCTTGTGTTAAAAGATAGGCAGGGACCGGTCTACTTTGCTTGTGATCATTTGATCTCATGGTTTGTCGGTTTTCTTGGTATTTCATAGGGTTGTGGTAAGTGTCTAAAAAGTGAACGTGATTTTTGAACTATGAAATGTTTTATACAGCCTAGTATTCTCATATACAGTCCTTTCAATTCTCTCCACTCTTCTGAGGGAATAAGAACACTTCATGTCAAGGACCGGGACAGAGAGTGGAGCCCTTGCTCATGAAATACACAAGCAAGGACGCATTCTGAGCCGGCTTGCTATGGGCAGGATCTCTGAACACAAGGTCTGAAATCCTGGTGTACATTAAGGGAAATTAAACTGTCACTACCACATAAGAATTCTGAAGTGCCTTCCAAAGAGACTAAAGCAGTAGATCAGGGAAGGCCCTTAATTACAGTGTGGTGGTGTAGGGAGACTGAGGAGCACGGCAGCAAAGAGTGAGGCATCCCTTGGTGTGTTCTTGATGTTCTCTTGTGTGTAGCATAGATGGCATTGTAGTATCCCACCTTCCCACCTATATAGAGTCTGAAAGTGGAGAGCACTGAGCAATGGTGGTGGTTAAACTCTCAGGACCTAAACTCTACCTATCTGTGGACTCACCACTTCTCAGCTGCAGACTTGACCCTCCTTTGCAATGCTGACTTAAGTCCTCTCCCTTCTTGCTGTTTGGACTCACCTTGAAAAGGTATTTCTGCCATGGATTGAGCGGACACCGAGTTGTAGGTTCCAGACGTGGAGACTGGTGTTAGGACATTTGTGGCCTGAAACTCCTCCAGCACCATCACTATCTCTGGTTGAGGGGCAGAGGCCCTGCTTCCCGTGTACGACACAGAGCCATAGGACTGCAGGCAGGGGCCAAGCTCTCCACACTGTAGAGGCCCCAATGTGCCTTGATTATAGTAATACATCTGGCTTCCTTCCTGGTAGGGAAGTGACAGGCTATGTCCCTGATTTGGAATCTGAGATGGTGTCCCCTGAGCAAGGCTGGCAGACAGTGATGGATACACAGGGACCACAGTATTGGCAACTGAAGTTTTATCATACTGGGCTGCCATAGACGTGGCAGAAGCAGCTGTGTCTTGGTCAATGACAATCACAGTGTAGTCTTCAAGTGAAGATGACTTCTTTTCAGTGCTTCCTGTGGTATCCCACTTAAGAATACCTGGATAGGAGGCAGCTGAAGTGGAGATCTGGCTCTGGCCAGTCACCCCAGACAACATAGCTGTGCTAGAATGTGGGTAAGGGTAGGCACTACCTATGAGTGGCTGGAAAGAGGTGCCAGAGGCTGATGGCAGTAGCCATGCCGAATTGACAGCTGGTGCACGGGTGCTGGAAAAGTTGCAGACACTTCCTTTTATGGAAACTGCATTGTTCACCACAGGAAGAGAGAGCTGAAGAGAATTTGCAGCTCCAAGGACAGATGGATTTTGGAAATTTTCTGCAGGAAACAAAAGGGTGATGAAAGATCGATGAGATTGATAAACTTTCACTTTCTTTAAGGAACAGCATTATGTTAAGCTTGTTGCAATCAGGAAGTCTCTAATACCAATGCTCACTGAGATACCAAAAATCAAAGCTGATGATGTCCGTAAGTGCTGGAACACTTTGGTACTCTTCTGAGGAACTGCCTCTGCTCCAACCTGGGCACAGATGTGCAGAAGACCCAAGTGGTCTGCTACATATGTTGTTCCCAGGTTAGAAGCAAACTTCTCCCTGCCCTGTCTTTCCCTTCAGCGGGTACGAGCATGGCCTCGTAATTATCTCCTAGAATCGAAGCATTTCAGAAGTAGGAGGCCCTTAGCGAACTTCAGTTTGAACATTCTCATATTACAAGTGAGGAAACTGAGGCTCACAGAGGTCAGATTGACTTAGTCAGGTTCTCTCATTTTGTTAGTATCATTACCAGGTTACAGACCCTGACTCCATTGCTAGTACTCTTGCTCTGAGCAAAGGCCAGACAGAAACAGGGAGAAATACAACGTTAAATACAGGCAATTTTATTTTGTCCATTAGAAAACTGTACAGCTACTACTATTGTGATCTTCGGTCTCATTTTGCTTGGGTAGGTCACATGCCATTTCCTAGAGTTCACATGTAAGCCCGTCCAGTTGGTAAATGTAAAGGACCATTCTTTACCCTCTTCAAACCTAGCTTCTGATCCAAAGTCAAAATGACTACCTGAGTGTTTCTCAAGAAATGCTTTTGGGAAAAAAAAAAAACGTTATTGAAACTCTGTGAGCTTTAGGTTACTCATCTAAAAAGTGATCATCATAATAATACCTGGTATCATTCATACATGTATGAAGGTAATACATATGACTTGTAGAAAGGAAGATCATGAAGTTGTGGAAAGACAATACGACAAAAATCATGAAAAACGCATAACATCCCACTACGAAAAGGAACACATAGGTATTAATGAAAGTTGAGCTATAATGACTACAGCAGGAATCAAAGCTTAGTAATTTTAATCATAAATGAAGTTCTGTTACCATAGATGTAATATTATGAAAGCGAATATTGGCTCCTCTACTTCAGACAATACTGCTAACCAAGAACAGACCACGATAGAAGGTGACTTTGAATGAACCAATACACATAGACAGAGAAGCCATATTGATATAAAGGTGTAATAAGCAGGAAAATGCAGTAAATGCGAATGTATAGATAGCCATAATATCTGCCGGCAAATATTTTAATAAAAACTGGTAAAAGCAGCAGAGGGCAAAACAATAACCATAAAGGAATTCCTTTATTGTGATCATTCCTATTTCTCTGAATATTACCCAGCAAGTAGCAGATATTAATCCTAGTTGAAAGAGAGAGTTCAATTGATAGAGCCACATAAGGAGAAAGAAAAGTATCATGAAGATTTTTATATTTATCCTGCAAACATAGATTATAATCATCGTCAACATCTAAGAAAATGTCACCCCAAAGCCTAAAAAGATCACCTAAAAAGAATCCAGTTTTAAAGACAACCCAAAGGACTCCACGAATTTGTTTGGATAAATGCGGAATTACAGATGTGGTGCTTGACGTTTTCTTTTTCTTCTTAGGTAGGTCGTTCTTTATATTCTTAAGTCTAAAAATGGTTAATGACTGTTCATCAGTACGAACTCTGATTCAGGAAGAAAATAATTGTAAAGATGAAAAGCAGCCTTTACTTGAAACCTACTTAGCACGCAAAGGAATTTGTCCTTCTGATGCAAGTTAGGATACATCATTTTTGAAACACACAATTTTATTTTCAATATTAGAATAATCCATACGGTTTAAAAATCAGGAAAAAAAAAAAACACTTAAAATTCTGTTCCCTCCAGCCCCCTAGATAACCACTTTTCTTAATTTTTTGTTTATGCGAAACATCATTTCTAAACCATTTCTTCACTGTTCATTTATAAAACTGTCAAGTGTCATCTGAGTTCAAAGAAGAAACAGAAAAAAACCAGGCAACTACATATGACTTTCCTGGTGAGCTGCTTTTCCTAGTGACACCCTGCTGTAGCCTTAGTTTCCTTCTTAGTCCGGTCATCTAAGCACTTGCTGACTTCATTTTGCCCTGCTCTGAGGAGATTTCCCTCTATGCTCGTGCCCCTTTCATATAAAATCTCGAGTCCCCTTCAGCATTCCATCACAAACTGCCTTCTTTTTTCCTGAGAACTCCTGCGTGCTCTCCACCTCTTTCATCTAGTTTCTCCTTCCTCATTTTTACATTCACTTGCCCCTGTCAGTTCCTGTTGGCCTGTGCTGGATGAAAACAGTTGCCAAACGTCCTTGCCCCAAGAACATCTGTCTCCTTCTGGCCCGCTACTCTCCATCCCCTCTCCCTATATGTCTTCACCTAGTTTACACAGAAAACGCCACAACAAGTGAATGTTACTTTTTGAACAGCACTGAATTTGAAATACTGGAGTTAATATATTACTACAGGGAGACAATTACAGATGAAACCTCTTGGTAGATGTTGTTAGTTTTCTACACCACCGAGGCTTTTTCTCTGTTTCTCTTGAAGCAAACAGTCTCAAGAAGTGTCTAATTTCATTTTCTGTGCACAAGCTCTTTAAGATCTAACATTAGAAAGGAAGGGGTCCAGAAAGAATAACCAATCTATTATCCTAATATAACATATGAGGAAACAGATTTTGTGAGAGAGTAAATGGTTTGTCCGAAGTTACACAGCTAGTACATGTCAGAGCCAAAACTGAAATGAGGTTTCCAGATTTCTGGTTCAATACTTTACCCCATTATTCTAAAGTGTCTTTAACTGTACTACTAACTTTAGGGGGAAGAAATCCAATGAAACACTAGAAAGTTCCTGTCCTCACCTGACATGGAGAGAGACGAGGAAACGTCAACTGAGGACACACAGGATGAGGAGACGATACTGGAGGATGTCTGGGTGGCAGAAGCCAAAGGGCGCATGTGTCCAGTACAGAGGTTACTGATCACTGGCCACTGGCCACTGGCGATGATTCGAGTTTATTGACACACAACTCCATGGAAACCCCAAGATTCTACCAGGTGGCCGTAGGTTGGTGGGCAAATGATGTCACAAAACAGGCAGTTTAAAGGTATCCGGTGGCCAATAGGGAGGTCCAATTTCCAACAGGAAGGTGAGATTGGACGGAGAGAGTGGCAGGAGCAGCATCTAAATGTCTGAACTCTGGGGAGGTTCAATACTGCAAGGCAGACATGATAGTTCCACGTTCCCCTAGATCATCTCAGTGCTTCTTATAGATGTTCGTTAATATAATTAACTAAGAGTCATTTATATTTTGTATGTTATTTTTAATGGAATATATAATATTATACATTTCTAAGTAGATATTACATATTCAGTTAATTAATATCCTTGGGGAGGAAGGAAAGGGACACATAGTGTAAGCAATAGCAGTTGTTCTGAAACTATTTCAGTTATTTTGCTTAGTGAAATTACTGCAACTTTTAGGGAGCAAAGGAAGGGATTAAAGGGCTCTTTCTGTGCCTTGGTTGAAGACTAGGGTGAGTGTGCCTTGTAGGGAATGATGTAATCCACGGCTCTTCTCTTAGTTTCTTCTCCTTGAATCCTACCTTCCTTGGGCTGGGCTGGGCTGGGCGGGGCTGGGCTGGGCTGGGCCGGGCCAGGTGGTGCCAGATCGGACTTGCAACTCTCTTCTGCTCTCCTTTCTTCCCCTTCATTTTAGGCATTGTTTCTGAGATGAGCCTTGATGTTGCCTTCTTATACTCGTGGATGTTACTTCCTGCAAACTTCAAGAAGCAGCGGTCTTCCCTTCAATGCCCCGATGCTTTGAATAATGGACTCTGCCTAGTCAAAGCCAACACCAGAGTGGTAGATGATACAGGTAATTGCAGACGTTCCTTCTTCTGCTCTGTGGTCACAATTCTTTTGCCCATAAGTTGCTACCTCTGGCTCCTTGCACCTCTTCCTAGACATTCTGCCATCCTGCTCTTTTATACGTGGGAAGCATTTGGGATATTTTCTCTCTTCTCACTCGAGAGAATCCAGTGTGGCAGTTACTGTAGCTTCCTCTCCCTTGAAAACAGCCACTGGAGAATCTTGGGCATCTAGGATTTTTCCTATGCCATGCTTGAGTGCAATGCCAGGAAAAATGAGGAGAAGAATAGTTAGAGAAAGAAGACATCGATGGAAAATAGGGAACGGGTAAGGCAAGGGCACAGGAAAAAAGAGACTCGTGTACTTTTTGGTTTCTGTAAGAAACAAGTTGACATTCTTTGGCCTCATTTTGTACTAGCAGAACAGACAATTCAATGTGTGTGGTGTGTGTGTGTGTGTGTGTGTGTGTGTGCGTGTGTGTGTGTGTGTGTGTGTGTGTGTAGATATATGTTTTTGACGTGTATATGTTTTATGTAGCTAGAGAATCCAGAACCTGCCATGGATTTGTACACTGAAGAGAATAGTCATAAATGGATTTGCTTTTTTTGTTTTATGTCATATTACCTTATGTATGCCATTCATTATTATGTTTGTAGAATAGGGATTGCTTTTAAATGCTTTGGTTTTTCTACATGTTTTTTTTTCGACCCCTAGTCCTATGTTTCAAGAATCCAACCCTGGAAGACATATTGCATGTTCTTTTCTCTTGATTAGCTTATATTGAAACATCACAAACTAACTTGACCTGATGGATTTTGTGGAGAAAATTAAAGAGGGGTCCGTGAAAAAGGCATTGTGGTGAGGTATACCACATTAAGTGTGGTGTAACTTATGTGCCTGAGCATAAGGAACAGATGTTGCTGTCAGCCCACTTGGCCTGGTTGCCTTTGCTTTTGTTCCCCTGTTTAGTGCTTTTCTCACCAACTTCTCTTGTGAACGTGATAAAGGGAGTTAAGGCTGAGTTGCTAACGGTTGATATGTGGATTAAGCTGGTTTGGGGGAGGAAATGCGTGGCTAGAATCATTTTTCTTGGTGGCAAGCTTTCAGGCACGCCTAGAACCATCTTTCTGGGGACTTTTCTAGTGGCAGTGAGAAGGTAGCATTCGATACAAGATGCTTAGAGCCCAGAAGAAGATACATTGATAGGTGGGACCTGTGACGATCAGTATTGCTTTTATAGACTTATTTTTCCCATCTCTTCCCGTCATGCTCCTACTGCTTCTTACGCAATTTCAGTGATTGTATGTGTGCGTCTGTGGGGGTGATGCTTATCTGAG
Source organism: Cynocephalus volans (assembly GCF_027409185.1). NCBI lineage: Eukaryota > Metazoa > Chordata > Mammalia > Dermoptera > Cynocephalidae > Cynocephalus > Cynocephalus volans. The sequence goes on from NC_084473.1 coordinate 64,959,076, forward strand.
AAGAAATTGTGAAAGGTGTGGCAGGGTAGACATGTGGTTTAAGTTTCCAAGTGTTTTTCCCTTTGAGCTTAGCTTCCCCTCTCACATAGCTTACTTCCGTAATACTAACATGGAATGTGAGGCTAACAATGTATACGAAGTGTCTGCAAGCCAACCAGTGTCGATTTTCTCTGTGGTCCCACAGAAATCAAGGGCATCCATAGCTACTACATGTTTGGGTGGGTGATATGGATAGGGAGGAGCGTGGTAAGAACAACAACGTGTTTACCTATGAAAATGCTCAGTTGCAACATTCAATTCTATTTAGGCAAATGCTTCTCATAGTTTGGTCTCTCCTGGTTCCTTGCCTCTGTAACGATTTTCTCTCCACAGTTTCTAGCCACTTAACTCTAGCTCCCAGTCTCAGCATCATCTTAACCTCTAAAATGAATCTCAAATGTAGGAGGAAGAACCTAAAGAGCTTCAGTCTAACACTCTGGAACTTGGTTAAGCCCTACCCTGACTAAAGCCTCCGTTTTCATAGTCAGGGTGTTATCTTGTTCCAGAGACCCATTCCCTGCATTTCGTACCCATCAGGATAACTGGGCTTGTCTCAGTGTAACATCCCCAGACCTAAATGACATAAATCAGAACGAAAAGAGCTGAGAGAACTCAGTACACAATTAAAAATTTTAAATATTCTAAGAACTAAACACCAAACTAAACGCAACACAAGGGTAAATGAAAACACAAGAAATACTTTAAAATGAAAAAGAAGATGATAGAAATGATTCTAGAGAAATGGCAAATATAAAAGGTAAGCAAAAAAAGCCAGGACAGTTCTGAAAAGGGTAGTGCAAATAAACAGAAGCATTTAGAATAACACAAAAATGATATTTCAAGTCAGTCGGACGGATTACTCAATAAATTGGGATGCGTACATCATGTTGGGCTACATATAAATAAGTTCTCTGAAAGGATCCAAAAAGTGGCAAAAGTAGATGTCTCTGAGGGAGGGGCGAAGTGCTTGGCTGAGAAATGGGGAAAATGGTGAATTTCCACTGAATAGCCTTTTGCATCTTTCTAATGTTCTGTCATGTCACTCTATTACCTCCCAAGTCTGAATGCCTGGGTTCAAATTGCTCCCCCAATTGCTAGCACTTAATTTTGGGCAAATGCTTGACACTATCGCTTTATCTGTGAAATGGGGTGAGTACCTTAGCCAGGTGCTGCCTGGCACAGCATAAACTCTCTCTACGTGTAAAGGACTAAAGAAACAACCCAGTGTCCAGCAGCTCTTGAACAGATGAACTGAGGTGGTATGTCCAGAAAATAGAATATTCTGCAGTCGTGAAAAGGAATGACATAGTGACAGTCTACAACACGGATGAACTTGCAAACATTATGCTGAGTGAAAGGAGCCAGATACCAAAGGTTACACTATGTGATTCCATTTACAGCATGTATATGAAATGTCCCCAAAAGGCAAATCAGTAGAAATTACCGGTTGCCTGGAGCAGGAGTAGGAGGGAGGGGGTAGAGAGGACTCTTTTTAGGATGATGAAAATGGTATGGATGAGGCAGTGGTGACGGGTGCACAACCTTGGGAATGTACGAAGTGCCACCGAACTGTGTGCTTTTAAACGGTCGATTTTACGTTGAGCGAATCATACCTCAAAGACCAGTTTTACTGCTGTAAAGTACTAACTCTCCCGTGGTGACGATCGGCTGCCGCATTTCTCCCTTGCCCCCCTCCCTGCCTTTCCTGCGCTCCCCCCGCCGTCTCCCACCCGGTCTCCCTCCCGCGCGCGCCACCAGGACGCCCGACGAGCGCTCTGGACCTTTGGGCGCCCGCGTCCCGGGCCCTCGGAGGGCCGCCAAGTGCGCACGCGCACCCCCGCTCTCACCTAGAAATGGACGCTCCGGGACGAGTTTTCTCCAGCGTTTCGGTTGATGGGGATGGTCCGGGAAGGCAGCACGCGCCCGGGTCGGTGGAGAACTTGCTGGGCTTTTCACCTTAATATTCAGGCCCCTCCAGAAGCTGATCTCGTCCACCCGAAACCTCCAGATGCTGTGCTCTGAAAGCCAGGTTGACCGCCTGTGGGCGCTTGCAAACACTGAGGACTTGGGGGGCTCGTAGGCTTCCAATGGAGGCCTTGCTCCTTTGCGTGCAATGCGACCCCAGCCCCAGCTGAACCTGCTACTGAAGTGGCAGGGCGGTAAATAATATTGGCCTTGCACGTTGCCAAGTTTAACTGAAGTAATACATCTTTCCGGCCCGGTTCATAGGTGTTGAGTGCATAGAGATTTATATTCCAGGCCCTGTTTTGGGTGAGCCTCATGCTGCTGCGATTCACTTTGCTAGGCCCCAGGTTATCACCTGCCTGCAGGAAACCTGTGAGCTCTTGCCACTCCCCTGGGAGATTCCCCTGTGTTTAGTATTCACCTTTCCCAGCTCTACTCACACATGCATAAGGTAACCCAAACCCGTTGGAGATATGTCCTGATCGTATTTTCTCAAAAGCTATCTGGTAGGTCATGAGACATAAAGCCATCCTGTGTCAGAGATTTTTTACATTTCTTCTGTTCAGCCCAGACTGCTCTTCAGCCTTCTTCAACTTTATCCAAATTTTACTCTTTTCACCTAACCTCAGACTCTGCATCTCACTTTTGCCATTTCCCCTATTTCTGATTCTTTCTATGAGCCCATAAAACCTCTCCCCTTATGGCCTTCCTAGTCCTGAACCGGGCTGCTTCCTCTCTCCTCAGGTCTTATCCCTTTATTTCCTGTTCTTCCACCCAAGTTTCCTTTCCTTCTCTCTAAAGCAGCCTTTGATCCCCACCACGACCACCAAGGAAAAACCACAGTAAAGAGCATCGGAAAACTCAACAGGCTTTTGTATTACTCAGCTATTAATTCTAGGACATGTGTTTATTCAGTTTCATTAAGGTTTAAAAATATATCAGAAGAGGGAAATTTGTATCTATCTATCTATGTGCATATTATATCTATCTATATTCCTATCTATCTATCTATATCTATCTTGTGTCTACCTCCATATATATGCGGAAAACCAGCTGGTACCCAAAGTGGCACCAACAATCTTAGAAGCTCTTATTTTGCATAGCCATAGTATCTAGCCATTTCCATCTCTTTTTCCCTCTCGATGAAATACTGCACTTTCCCCAAAGATGTACATTTGGCAGCATTCTCACGCTCTTGCTGAGCCAGCTTCTTCATGGCCTCGCGCTCTGGCCTCTGCTCTTTTGTAATGGGCGTTGACATTACTGGCTCAGGAACATTTGGATTCCTCCATGGAATTCGTTGGTAGCGCAAGTCTTGGAGTGGATATTGGGTTTGAGGCTTGGGTGGTGGCTGGAGTTTGGTCACAGCAGTGGAAACGGGCCCCTGCCGCAGAGAAGTGCAGGATGATGTTTTGTCGGGTGCGGGCCCAGAAGCAGCCCTCTGAGGGACACTGGGCGACCTAGGGTTGGTCAAACCTGGTTGGGTTGTGTTGATTGGAATTGGCTGAGCTGGCCTGGCAGGACCTGTCAAGGATGCATTGGCAGGAGCTGGTTGGGATGGATTGGCTGAGTTAGTAGCACCAGGCTGGGCAGAGTAAGCCATACCAGGCCTATGTGAGGCCAGAGACTGTGGCCTCCGAGGAGCAGGTCGAGGTCGAGGCCTGTCCAGGGTCAGAAAAGGCAAAGGTATCAGCCTGACCTTCCCAGGAGGTGGCAGCTCAAACTGGGATGGAGATGGAGACTCCTCTTCAGCACTGCCATCTCGTTTCTGGGCTTTGACTTGAGTTTTCTCAGGACTTTTACCCTTCCATGGGGTATCCGGCTGTCGTTTGATAGCTCGGGCTGGCTGGGGTTCTCTGGTGTTGCTAGAGTTTCCTAGGGCCCGAGAGGAAGAGAGCCCAGCTTTCTTGTCATTCTTCCTCCCCAGTGCATGAAAAACCTGCACAGACTCCAGCATGTGCATGCCTAGGCTGCTTCGAGGCTTTTTGAAGACCTCTTGGCTAAGGTCAGGTTGATTTTTCTTCCGCTTCATCCTGGGAATAGTTGGCTTCCCTTCTGCCTGGACTTTGTTCCCTGGCTGCTTACTCTCTTCAGCTTTCCTGGACTGATTTTCTCTTGATCTTTTGTTTTTTTCCTGCCCGTGGCTCTTAGTTTTGCTCATCCTGCTAGAGGCACCATTCTCAGGTTCGCTCTTAGGATGCTTGACCGCATTCACAGGAGCCCTGTCACTGGCTGCAGCACTGCAAACAACCACTTCTTCCCCTAACAGGCACTCTGGGTTCTTTGGCTGGCTTTTGGCTCTGGGAGCACCACTCATATGCTCAGAGGCTTTACGCCTGTTCTTCCTGACCTGATTGAAGGGACCCGTTATGGTACTCGTCTTGTCCTGCACCTGATTCATCTTGATGGCTCTGGTGTCTTTGGCTTTGATGGCTGTGAGATCTTTGGATTGGTCAAGGTATTTCAAGGAATTCGAGAGCTGGGGAAGGTGAATATCTTCCACCAGTTTAGGAGTGTTCTGAAAACCACTGCTGGGCTCAATCCCATTTTCAAGTGTCCCTTGGCCCTCAAGACTAAGGCTGTTCTTTCCGAGACTGGCATTGTCAGGACCAGGAGGTTCCTTTTGTCCAGGAGGATCAATGCACGCCAGAATCTGGTGAATGTCAGGGATTTCTAAAGGGAGTAGTGGAAGATCTTGGTTTTCTATTGGGATCCGGTCGTCATCCAGAGGCTTCGAAACCTTGGTTTTCATCTCATCCGAATTCTTATGCTCTGCTTGTTCCTTGCTTGAAGGTTGCAATCCCAGGGAAGTCTCCATCCCAAAGGAAGTTTCCATCACTACAAAGGAATCAAGGAAAACGTCAGCCCCTGGGTAAGTGAGATACTCCCCCTACATACATACACAGCAATCAGGCACCTTCCAACAGTGGGCAAGGCATTTCCACTAGCTCTTCTTAAGGACCATGGACAGGACCTTGTGTTAAAAGATAGGCAGGGACCGGTCTACTTTGCTTGTGATCATTTGATCTCATGGTTTGTCGGTTTTCTTGGTATTTCATAGGGTTGTGGTAAGTGACTAAAAAGTGAACGTGATTTTTGAACTATGAAATGTTTTATACAGCCTAGTATTCTCATATACAGTCCTTTCAATTCTCTCCACTCTTCTGAGGGAATAAGAACACTTCATGTCAAGGACCGGGACAGAGAGTGGAGCCCTTGCTCATGAAATACACAAGCAAGGACGCATTCTGAGCCGGCTTGCTATGGGCAGGATCTCTGAACACAAGGTCTGAAATCCTGGTGTACATTAAGGGAAATTAAACTGTCACTACCACATAAGAATTCTGAAGTGCCTTCCAAAGAGACTAAAGCAGTAGATCAGGGAAGGCCCTTAATTACAGTGTGGTGGTGTAGGGAGACTGAGGAGCACGGCAGCAAAGAGTGAGGCATCCCTTGGTGTGTTCTTGATGTTCTCTTGTGTGTAGCATAGATGGCATTGTAGTATCCCACCTTCCCACCTATATAGAGTCTGAAAGTGGAGAGCACTGAGCAATGGTGGTGGTTAAACTCTCAGGACCTAAACTCTACCTATCTGTGGACTCACCACTTCTCAGCTGCAGACTTGACCCTCCTTTGCAATGCTGACTTAAGTCCTCTCCCTTCTTGCTGTTTGGACTCACCTTGAAAAGGTATTTCTGCCATGGATTGAGCGGACACCGAGTTGTAGGTTCCAGACGTGGAGACTGGTGTTAGGACATTTGTGGCCTGAAACTCCTCCAGCACCATCACTATCTCTGGTTGAGGGGCAGAGGCCCTGCTTCCCGTGTACGACACAGAGCCATAGGACTGCAGGCAGGGGCCAAGCTCTCCACACTGTAGAGGCCCCAATGTGCCTTGATTATAGTAATACATCTGGCTTCCTTCCTGGTAGGGAAGTGACAGGCTATGTCCCTGATTTGGAATCTGAGATGGTGTCCCCTGAGCAAGGCTGGCAGACAGTGATGGATACACAGGGACCACAGTATTGGCAACTGAAGTTTTATCATACTGGGCTGCCATAGACGTGGCAGAAGCAGCTGTGTCTTGGTCAATGACAATCACAGTGTAGTCTTCAAGTGAAGATGACTTCTTTTCAGTGCTTCCTGTGGTATCCCACTTAAGAATACCTGGATAGGAGGCAGCTGAAGTGGAGATCTGGCTCTGGCCAGTCACCCCAGACAACATAGCTGTGCTAGAATGTGGGTAAGGGTAGGCACTACCTATGAGTGGCTGGAAAGAGGTGCCAGAGGCTGATGGCAGTAGCCATGCCGAATTGACAGCTGGTGCACGGGTGCTGGAAAAGTTGCAGACACTTCCTTTTATGGAAACTGCATTGTTCACCACAGGAAGAGAGAGCTGAAGAGAATTTGCAGCTCCAAGGACAGATGGATTTTGGAAATTTTCTGCAGGAAACAAAAGGGTGATGAAAGATCGATGAGATTGATAAACTTTCTCTTTCTTTAAGGAACAGCATTATGTTAAGCTTGTTGCAATCAGGAAGTCTCTAATACCAATGCTCACTGAGATACCAAAAATCAAAGCTGATGATGTCCGTAAGTGCTGGAACACTTTGGTACTCTTCTGAGGAACTGCCTCTGCTCCAACCTGGGCACAGATGTGCAGAAGACCCAAGTGGTCTGCTACATATGTTGTTCCCAGGTTAGAAGCAAACTTCTCCCTGCCCTGTCTTTCCCTTCAGCGGGTACGAGCATGGCCTCGTAATTATCTCCTAGAATCGAAGCATTTCAGAAGTAGGAGGCCCTTAGCAAACTTCAGTTTGAACATTCTCATATTACAAGTGAGGAAACTGAGGCTCACAGAGGTCAGATTGACTTAGTCAGGTTCTCTCATTTTGTTAGTATCATTACCAGGTTACAGACCCTGACTCCATTGCTAGTACTCTTGCTCTGAGCAAAGGCCAGAAACAGGGAGAAATACAACGTTAAATACAGGCAATTTTATTTTGTCCATTAGAAAACTGTACAGCTACTACTATTGTGATCTTCGGTCTCATTTTGCTTGGGTAGGTCACATGCCATTTCCTAGAGTTCACATGTAAGCCCGTCCAGTTGGTAAATGTAAAGGACCATTCTTTACCCTCTTCAAACCTAGCTTCTGATCCAAAGTCAAAATGACTACCTGAGTGTTTCTCAAGAAATGCTTTTGGGAAAAAAAAAAAAAACGTTATTGAAACTCTGTGAGCTTTAGGTTACTCATCTAAAAAGTGATCATCATAATAATACCTGGTATCATTCATACATGTATGAAGGTAATACATATGACTTGTAGAAAGGAAGATCATGAAGTTGTGGAAAGACAATACGACAAAAATCATGAAAAACGCATAACATCCCACTACGAAAAGGAACACATAGGTATTAATGAAAGTTGAGCTATAATGACTACAGCAGGAATCAAAGCTTAGTAATTTTAATCATAAATGAAGTTCTGTTACCATAGATGTAATATTATGAAAGCGAATATTGGCTCCTCTACTTCAGACAATACTGCTAACCAAGAACAGACCACGATAGAAGGTGACTTTGAATGAACCAATACACATAGACAGAGAAGCCATATTAATATAAAGGTGTAATAAGCAGGAAAATGCAGTAAATGCGAATGTATAGGGAGCCATAATATCTGCCGGCAAATATTTTAATAAAAACTGGTAAAAGCAGAGGGCAAAACAATAACCATAAAGGAATTCCTTTATTGTATCATTCCTATTTCTCTGAATATTACCCAGCAAGTAGCAGATATTAATCCTAGTTGAAAGAGATAGTTCAATTGATAGAGCCACATAAGGAGAAAGAAAAGTATCATGAAGATTTTTATATTTATCCTGCAAACATAGATTATAATCATCGTCAACATCTAAGAAAATGTCACCCCAAAGCCTAAAAAGATCACCTAAAAAGAATCCAGTTTTAAAAACAACCCAAAGGACTCCACGAATTTGTTTGGATAAATGCGGAATTACAGATGTGGTGCTTGACTTTTTCTTTTTATTCTTAGGTAGGTCGTTCTTTATATTCTTAAGTCTAAAAATGGTTAATGACTGTTCATCAGTACGAACTCTGATTCAGGAAGAAAATAATTGTAAAGATGAAAAGCAGCCTTTACTTGAAACCTACTTAGCACGCAAAGGAATTTGTCCTTCTGATGCAAGTTAGGATACATCATTTTTGAAACACACAATTTTATTTTCAATATTAGAATAATCCATACGGTTTAAAAATCAGGGAAAAAAAACACTTAAAATTCTGTTCCCTCCAGCCCCCTAGATAACCACTTTTCTTAATTTTTTGTTTATGCGAAACATCATTTCTAAACCATTTCTTCACTGTTCATTTATAAAACTGTCAAGTGTCATCTGAGTTCAAAGAAGAAACAGAAAAAAACCAGGCAACTACATATGACTTTCCTGGTGAGCTGCTTTTCCTAGTGACACCCTGCTGTAGCCTTAGTTTCCTTCTTAGTCCGGTCATCTAAGCACTTGCTGACTTCATTTTGCCCTGCTCTGAGGAGATTTCCCTCTATGCTCGTGCCCCTTTCATATAAAATCTCGAGTCCCCTTCAGCATTCCATCACAAACTGCCTTCTTTTTTCCTGAGAACTCCTGCGTGCTCTCCACCTCTTTCATCTAGTTTCTCCTTCCTCATTTTTACATTCACTTGCCCCTGTCAGTTCCTGTTGGCCTGTGCTGGATGAAAACAGTTGCCAAACTTCCTTGCCCCAAGAACATCTGTCTCCTTCTGGCCCGCTACTCTCCATCCCCTCTCCCTATATGTCTTCACCTAGTTTACACAGAAAACGCCACAACAAGTGAATGTTACTTTTTGAACAGCACTGAATTTGAAATACTGGAGTTAATATATTACTACAGGGAGACAATTACAGATGAAACCTCTTGGTAGATGTTGTTAGTTTTCTACACCACCGAGGCTTTTTCTCTGTTTCTCTTGAAGCAAACAGTCTCAAGAAGTGTCTAATTTCATTTTCTGTGCACAAGCTCTTTAAGATCTAACATTAGAAAGGAAGGGGTCCAGAAAGAATAACCAATCTATTATCCTAATATAACATATGAGGAAACAGATTTTGTGAGAGAGTAAATGGTTTCTCCGAAGTTGCACAGCTAGTACATGTCAGAGCCAAAACTGAAATGAGGTTTCCAGATTTCTGGTTCAATACTTTACCCCATTATTCTAAAGTGTCTTGACTGTACTACTAACTTTAGGGGGAAGAAATCCAATGAAACACTAGAAAGTTCCTGTCCTTACCTGACATGGAGAGAGACGAGGAAACGTCAACTGAGGACACACAGGATGAGGAGACGATACTGGAGGATGTCTGGGTGGCAGAAGCCAAAGGGCGCATGTGTCCAGTACAGAGGTTACTGATCACTGGCCACTGGCCACTGGCGATGATTCGAGTTTATTGACACACAACTCCATGGAAACCCCAAGATTCTACCAGGTGGCCGTAGGTTGGTGGGCGAATGATGTCACAAAACAGGCAGTTTAAAGGTATCCAGTAGCCAATATTGAGGTCAAATTTCCAACAGGAAGGTGAGATTGGACGGAGAGAGTGGCAGGAGCAGCATCTGAATGTCTGAACTCTGGGGAGGTTAAATACTGCAAGGTAGACATGATAGTTCCACGTTCCCCTAGATCATCTCAGTGCTTCTTATAGATGTTCATTAATATAATTAACTAAAAGTCATTTATATTTTGTATGTTATTTTTAATGTAATATATAATATTATACATTTCTAAGTATATATTATATATACAGTTAATTAATATCCTTGGGGAGGAAGGAAAGGGACACATAGGGGGAGCAATAGTTGTTGTTCTGAAACTATTTCAGTTATTTTGCTTAGTGAAATTACTGCAACTTTCAGGGAGCAAAGGAAGGGATTAAAGGGCTCTTTTTGTGCCTTGATTGAAGAGTAGGGTGAAGTTGGTTGAGTGTGCCTTGTAGGGAATAATGTAATCCACGGCTCTTCTCTTAGTTTCTTCTCCTTGAATCCTACCTTCCTTGGGCTGAGCTGGGCTGGGTGGGGCTGGGCCGGACCAGGTGGCGCCAGATCGGACTTGCAACTCTCTTCTGCTCTCCTTTCTTCCCCTTCATTTTAGGCATTGTTTCTGAGATGAGCCTTGATGTTGCCTTCTTATACTTGTGGATGTTACTTCCTGCGAACTTCAAGAAGCAGCGGTCTTCCCTTCAATGCCCCGATGCTTTGAATAATGGACTCTGCCTAGTCAAAGCCAACACCAGAGTGGTAGAAGATACAGGTAATTGCAGACGTTCCTTCTTCTGGTCTGTGGTCACAATTCTTTTGCCCATAAGTTGCTTCCTCTGGCTCCTTGCACCTCTTCATAGACATTCTGCCATCCTGCTCTTTTATTCGTGGGAAGCATTTGGGATATTTTCTCTCTTCTCACTCGAGAGAATCCAGTGTGGCAGTTACTGTAGCTTCCTCTCCCTTGAAAACAGCCACTGGTGAATCTTGGGCATCTAGGCTCCTTCGTATGCCATGCCTGAGTGCAATGCCAGGCAAAATGAAGAGAAGAATAGTTAGAGAAAGAAGACATCACTGGAAAATAGGGAACGGGTAAGGCAAGGGCATAGGAAAAAAGAGACTCGTGTATGTTTTGGTTTCTGTAAGAAACAAGTTGACATTCTTTGGCCTCATTTTGTACTAGCAGAACAGACAATTCAATGTGTGTGTGTGTGTGTGTGTGTGTGTGTAGATATATGTTTTTGACGTGTATATGTTTTATGTAGCTAGAGAATCCAGAACCTGCCATGGATTTGTACACTGAAGGGAATAGTCATAAATGGATTTGCTTTTTTTGTTTTATGTCATATTACCTGATGTATGCCATTCCTTATTATGTTTGTAGAATAGGGATTGCTTTTAAATGCTTTGGTTTTTCTACATGTTTTTTTTCCACCCCTAGTCCTATGTTTCAAGAATCCAACCCTGGAAGACATATTGCATGTTCTTTTCTCTTGATTTTCTTATATTGAAACATCCCAAACTAACTTGACCTGATGGATTTTGTGGAGAAAATTAAAGAGGGGTCCGTGAAAAAGGCATTGTGGTGAGCTATACCACATTAAGTGTGGTGTAACTTATGTGCCTGAGCATAAGGAACAGATGTTGCTGTCAGCCCACTTGGCCTGGTTGCCTTTGCTTTTGTTCCCCTGTTTAGTGCTTTTCTCACCAACTTCTCTTGTGAACGTGATAAAGGGAGTTAAGGCTGAGTTGCTAACGGTTGATATGTGGATTAAGCTGGTTTGGGGGAGGAAATGCGTGGCTAGAATCATTTTTCTTGGTGGCAAGCTTTCAGGCACGCCTAGAACCATCTTTCTGGGGACTTTTCTAGTGGCAGTGAGAAGGTAGCATTCGATACAAGATGCTAAGAGCCCAGAAGAAGATACATTGAGAGGTGGGACCTGTAACAATCAGTATTGCTTTTATAGACTTATTTTTCCCATCTCTTCCAGTCATGCTCCTACTGCTTCTTACGCAATCTGAATGTTTTCAGTGTATGTGTGCGTCTGTGGGGGTGATGCTTATCTGAGATGAAATTGTGAAAGGTGTGGCAGGGTAGACATATGGTTTAAGTTTCCAAGTGTTTTTCCCTTTGAGCTTAGCTTCCCCTCTCACATAGCTTACTTCCATAATACTAACATGGAATGTGAGGCTAACAATGTATACGAAGTGTCTGCAAGCCAACCAGTGTCTATTTTCTCTATGGTCCCACAGAAATCAAGGCCATCCATAGGTACTACATGTTTGGGTGGGTGATATGGATAGGGAGGAGTGTGGTAAGAACAACCACGTGTTTACATATGAAAATGCTCAGTTGCAACATTCAATTCTATTTAGGCAAATGCTTCTCATAGTTTGGTCTCCCCTGGTTCCTTGCCTCAGTAACGATTTTCTCTCCACAGTTTCTAGCCACTTAACTCTAGCTCCCAGTCTCAGCATCATCTTAACCTCTAAAATGAATCTCAAATGTAGGAGGAAGAACCTAAAGAGCTTCAGTCTAACACTCTGGAACTTGATTAAGTCCTATGCTGACTAAAGCCTCCATTTTCATATTCAGTGTGTTACCTTGTTCCAGAGACCCACTCCCTGCATTTCGTTCCCATCAGGATAACTGGCCTTGTCTCAGTGTAACATACCCAGACCATCCATCTCTAAGGCCCTTCTTTATTCTATCCATTCCCTTTTTTGCTTTCCTTAAAGACTGGAATCCCTCAAACACCTACATTGTGCCTGCGCCCTGCCACATACTGGTAAATATTGTTAGTGTCACCTTAGCTGTTTGGTGCTCCAAATGTCCCTTACTCCTATTTTTCATGTGTCTGTTGGCCTTTCGTGTTTCTTTGTGAAATGCCTACTCAGCTCCTTTACCCTTTCTTTAATTGGGTTACTTGGTTTTTTGCTTTTAAGTTGTTTATGTTCCTTGTATATTCTGGATATCAATCCTTTGTCCGATGTATATTTTGCAAATATTTTCTCCCACTCTGTTGGCTTTCTTTTTGCACTGTTAATTCTTTTGCTGCACAGAAGCCCTTTAGTTTGACATAATCACATTTGTTTATTTTTCCTTTGGTTGCCTGTGCTTTGGGGTTTGTATCCATAAAGGTGAAAACATACTTTTACCTCATGTTGGACTCACTCCCTTCCAAAAAAGCCTGCTCTTTGCCAGTTTCCATACCTTCTGGAAACCCTATTCTGCCCAGATCGGGATATTTGTGTGTGTTAACTATAACTGTGATTGTTCTCACCCCAAATTTGTGCCTTTTAGCAAAGGGGAAGTACAATGTCAATATAGTATTTGTGAAGGTTAATTCTAGTTGTCAGCTTGGTTAGATGAAGGAACGCTGAGAACCTGGTAAAGCAATCTTTTCAGGTGCATCCATGAAGGTGTTTCCAGCAGAGATTAGTATGAGAGTCTGAGTGGCCTGGGTGTGAAAGACCCACCCTCAGTGTGGGTGGGAACCATCCAATCCGCTGGGGTCCAGAGGGAACAAAAGACAGAGGAAAGAGGTGAAGCTCTCTCTCGATCCGCTGGAGCTGAGATACACTCTTCTCTCCTGTCCATGGACGTCAGGGCTTGAGACTCTTCAACTTTTGGGTTCCAGAACTTACACCAAGAACACCATCAGCTTCCCTGGTTCTGAGGCCTTTGGACTTGGACTGAGACACGCTACCGGCATCCGGTTTACAGACGGCCTATTGTGGGACTTTTCTTCATAGCCACATGAGCTAATTCCCCTAATAAATCCCTCTCATGTAATTATAACATATCCTATTGATTCTGTCTCTCTGGAGAACCCTGACTAATACAGCATGTCTAGTTTCTGATAGACGTCTGTCACCTTTTGTATGTTGTCATGTTTATAGATATTTGTACCATTTGTACATTTTGGTAATCATACACCTATTGGATATTTTTTCTATAAATTCCAAACGAGTATTTTATAATTTAATACCAAATATGAATGTGCATAATTGTCAGTTTGCAATCTGTGTAATGCCAACTTCTGTCTTCTGGATCCCTATGTAGGGATGGCAGCTTAGCTCACTTCAGAGAGCATGGTGCTGACAACAGCAGGTCAAGGGTCAGAAGATCCCCCTTACCGGTCATCGTTAAAAAAAAAAAATTTCCAAAATATGAAGCACTAAATAAGTGCATGTTCCTAATACTTTTGCTAGTATAAACTGTGCTGGAAAGACAAAGAAGTCTGGGGTCAGACAGATAGACTCAAATCTGAATTCTGCCAGGGAATATGTGTATGTCTTTGGACAGTTACTTATTTTTTCTTAGCCTGTTTCCCCCTTTGTAAAAAGAAAAAAAGTTAGCAATTAATAGTTAGAATTAAGTATCTATGCACACAAAGGAAAATGCCCAGCTATCATTGGTTTAAATAAGAAACAAGTTTATGGGTCTCTCCCATAGAAGCAGTCGAGGTAAACTGCCTAGGTCAGGCATGGAGGCTCCCCAGGTATCAGGCACCAGGTCCGCACACTCTGGGTTCCTCCATCCCCAGAGTACAGGCCCTTCATACGTCCATGCTGACCACACCTAGCAGAAAGGGAAGCCAGCAAGTGTATTTTTCATGTGCTCTAATCAAAATTGGGCTCCTCTTATTGAGGAAGGAGGGAAGAGTGGGCCTGAGGAGGCAACCTGCTGCTCTGCTAAGCGGAGAAGTGACAGGGCTGTGGTGAGGGTATGTGGAGACCAGCCCCGAGCACACACTGGGCCACCACTGAGGTCAGCGCCCCTCCCTGCCTTCCCCTCCAGTGCCCTGTCCTTGCCCGAATCACTCCCAAAGTCAGCATTCACTGTGATACCAGTTTGTGATCCTTATGTCAAAGCAGTGAAACTGATGAATAAATGCATCTAACAGTCTCCACCTAGACATGAAGATGACGAGGTTGAGTTTGGATTCTAGATATGGATGTACCACATTTCTACTCCTGGAGCTCCTGCTTACTGGCTGTGGGACTTGGGGCAAGTTTCTTAAGCTCTTGAAACTTGTTTCATCAATTGCAAATGTCAACAACAGTAGTGTTTGTGGAGAGGATTCAAGAATATAAGGCATGAGAAATACTTAGGAGAGTGCCTGGTACACAGTAATGCTCAATAAATATTAGCAGCTATTTTATTATTATCAGTATTATCATCTGTATTAAGGTGATCCTGGTTATCTCTCTGAGTTTATTCTTCACTGCTTTCTTTGGCTTCAAAAGCCTTACCAGTGAGGAAGAAAATGAGGCTTCTGACATTTCTCCTGTCTAAGAAGCTTTACAGAGCAGATTTGGAAAATCCATAGTAAGCCCTAAGTGGCCCTTGTGGATTAGCAGAGACTGACGCCATCAGGACTCCCCTGCTGAAACTTCTATATCTGTCTTCTTAGGGCTCTTTAGCCTGTGATCTCAGTAGTTCAGGGACTCCACAGGTGGGCGGTCACAGAATTTCCTGTAGTCCATTGTGCTGGAGCCCTGGTTCAGCCAGTGCTGGGACCAGGCCTGTACTCAACAGGGTTCCCAACCTGTTTACTGCAAGCACAGACTCCCTCTGAGTGTGAATGTTATCTTTTACCAGATAAGGGATGTGCTCCGCCCAGATCAAAGATTTGTTTATCTACAGGGAGGTGAGAGCCAAAACTCTGCTTCTGTTCCTCTCTGGTGGTTTATTTGCTTACCCTTATCACCTCTGAACAGTGGTGTTGTCTGCACTTGTGTTCTCAGTTTCTGGCTTGTTAAACTTAGAGGTGCCCTGGTCAGGAGACGGAGGGCCTGGGTCTGTCTGCAGATGAAAGGATTGGTTGCAGTGGTCTTGAAAGCCCTCTTCCTGCACTGTGAAAGGCTTAGGTGTGATAAAGAAGAAAGTTAAAGACATAAAATGAGGATCAGGAAGTGTGAGTGCCTTCAGCCTCCCGTGTGAGGGAGAATCGTGTCTCTTTTCACCACATTGTTTATTTTGTGTTGCTTATTTTAGCTGTGTGGTCCACAGCGCCAAAAGTGGGCAGGTAGAGGTTTTTAAAAACAATGACTATATCCCATGCAAATCTGGAGCAAGGAAAATGGGGAGGTATTCTAGAGTTCTTGCAGAAAGTTAAGTGATGATATAAAAAAAGTGCTTACTTTGAAAAATACTTCATTAAAATCAGAATACAGAAATTACAGAATAAATTGGTGGTGGGATGTGGAGGCATATTGTATTTACTTTATAAAATAAGTCCTCATCTATAAAAAGCCAAATCTTTCCTCTTGGAAGTCAGCTCTCATGGTGCTGAAAATAAGATTGAATCTATAATAAAGCTAATAATACAACTTTTGGCTAATAAACCAATTGTGTAAAAACAAGCATAGCCTCATTATGCAGTGTTATTACATACGAAGTGTTCTGGTTTTTGTCGTTTTTTTTTTTTCATGAACCCACTCACATTTTTGGGAGAAATTTCTATAAGACAATGTTTTTCTCAAGGTCGAACTTGACTTGTATTCCTCCTGGGAACTGAACGGTGCAGATTTCTCCAGTTGCACTTGAAAGGCAAATCTGTTTTCCTGAGGTGAAAGGTCCGCAATGCCCACATCTCCCACAAGGGGACAGCGCACCACTGGGTCTTGAGTTACAACAAAGTCCTGGGATTCAGAATGTGCAGCTCTAGGAGAGAATGCCTGCTTTCTAGAGGGTAAACAATTCACTAAAGCTTTTAAGAGGCAGATCTGATAGTGCCCTGGCATAAATGAATTTTGTTGTCTCATGAACCCTGAGTATTTGCCAGAAATGTTTTGGTTGTTCTCATGCAAAAAAAGGATGAAATCATTTTGTGTTGGGCAGTCTTTAGACATTCACAGAAAAAAAAAAAATTAGTTCCTGTAGAAATACAAAATACATCCACTTAAATCACCAACAAAAGTGATTTTAGGCCGGTACCAATACACACTGGATCATAAATATACTGTTCCCTCTTCAAGTTTCTTTTGTGAGTTTATAAAAATACATGAGGTAAAGTACTCTGTTCATGTTCCTTGAAATTTTCCTGAATGAAAAAAGTATTTAGGATTTGAAAAAAATTAAGTAAAAATAAGTTTAAAGAAAAAGAGATGAAGATCAATTTGAGTTTTGAAGAATTTTTTTTTTTTTTCATATTTTTGTACTGGGCTGGGCTTCCACTGAAAGGATAATAAAAGTAATTCAGAAGATAAGGAAAAACAAGTGATTCCATTGTGTGTGGTTTATACCAGATGCTGGAGAAGATACAATCGCTGAAAGGGAGTACTGGGTGCCAAGACTCAGATCCAGCCTAAAGAAGCATGAATTGATCATGCCCTAGTTTTTACCTCATGGGGGAACTTAGCCAGGGAGAATTTATGCTTGCTCTTCTGTCACACTGTGGTGGAATCTACTTACGTCTCTTAATATCCATTCCCCTGTCTTCCTCAGTACCAAAACTCCTGCACGTTAGCTGAGTATATCACTGCATAGAATAAAGTCTATCTCAGTCTTGCTGTGACAGGTGTGATCTCATGACCATGTCATGACAAATGGATGAAAGCCGAAGTGGTATTCTTTAAAGCAGCAAGGTGCTGGGTGTTTTTCTTACTTTTCCTACTTTCCTGATGGCTAAAATGTGGGTGTGATGGTTGGAGCTGGAGCAGCCACACTGGATGATGAGTTGAAAGATACGTAATAAGAATGGTGGAGAAACGAGATAGAGCCAGGTCCCTGGTCATGGTGGAGCCACCATAGCAGCCTAGACTGCCTACCTAGATTTTGATGAGAGACAAATAAAATTCTCTATTTTGGGTTTTCATTCACCTGCAGCTGCACCTAATCCCAATCAATAGAAATACCTTGAGAAAACAGGCCAGAGGTAAGATGGACTTTTTTCTAAAAACTTGTTTTGTTGTTATTTCATCATTTTTATCACCAATCAACATTTACTGAATATTGTACAAAGAGCACTGCTGAGTGATCTGGTTTTAAGTTGGCTTAGAAATAGAGCTGGATCAGGACACCATAAGCAAAGTTCAATTGCTACACAATCCTTCAGGAAAATTGCTCCAGCACTACTGTATAAATGCAGCTGTGTTTGGTCACAGCCATAGCTGCTTCTGATACCTATGTTTTCCCTAAGAGCAGAGGTTGTGTTTATCCTGAATCAAAATCCTGTTCCTTCATTCAAGCTTGACGTTTGATGTAAAATATACAAAACCTGTGGATGACTACATTCATGGCTGTGTCACTGAATACAATCTGCATCTGCTCCTTCTGGGTTGTTCTGGTCAATAACCACTTTACTGGCTCTGGGGTTGAGGACAATGCAAGTTCTTTTCCCTCTAGATCCCTACACAGTGACACAGATTCAGAGTTTTCATGCTGCCCTGTGTTCACCCTAGACCCAGCAGGGAAGACAGAGTAGGGGAATCTACTGGTGAAAGAATTTCTCACCACTCCAAGAGTGGGGTAGGGGATGTTGTCCTCCAGCCCTGAGACCTGAGACTGCTGGGTTTGGCGCACCTTTAAGAGAGATTTCTGTGCAGACAAGGCCTGGCAGTCCAATCCCATCAAGAGTAATGAGGTGTGGCTGCATAGCGGGAGAACCTCCAGACACTCAGGTCAGGGGCTTCTTGGGTAAAAATAATCAACCAGTTAAATTTAAAAAAAAAAAAAAAAAAAAAACGTAGCTAAAAGCCAATTGCCCACTTATTTTTCAAACTAGTCATAGCACCTGATTTCATGTTGCCTTATTATAATCAGGTTGCACAGTCAGCTTTATATCCATAGTCTACATGCTTCACCTACATTAAGGGGCAGTCTGGTGGCTGAGGGAGAAAAAAATTATTTACAAAGTAACATTTGCCTGGAAGGTCCTAGTCCTCACAATGAGATTTATTACAGGGATTCCTTACTAAAACACTCTATAACTTACTACCATACCCAGCAAAGTGCTACACATTAATGCTAAAGAAGAATAGAAACAAACTTGCAGTAAAACTGTGCACAATGTCCTAGAACCTCACTGTTCTGAGATGGGTTTTTTCAGGCTTCACTGAGGTCTAGATGAATTAATTTTAAATACCGTCAATGTCTACCTTTAATTCCACACTCACAGGAAGCCTTCAAAACCACTACACAGCACCTCAGATAAACCGACATGAAGAGGAAAGTGCACCAGTTGGCAAACCTAAGCACTTCAGTACCTAAAAGGTTTATCCCTCATTACGTACGAATTAAATACCACTTGGGGGGTTGCATCAGTTTGGTTTACAAGGCCTAGTGCTAGAAAGCCTCATCGTTTCTTGGCATAATAAAACACAAAGCCAAGGATTGGGGGTGGGGGCGGGGGGGTGTCCAATGACTCCTGCTCCAGGAGACTAGCTGGCCTCCATTGGGCATCACTCTCTAGACTCAGGACAGTAAATAAGTTTTAGCTCACCTGCCAGCAGTTGGTGGTAGCTCAAAGTAGTGTGATAAAGCTGTGGGGTTTAGGGAAAATGATTGCCCTGATTGATTAGTCATGTCTGCAATAGATTAGGAGCAGGTGGGATAGGATTGTCTGCATTACAAGTGATGCATTTCATCAATTATAATGAGCACATTCCTGCCCACTTATCCATCTCTGAAATTGGGATGCATCTTTTAATCACTGTGCTACATTGCATTTTTCAAAAATGGCCACAATATTTCAAGTCTCACATGCAAAGCGTGGCAAAGGTGATGCTAAATGGATTATAAAGCTAGGCCATTAAAAAACAAGATAGCTTTTGCCTGACATTCTCTTGGGATACTCACCCTTGGAACCCACCCACCACGCTCTGAGGAAGCCCATGCCATGTAGTGGAGCCCCTGGTTCTCAGGTCTGGCTGAGGTCCCAGCTGACAGCCAGCATCAATCTTCAAGTCACGTCAGTGTGTGCCATTTTGGTAGCAGACCACCAGCCCTGGGTACCGCTGCCTGCCTGACACTGCACAGTGCACAGATGAGCCTTTTCTGCTGAGCCCTGCCCAAATCGCAGATTCCTAAACAAAGGAAATGATTGTTGTTTTAAATAATTTCTTCTCACACTTTATGAATCAATTTTATGTAGTTATCTATTTTGACAGCTGGCCAGAACGGGGATCTGAACCAGTGACCTTGGTGTTATAAGGCTGTGCTCTAACCAACTGAACTAACTAACCAGCCAGCCTGACTGATGCAAGGTTCTGCAGTGGTATGTTATACACCAAGAGACAAATGAAATCATCACAGTCAGCCAGGCAGCGGTCATGAAAATTGTCATCACATGTATGTGTACAGTGTCAGTTAATTGAAAGAAAACCCTGAGGACAATAGTAGAGCATGTCTTAAAGAAATGCTGCATCACCAACTCTTTTATGTACAAAGGACAATATTGTAAGGAAAAACATGAAATCTGATGACTCTGAATTCAAAAAGTGATTTAGAAGAATCAGACTTTGAATATGATGTGAAGGAATAACATACCAAATTTATTTTGTATATATTTTCCTTTTTAAGGATGCATAACAGTGATATGTAATGAAAAAATACCTATGTCTAAATAAATTTAAAAGAACATTCAATTAATATGCAACACTAAGTGATAAGAAAGAATTTTATCATAGTTTCACTGGCAGCATTTTTCTTTCTCAGTGGTATAAGATAATTTTACAATCAATAACATCTTAGATTTAATGAAATATAGGGTTTTTTTGTTCTTGACTTAAACCTCTCTAATTATACCACCAAATACAAGTGTTCTAAGAGAGATTTTCACAAATTTTCCATTTTTTCTTTGGAAAAAGAAACAGCAGGGATAGGCACTTTTAAGTTTAATTTAAGTTTACTTTTATAGTTATGACCACAGCACTGTTCTATAAAGTATTTTGGAAACTAAAAAAAGTTAATATTCTGAATTTAATATTACAAACAACTGACTCTCCATGAACTCCTGAAATCACATGAATTTTACATACTCTGAATGTTTTAGGAGGCTCTATTTTCTTGAACACAGGTAGGGGGAGACTAGGCTTAATGAAAATGTGATAAAGTCAACACCTCCAAAGGCTTAGCTAATGATATGAACATTAAAGAAACAAAGGGAATTAAGAGATACTTATTAAACATTTATAAAGCAAAAAGAAGTGACAGTGTTGATTTTATTACTATTAAGTTAACAGAACTAAAGCTTCCACAGACTTCAAAAACAGACGTTTATTCATAAAATATATTTTTTGACAAAAAATACAACTACAAAACCCCTACAATCTTATATATCTCACCATCACTTACCATAGTCAATAATTAAAAGTCTCACCAATTCAACTCCGTATTTTAAGTAAAAAGAGGTCTTCACAAATCATAGTATTTCATTTTATGAATTACATTGCTGAAAATAGTTACTAAATCGAATCCGACAGTGCCATTTTGATATTTTATAAAATAATTTATCGTACAGAAACTTACTGACACTGAAATCTCTCAAAATATATTTATGAAGGTTACTTCACAGTAGTTTTTCCATGGCAAACTATTTTAGACCAAATGGAGTGATTCCAACCAGAATAGCATAAACACTAAAACATAAGTGTAAAGATACAATATGGAACTTTGAGGATGCAGAACAAATTTAAAATATGTTTAAATATAGACAGCTATTGATTTTGTATTAGAAATGGAAGAGGAAAAGAGCTGGCCCTGGAGATTGTGGTGTCCCCATGAACAGCCACAAGCCAGCATGCAGTTAGGTCACCGAATGTACCCAGAGAGGCTGGAGACTAGCCTGGAGATTTGCATCTGTGGCCATTTTTCTTCAGCCAAATCCAACTTTGTTCATGAGGGTCAGAAGGTCCCAGAACTTGTCTTAAATTCTATAAGTGTCTCTCTGGAAGGCTTCAAGTCCAAAGTCTTCAGATCAAATTTTATGGAGTTTTGTAACAATCAGTACTCTCACCATTTGGTCAAAGGAACTACAAATACAGAGACCCCTTTTATCTGGACTCCAGTCCAAACTTGAAATGGGCTGGGTAGACAACGTGACATTCTGCAGAAGGCTGACAGAACCCGCAACTCCCATCTCTACTCCTTCTGAATCTTTCTTTGAACGCTGAATGGGGTATTCACTGAAAACAGGATCAAAGTGATAAGAGGAGATACATCTTAGCATTCACCATTTTATTTTTTATACATATACTTCAATGACTATTTTTATCAATTGATTACTGGAACTAATAAATACTTAAAGACTCTTTCAATTGTGTTGAGTTGTATGCAAAGAAAGAGACACCATTTCAACCTTGACACTATCCCCAAAATATCTCATAAAAAAGGCTAGTTCTACAAAAAACTTCTAAACATTATGTCTGTTCAGCATGCATTTGAATTTTCTCTTTTGATATGAAAGTTCTAAGCTGATCTAGTATTCTTTAATAAATTTACTTGATGCTCTTGATAACTCTTACTGTAATTCTTCTCTAGACTCAGATTGCTAAATACCATGAGCAAATGGTATCTGCAAAGGCAAAAGCTGCTAGGAACATTTGCAGAACCTTATCTAAACAGTTCCAGAATGGAGAACTGACACCAGTTTCTAATGCAGAGTTCCACTATACAGATGCAAGCCTAAGGACCTTTTGTGTACCATTTCTATTGGAAAGCACCACTGGGTAGAGATTTAGATCTAAACATCATTTCCTCAAAAAAGAATACAGCAATTCCAAGAACATTTGATTTCTTTTTTTTCAGCTGAAAATATAAACTTATAAAGTATGAAGAGCTGAAAGTTAACAACTTATAAATACTACTTGGTCTAGATTTGAGATGGGGAAAAAAGAAACACCTCTCCCCCTAAGAAGACGTGTTCCTAGCGAAATACAAAGGTTCTCCTCGGAAGGCCTTTTAAAGCCTATTAAGTATCAATTATGACAGTACCTTTATTTCATAAATGCTAATAAAGGCCAAGCATTTAAGAGGAACAAAGCAAATCAGAAGCAGAGCAGAAATGGAAGAAGCGGCTATAGGTAGATAACCTACTATTCTCTTTCTCTCAGACCCTACAAATTATTTTGATTAAAAGGAATAAAACATTGAGATGAATAAACAGTTTAAATACAGACTTTTTTTCATATGTCTCTTGGCAAAGGCTGCAGTTACTTTGTATTTAAAAGATAACAAAGATTTTTTAAACTCTCATATTATCTATTAAGGTTTTAAAAGTATGTGTGTGTGTGTTTCAAATACTCAAAAAAAGAAAAAAAAAGAAACAATATGTTGAGGCCCCTTCATTCAAAAACCAAATTCTGAACTAGATGAGTTCCTCTAGGAACTCTTGGTTAAGTGCTCAATAAACATTTACAGTGTAATTGCATTACTACCAAGGCAGACAGGCAAATGGAAATAAAGCTAAATATCATTTTACCTAAACCAATTCTCTTTGTGGGTACAATACTTGACAGAAAGCGCCAAACCAATTTTAAGACTAAACTAGACATCTGTTACGGTAAGGATTAAAGTTCATATTGAAATAAAATTTGTAATTGCATACAGACCTAACAATCCATTATAGTCAGTCAAAATTCTAGCTGCAAACATGTTTGCATATCACATAGAACATGTGGATTACATGTGTGGATTACAAAGAAAGCTGGGACTGGTTCTTCAAGTAAGTAGCTGAAGGAGTTTGGTCATCAAGTGAAATGTTGGAGAGTGCCACAGCATGGCAGAGACTGGGGTGGAAGAAATCAGGGAAGAACAATGGGCAAAGGTACTAGGAAAAGGGAAAGGAGCAAATGATCCAGCCACCTGGCATTCTCCCAGAATTCTTCAAACTTTTCCTCTGCTTTTTACTCACAGAAACCATATCACTTTGATCTAAAACACTCACACTCAGTTTTTTGTCAGCTATATCCCAAATACTTTAGCAAGTAATTTCCCAGTTACAGCCCTGTTTCTCAGAACCCCTTGCAGCTTCTAAAAGGAGCTAATACGTAGAGAAGGACTTTGTAAATGTGAAAGTCTCAGACATACTAAAGATGATGTTTTTCTTCTTATATTATTAATCAAACTTTGGTCTTTTTGAAATATCCTTCATTTATGGGCTTGTGTTGTTTTCTTCCCCGCCCCCTGTGAGTGATGTTTATAGAAAGATGTATTTTCTTTTTCCCTCCAAGTATATATTGCTTAGCTATTAAAGTATGCAGAAATACTGTTAACTCCCAATTTTTTTTTATCATAACTTTTAAATGAACAGCTGACCTAGTATCTACCACATTACGGCCCTTGGGATTCACAGAGCACACTGGGTGGTAACAGCTTTCACTGTAACTCACCCTGCCTATACATGCAAAAAGCAGACTCAAATGATTAGGTTTTTCCTTGGAGAAAACCTTACCAGGAGCCTTGGGCTCTGTCTTTGTTCTCTCACAGTGATGTTACCTGAATTTAGGCAAGTGAATTCTCATGATCTAAACTAACAATTCCAATCCTTTTTCTATCTTCTAGAGGTAGTGTTCTAATGACTAGATGGAAAGATCTGACAAAAGTCTTGGGTCAAATTTTTCATATTAAAAAAAAAGCTACAAAAACTATAATTTCAAATCTATGAAAAAAAACTATTCCTAAGCTACTCTAATATACAGAAAACACAACGAAAATGACAAATATATTTAGTGTGTCAAAAGAAGGTTAATATTTACTAAGTGTGAAATAAGTACATTAGTAAAAAAAAATGCTTAGAAAACACAATTTATGTAACTTCATTAAATTTAAAATCCTATCAAAATGAACTAAGTCAAAGGAATAGAAAAGAAGACAAAAAGTTCAATCTAATCCTACTTTCCACCCACAGTAACTTAAAAAGGAGCCATGTGCACTAGCAGAGACTTACTACTTCCAGAGGTGAAGGCCGCCAGCACCTCCAGCTGTCAGAAAGAGCTCTCTGTTCTGTGGCAGGTGTCGGACCTGCCAGACAGTAGATTTATGAGCCTAAATAGGACAAGAGGCACACAACTGGTTTATATGCTAAATAGTACACTGGAAGAGAAACTCTACAAATAAAGAATTTTTCTACTATAATTTCAACTATTATAAAAGTAATTAAGGTCATTTTCTGGCATATCTCTTTATAATGGCTATAGAGAGTTATAGGAGCCCATAAGAAATTAAAAAGAGCATCATTTTTCTTTATTGCTTTATAAAACAAGGTCTACTGGATTAAATTTAAAAAAAGAGAAAGACATTGGATTAAAAGTCCATTTAAAATTATAGTACCAAATAAATTATGAAAATATATTTTATACATTTAAATATCTCTAGTTCATTCTGAGGGGGAAGAACTCAAAATACAAAAACATACTTCTTCCTATGGGGGAAAAAAAGTATAGACTTGATTTGTTCTGAAAAACAGATTTCAGTTTTTAGAACAGTTTTATGTTCACAGCAAAACTGTGCAGACAGTATAGAGAGTTCCTGTTTACAGATTTAACTTATAGCTCCCGGAGCTTTATCTTCAATCTATTGCCATTTGACTTGTTCAGTCTTTAAAATCAGGACCATGAGGACTCATAGTATTCACAGTCATAATAAGCCAAGGCCTTTATCAGTCAGACTAAACTAAAAGATTAAAAAACGGCAACTGCAAGAAGGGGAACCGTTTGTTAGCATCTCAGCAACAGCCAGTACATCCATTCCAGCAGTGCTGTTTTCACTGTGGGGGAATAGGAAGGAGACAGAGAAGGAGAGAGAAGGCGGGGAGCTATGAATGAATGACTTCTGCTTTGCAGGAGTGAGGCTGGCAACGTGATCTCAGCCACACTTGCGCACTTCACATTTGAGGAAGTGAGTAGTCTTGACACTTGATTTTAACAGTCTTTTGAGACAATTACCATTAGCAGATAGAATCACATATCTCAAAATACACACTTTAAGTGTGTGAGAGTCCCCAAAGGATTAGGTTCAAGCTGTCAAAACATTTTAATTTGCTTTGTAGCTTAAACTTCTCTTTTCTTCTGAAAGTTGAGAAAAATATAAAAAGCATGAGGGGAGATGGCCTCTTAAGACATACCAGAGTCATTTATTTAACAGATTTAGCAATTACTGGATTAACTATACACAATATAAAATGTTTGGAGATGACACTATTATTAATAGATAATGAGAAATGTGTTGAAATTACACTGGTATAATGGAACAATCTGGTAAAGTGTTGTATGTTGCTGGTAGATATTTAATATATTCTAAAATGACAAAGGCAAAACAATATCACAGTGTTTAGCCTCTTTGTTAAGGATTTAGTTCATCAGTCAGTGACAGTAATTTATACACAATAACAATAATAAAATGAGACAAAATAGGAAGGTTGGAGAAATCCTATTGAATCCGTGGTGGTGGGAAAGGCAGCAAGGGAATGAATTCTTATTTCCTGAGCAACTTGTACATTTAATCTTATGGAAACTATGAATCCAAAACTGATCTTTCTTTCTTTCTTTTTATACTTGAGGAAGCTCAGAGTCACATTTTCAACCCATCTCTTGTAAATGATAGGACATTTCAGCATGAACTTTACATAATCTCCTGACTCCAGACATTATCTCCTTTTTTTAACCAGTATTTTCCATTTGCCCTGCTTTTATCATCTATTTTTCTAATGCTGTAATACCATGTTTCCCTCTAAGCTACCTCAAACACAAGGCAAAGTATAAATAAATAAATAAAATATTTTGAACTCCTACTATGTACTAATCACAGTAATCCACGCTCTAAATAATTGCATTTAATATAGCAAACTGGAATATAAAATAACATGTGACGTGATAACAACGTATATATGAGTATGTTTTGAAAAGCATATACTTATATAGCTATGTTTTGAAAAGTATATAGTTAGGTATTAATACAGATATTATATGTTTATTAAAAAACATGAGGCTGGGTTTTGTTGATCAAATTCCTAACATCAGCTAGGTTTCCCGTGATTGCTGCTAAACTTCAAAACAAGATTCCTAGCTAACTGAGATCTTTATTATAATCAAGAAGTCTAAAATTGATAAACTTTGGGAAAGTACTCTTTGCACAGAAAAACTTGGCGAAATCCCACAAGAATATATCAAAAATAACTCCCTTCACATAAAGACCTAGAAGGAACCTTGGTGACTAATTCTATTTATTAGTCTAAAACAAGCGATCATTCTTCTTCATAGAAGACATTTCCCTCTTATTTACCTTTTCTGAAACAGAAGCAAAACCTTTGGTTGGATGCTGTGTTCTCATGTCAAAAACGTGGAACTTCCCTTCCAGAGATGTAGCTACTAACTTATTCATACTTATGTCTTTTCTGTCAAACTCCAAGCTACATACCTGAAAATAGAGAACATTATTGATAGTCTCAATCATCTTTATTCAGGAGGCCCTTTTAAACTAAGTAAACTAAGTAAAACAGCTTTAAAATGATCAGATCACGTGAAAGCACTTAAATAATCACTTTATCTTTTGAATCAAGACATCAAGTACTTTTACTGTAGAAAAAATTCTTCTCGGTGAATAAGACCAACAAAACCATCTTGGGTTCCCATATTCAGGGAATGCATTTGGAAAGTCATAATTTAACTTTTTACAGTTAAATCAAGGCTGACTTTAGAAAACATGAGGGAACTATATTCTTTACTAAAGGTGCACAACTCAGTAACCAGAAATCTGGGGGTAATTGGGGAGGGAGTTACTATTTTAGGCTTTCCGATATTAGCAGAAAAAGGCCTCTCATTTTCTCATTTTGATATCACACTGCATGACCCACAGGGGTCCACAGCTGGGCCTCAGGGACTGGTGACACCTCTGGCATTGTACATACCATATCTGGGTGTGTGTTCACTTTCTGAAGAGAAGTTCTATGATTTTCATTAGATTCTCAAAGGAATCTCGCCCCAAAAGGTTATGAACTATTAGCAGAGGGGTTGACTGAGATAGTTTAATAGAGGTGCTTTTTTTTTTATAGTAGTAGTTCAGAGGTGAATGAAAACATGCTCAGAGAAACTAAAAAGCACTGGAATATACATTACCCCATTTTTTATATTTGTCTCCCACCGTAATGACATATTTCTGAGATCAAATAGTTTGATATCCCCATTGTCATAGCCAGCACAAACAACACGTTCCTCTTGATTATAAGCATTGCCTGGAAATCAGGATACAACATTTCAGATCTTTGTAAATGCGAATTTGAAGGCTGCTAAAAAAATCTTATGGAACTACACAGATGAGGGTACTTCAAAAAAAGTTCACGGAAAGATTTTCATTATCTTTTAATTCTATTTTTCCATGAACTTTTTGAAGTACCCTCATATAATTTATACCAAATTGGATCTTAAAAATCATATTAGGTAGAGTTCCATTTTACCAGTCCTGACAGGACATCAAGATTATTAATTTGGTATCTAATATTGAATTTTTTTAAAAAAGCTCATTCATTTAAATTCTGTACTGAAGGGATATGTGAAGGTGTTTAGTGGATTCTAAGTTGAAATAACATGTTCTCTCTATATTATATCTGCAAAGACCAGCAGATCAACCACAGTTCAAACACAGCAGGGAATAGGAAGATAAATATAGCAATTCTACTATTACCTTCTTTGTCAGTAACTATCCATGAATGTAAATAAAAATTACTTTAAAACTAATCTATTTTGCAAAATGTTTTTGTACTGCTATTTTGTCTTTGCAAGGACATCTGAAATATCCTATATTTCAAATTGTACTTATGTCCCTGAGATTGACAATGACGAGGCTTTAATGGGCCCCAAAATCATTACTTTTTCATTATAATTTCAATTTAAAACGATCATTCTACCTAAAATTTCCCCCCTATTGTATGTTTAAAAATGCTTAAAATGACAATCTTTATGTTATGTATGTTTTACCACAATAAAAAAAAAAATGAGGGGAGAAAAAAACAAAAATCAAAAAAAATCCTAAATATGTTTTATATCCTTTAGTAGCAAAAATGAATTTAAGATTAATTTGGTGCTCAGCAAGAGAGCCAAGGGCAAATATCAATTAGTCCTACAAAATTAATATTCATTAATAGAGGAACACAGTTAAGTGCATTAATAGTGGAACTTAGTTACCAAATTTATAAGAAACAATTTTGTAATGGCAAACTATTCTGTAGAAAGTAAGCATAAGGTAAAGTGTAAGGTTTGTTAGGTTACCATTTACATTTGAGGCTCAGTGTAGCCCCATTAATGGCATTTGGTTCTAAATTAGATCAATATCATCCAATTAAACAGGAGCACATAATAATAACAATAATTATAATAATAAATATTTTTGAGCACTTAATAATCTAAGAACAATTCCAACCACTTTACATGTATTAACTCACTAAATCCTTATAACAACATGATTAAGTCAATTCTATTATTAGTTCCATTTTATAAATGAAGCAACAAAGGAACAGAGAAGTTTGGTAACTTGCCCAGGCCACACAGCCAATAAGTAGCAGAGTGTGGCCCCGGAGGCTAACAATAACCATCATGTACATTTGCTTCAATAAACTATCAGAATAAATCCACAAAATAGACTATAAAGAAACTATTAGGAATTTCTTAAAGCACTGTGCTTTCTACCATCTGATACTTCAAATGCAAGAATTCTTCAATAATTTACCAAAAGCCACAGTCCAACAGTCTCTCTTGTTTTCTCCTTGTACGGGTTCCATATTAGCAACAGGGTCATCTTTTTGCCTTGGGTCCCACACCTTCACAGTTCCTGTCATAAGTAAAAGTAAGTTGGCAAAATTCAATAATGAATGATCATGTTTCTTTTCTGCATTCACTTTCTGTGGCTTCCTGTATACATGGCAATATTATAGATGTTATGACATCTGAAAAATATTCACACTTTTCTTACTTCTAATTGGGTAAGTTGTATTTGATATCAGAGATATAACCTATATGTTGTTGTCTGACTTAATTTTCAAATCAGTAGATACACAGAAAAGCTGACAATTGTTCCTAAGTTATCCATAAATTATGATTAATGATGCAAACACAAATGTTATATAATTCATATCATGCCTTATTTTTTTTGAGCCTAAAACTAATGTATTATTTATTAACAATAATACCAGTATCATTTATTTTTTTTCTTACTACCCATATAACCATTGGCATTTTTCTTATACAGATGAACAAACTCTAATTTTGAATAATGGCTTCTCATATGGGGTTCTGGAATACTATTTCACATACAAGAGAGTTTGGAGGGAAATATTAAAGTTAAGAAACACTTCTGAATTTAATTTCAGTTCTTTTTTTTTGTTTTTTAAAAGATGACCGGTAAGGGGATCTTAATCCTTGACTTAGTGGTGTCAGTACCACGTTCTCCCAAGTGAGCTAACTGGCCATCTCTGTATAGGGATCTGAACCCGTGTCCTTGGTAATATCAGCACCACACTCTCCCAAGTGAGCCATGAGCCAGCCCTTCAATTCATATTTTTAATTCATATTACAGGACTACTAACTAAATGGTGTCCCTACCTATGAGAAATGTAAATTCATGTAACGGAATGGCTAAAAGGCAAATACTTGAGAGAGAATAGGAAAAGGGCAAAAAGTCCTTAAAAGAGATAAGAACTCAGGAAAGGTGGAGGTATTCCACTAGATCTAGGTTCAGGGATAAAATAAAATTGATCATTAGAAAGGTTGCTTCAAGGAGATAAAAATTTCCCACAAATATGACAAGGGGTTATTATCTTACTCTACAGGGTTTATACAAATTGGTAAGATTTATAGTAAGTTTGCAATAGTTAAATGAGCAAAGAACCAGACAATTCATAAATCAAAATTAACTAGTAAACAAACATAGAAACAAGTTGGAATGAAGAACCATTTTTATCTATAAAATTAGGGGGAAAAAGGAAAATCAATGCTTGTAGGGTAGACTGTTAATCTACCTCAAGCACTGGAGCTGACAATGTAAATAGGTACACTGGAAAGTTTGGCAATACATTTTAAGAATCATATGTTTAAGGCCGGCCCATGGCTCACTTGGGAGAGTGTGGTGCTGATAACACCAAGGCTACAGGTTCAGATCCCTATATACCGATGGCCGGTTAGATCACTTGGGAGAGCATGGTGCTGACAACACCAAGACAAGGGTTAGGATCTCCTTACCAGTCATCTTTATAAAAAAAAAGAAAAAAAATCATATATTTATAACAAAAGAGTTACATACATGGCAATACTCAATTCTTCATTATTTTAAGCCACTCTCCCAAAATGATACACAAAAAAACTTAAACTGAATGTTTATTAACAGGGGCATGGTTAAGTACACTATGTGATGGAATATTACAGTCATTAAAATGATAATTAAGAAGACTATATGAAAACAACATCTGCATATGATACAACATTAAATGAAAAAGGTAAGCTATAAAACCATATTCGCCTTGGTAACTATGAAAAATTTTATATATGACCAGAAACAAAAGGAAAAATCCAATGGTTGTGGTAATGCAGTAGACTGAATGTTATTTTTCATTCTACATTCCTTATTGCTTTGGTGATTGAAAAAAATAATTGATTTCTAAAACACAGTGCTTGAGTACCTATTAGAAAATGACATCTCACTTTTCTTTTAAAACAATTTCCTCATGGTTTTGGGCAGCCATTAAAAAACTAGCCAAATCAATTAAGGTACCAAATCTCTCATGTACCGCTCATGAAGCAACCCAAATTCTGATTCCATTATAGCCATTCAGAGCAGCTCTGGACACCAAAAGACCTGTCCCCTGTTGGTCACTGCAGGGTGCAAAAGCTGCGTTGGAGCCCTTGGAACTCTCTACACTGCTCAGCGGATGGATCCCAGAACTTCAGTTTTCAACCAGCTGTCAATATGACAATTTTCACAAGTACTAATTCTGCTTTTCAAAAAAAGAAAATGAAAAGCTGCCGCCCACATTATATTGTCAGCTGCCTCAAAAACCTTTAACGACGTTTTAAATCCTTGAAGGTTCAGAGGAAACCATCATTGTTAGTAGGTGAACTAGCTCAACACTAAAATAGTAAGGGCTGTGCCTCCATCTCAAAATACCCAAAAGTCTGAAAAAACTGAGGGACATGCAGTCAAACCTGCTGTTAAAAAAGCAAGCCTATTAAGCAGCAAGACTGTTAGATTTAGGGGTCAAGGCAACTGACAAGGATTTTTATGTAAATATCCGAGGGCACTTCAAAAAATTGGTGGAAAAACAGAAGTAAAAGAGGATATGAATCTTTCCATGAGTTTTTTGAAGTACTCTCATACTGTAGCATACAGATTTCCATTTTTTAAAAAATTAAAAAATACACAGAATACAATGACTCACCATCTCGGCTGCCAGTCACGATTTCAGGTGCTCCTTCCCCAATTCCTAGTCCACCTATACCGTCTATAGTATTTATAATTTCTTTATGGCCCTTGACGGAATACACTGGCATCTCTGGAGCTTCCAAATTCCTAAGTAACAAACACAGCTTCTTACTTATGCCACATGTCCCAAACATTTCAGTGCACTGCTAAAACTTAAGAATGTACACCATACTTAGATTTTTGTTTAAAAATAACGGTTTTGCTATGAAAGTAATGCTAAGTAACACTACTTCTAAATTTTTCTCCCCACTTCAGCTTCTTTGAAGCCCCCAATAAAAACTGTCATAATTCAACCTGGAATTTGAACTCCTGAAACCACTTTACTTAATGTTCTTCAACGATGATCTATCTAGAACTGCTGCAAATGAATTACCGGATCTGCTTGTTAATAAACAGATTCACGGTCTCCTCGCAAGACATAATGAATCAGGATTTTTGATGGGCCCCCAAATCTACCGACTATTTGATACACTGAAGTGTGACAACCACGGCTTTAAATACAGAGAAAGGCCTGGCCAGTTAGCTCGGTTGGTTAAAAGTGCAGCCCTGTAACACCAAGGTCAAGGGTTTGGATCCCTGTAGCAGCCAGCGGCAACAACAACAAAACAAAAATGAAAACAAAGAAAAAGAGAAAATTCAAAGTGATTTAGAATTCTTCCAAAGTAGGCCTTGGTAGATGGATCTTGAGACCTTTCTGAAGGATAAAATATGGGTAATGTTTACCTTGTACACATTTCTTCTTTTATCATGTGTTATTTTCTCACTTAATTCTATACCAATTTTCATCTAGTGACATATTTTTCAATGTATCATCATACTGGTCACAATATATATTATAGCCAGTTTGGCTGAAGTTTGTCTAATTCAAGGTTAGTTAACAGAAAGGCATTCAGGAAAGTGTCAATTCCCATGTGTGCCCTAGACTGCACTAGATGGCTGGTGATGAGTGGCTGGGCAGGGTTATGCTCATACACTCCTTTTCCTGCTCCCCATTACCCACTTTCTTGTTTTTCTTTAGCTTTTCTTTTTCAAAGTTTTTTTCTTTTTTTTATTTTTCTTTTTTCTTTTGCTTTTCTATTGGAGCGTCTATCGACATTCCTCTTATTTATTCCTTCAATTATTTATACTTTTTAAAAAATGAATGCAACTATTCATAAAATGTAATCCCAACTTATTATTGGGCCAGGATTCATTAGTAAAATCTCACTAATCAAAAATTTGAGATACTTCAACCTAGTTTAGAGAAGACATTTATTTTTGTACCATCATTATAAAAGAATCAAGAGACTAAACGGGATTGTGGTTCTATTTAAAAGGACTGTTTTACTATTTTTATGGACTTCAAAGCATAATGTTTTTAAACATGAAATTATAAGACTTGTCAATGAAAATAAATTTGTAATACTTGTATTACACTAGAAAACTCTACTAGGAAGATGGTCAACAATTATATTTGTTGTATATTCTCATGCTGAAATATATTTATTTTAAAAAGTAATACTCAGACTGGCCTCTCTCCCTATTTCTCTGAAAGAGTGTGACATAGCTAGCGTAAGAACTGATGAATAAATGCTAACTTATTTATTAAGCAGTTAAAACAAGAGGAAATTAAGATCGCTTCATGCTGTTTTATGTTATGATTCTAAGACAAATAAATATATCAAAGTAATTTAATTATAAAGTAGCAGATTCTAAGTGAGAATCAAGAAAGGTCATATTAGAAAACATGATACAGGGAAGACAGTTTCTTTCTAAAACATTACTGTATACTTTAAATGATTAAAATAATACATTTTCCTGAAAAACAATTGAAGAGGAATTTCAATTCATTCAACTCTAAATATGCAGAAATAACTCTAGGTAAAACATGAAAATGAAGTCATTTGGCACATTTCTGATTTTGCTCATTCAAAATAGGTTTATCTTGATTTGTTCAACAGATGTGTTTCTTTTAAGTTGTGCTGAGATGTTAGTTAAAGCATCAAAAAATACAAACAAAAACAACAAACTTTAAATAATTTGGTAGTTCTACATTAAGAAATTAAAACAAACAAAAACTCAATGTGTCATTCTGTAATGTCAAATCTCTTGCTGAAATGTAAACAACTAATATCTCATTTTTTAGTGTTATTCATGGGCATTTTTATATATTGTATCCTTAAAGGTAGAGGGAGAATAGACTTTTATCTACAAATATAGGGCATTAAATGCTAGAATCAAACAGCATGTGTAAAAATAAGTATTGATAACATGATCTGAAACATCTAAAGAAAACTAGATTGGTATTTTTTAATGGATTTTGAATATGTAATCTAGAAATATATACTAAAAGATAATTCTCATATTTTTATAGATAAAACTGAACAAGGAAAAAAAGAAACATTTTAAAATTAGAATTCTTTCAGAGAAAGAGTCATAAGACTATCAAAGAAATTGTTTATTTCATCTGTCTGAATACCGATTAAATAATCTTACCATATTTGAAGGTTTCCATCAAAATCTCCAGTAGCTAAATATCTCTGCTGTAAAGATGTTGCACCAAATGTTCCACATTTAATGGGTTTGGCCTTTTCAATCTTGATAGAAGGGAGGAAGAGAGGATACATAATTTATTTAAGCAGTTATTTATAATACACAATATTTAAGGCTCTATTATGGGATTTAAATAAGACACATAATACAAAAGGCAATTAAAACATTTTCTGATAAAATGATCATGTCTTTCCTTTAGTCATCTTCCTATAGTTTAAAAGTATATAACTGTCAAAAAGGAGTTTTAATTTGCTTTTCCTCTTTCCTCTCATATCACTAATGAGACATTCAAATGCTAACAACTCTACCACCTCCAATGGTTTGCAATATGAAAGTTTCAGCATTTAATGTGGTATTCTTTATGATCCTCAGTAGAAATGAGAATAAAATGAAGATATTCTTTCCAGATGGCCACAGGAACAAAAATGTTTATGTGTCTGTTATAGTTTTCCCTGCACAACCCTATAAACTGAAGATGTTTTGTCCCACTTTCTCTGGGACCTTTCCAATGCATAGAGATTTATAAGTCTGTGTGTACCAAGGCACTGCTGTTAGTATGGATTAGTCAATCTTTTAAGGTTTCTTTAATTTAAAAGGCTACTGCTCCAAGTATTGTACGTAGTCACTTTAGTAAAACAACCACATACCAATGTACACTTTAAGATATGGGGTTTATTATGGAAATCAGGTGAAGAAGACCATATCACCCAAAGGGTACTTGGAGAAAATCTAATACAATACCCTCCTGTTACAGAAGGAGATAGAAGGCTAGAGCTTTACAGATTTGCCCAACTCATGTAACATTCAACATTTAATGAGTTCCTACTATATGCAAGTCAATGAACTAGACAAAAGAGGATATAAAGATGAATGAGACTGGTCATTTCCTCAAGGAGTTTACAAACCAAATATCAGTTCCTATCTGACTCCTCATATATAAGAGCAGCTTGGACTGCTCTTCTCCCATCATTAGGCCTACCTCCTTCTTCTCATTAAGATTTCATTTCAAATGCCACATCCTCAAAGAGGCCTTCCCTGCCCCTCCGATCTGAAGTGGAACCCCCAAATCACCATCACTCACCCTGTTTAATCTTCTTTATTGCATTCATCAACAAAATTATTTTACTTATTCAATTATCTGTCTCCTCCCTTTCTAGAATGTGAGCACCATGAGAGCAGGACCTTGTCTAATTTGCTTAACACCCACTAGGTGCTCAACATTTTCTGAATGAAGGTACAAATGAACATCTATTATTCCCTCAGCTCTAACGCTGGAGAGAGAGATAGCGATGGTGGAGTTCACTTTCCTTTTTCTCCCTTTTCTCCCACCACGTTTTCACATACCAGGGCTCTGACAAACCGTATAGTTTCCATCATTTACATGCAATCTCAAAACAGCTTCCATATACAGAACACCTTCATATCAGACACTACTCTAGATGTTCTTCCAGACTAGACCATCTCTTCCCTTTTTAACACATACAACAATTTTGGAACACCATTTTCAAGATGAGGAAGCAGGTTCAGGGGACAGAGGACTTGCCTAAGGTCCCCAAAGCTAGATAGACTCCAAGCTTTTTGTATTAAAATACATAAATCAATTAAATAAACATTTTATTATGTAGCCCCCACTCAGTAAACCCAAGAGTCATTAGAAGTACCAAAAAAATGTTCCAATTCTGAAATGCACTGATGAGTTAAATGGTACAGGCATGAATTAAACCTACTTTCACATTTCTGTTCTTCGGTTTTTAACCATCATTCATATCTTTACAAGGTATAAATACACAGTGATATGCTTCCCTCATGTCCTCTTTTCTCCTTGTAGTGAAGAAACATAAATGGATTTATAGATACTGGTGGTCTGTTGTGCAAGAATCAAATTAAACTGCAAATACACAAACTTTTAAAATAAACTCAAACGTATTAACATCTTCATGCAGCAAGAACTGCACTTTGCTCAGAAGGGCTGAGCTGTGCTGGCAAATGGACTTATAAAAGCAGGCGTGTTTTCTCCTTTCTCAGACATTCATGGAAATCACAATAATAGCTAAATTAATTGAGGACACTACTAAAGCTAGTCTTTATAATTCACAAAAGGGCTTCCTCTCTGTCCCTGTTAAATATTTATCTATGGAAAGAAAATATGAACAGAATTCAGTGATAACTTAAAAATTTTTTTCACTAGAAAACTGATTGGTTAAAAAAAATAATAAAGATCAATTTTGCGAAAATTGTTCCACCAAGAAAATTAGTATATATTAATAATTTTTGCTGTGTGACACTGAAAATGACTGTCAGTGATGATCATAATTGACCTAGCTATTGGTTTCTTTGCTACAATAACAAGTTAACATGATTGAAGAAGACCATGATCAATCATTCCTGTGAGAGCTATTTTTGTTCTGTCTGTGGGTGGGTCTAGTACAGCTTGTCAGTATTTCCTCCTCCACATCCTGGCACTACTTAATTAACATTAAAAGGTTTAGTCAACCAAATGCTAACAAGTAGTGAATTCAGAAGCACAGAGGCCAAAAGGCAGCACTTTATTAGCTTATTACTAATTTCTATACTATAAATATCCACAACTATGATTCCATTTTTGAGTGCCATCCCTAGTTCATATGGTACCCTTGTGCCAATTAGAAAAAAGTTGCCCTTTATAGGCTGAAGTCTCACACGTCCAGTTTGATGAAGGAAAAAGATGTCAGCTCCTACTTGAACACTCAGACACCTTCATGTGGTACAACGAACTGCCCAACTGTACCTGGAGGCCCTGTTCCTTATCTTTCTTTTTAGCAATGAAATAAGGAAGACATCAACAAAGACCAATTTGCTTCCTTCACAAGTTTTTATCTTAGATGCATGGGCTTTGGAGCATACAAATTGGGGTGGTTCTATAATGATAAATCAAGTATGTTTCATAATTTTTTTTTTTTTTAAGATGACTGGTAAGGGGATCTTAACCCTTGACTTGGTGTTGTCAGCACCATGCTCTCCCAAGTGAGCCAACCGGCCATCCCTATATAAGGATCTGAACCTGTGGTCTTCGTGTTACCAGCACCACACTCTCCCAAGTGAGCCACGGGCTGGCCCTGTTTCATAATTTTTTAATAATAATAATCCATCTAGCCCAATGGTTCTCAACCTTGGGATTCATTAAAATCAACTGAAAGAAGTTTAAAAATAATACTCATGTCCAGACCTTATTCTAGTTCAGAAGCAACAGAATACAACTGGGTCAGAATTTCTAGGAGTGGAACCAAGGCATGAATATTTTAAAATATGCACAACAAAATACACTCAGGTGATCCTGATGCACAGTAAGAGGCGAGAATCACTGAACCTGTCATATTCTTTTCCATTGTACCATCACTGCTAAATACACTGTAAGTTCTTAAGTGTTCTTGTATTTGTTTTACCCTCTTTTTAGAGAATAGACTCTTCAGGAGAAGGAATTCACCTGTCAAATACCTTTGGTCCTTATTTAGCACAATATCTAGAAATAGTGGTTCTCAGTAGATAATTTATGGTGGGAAAAAAAAGACTCAAAGAATCCAGATGAAAATATAAAAAGTTGTTATTCCTCAGGATGAGATTATAGGTGGTATTTTCTTTTTCTTTCCTATCTGCATTTTCAAAATGTTCAATCATGAACACATATTACTTTTGCTAAAAAACAAAATTACTTTTTGAAAATTGCTAGAATCCTCCAGAATCTCTAGAAGAGACAAAGAGCTTTTTACTCGATGGAATAAGTATATTCCTGAAATATGTACAAATCACATATTCTTATTTTTTAAAGTCACAAGTTTACAAATGCTCTCTGGTTGAGCTTCAATTAGCATTTGTTCCTAATACTTCACATTAAAGTTTCTTTCTGCTATTTCATTTGTTCAAACTCCTGACCACAAGTTAATGATCAGTAAATCAATATTAAAATTTCCCAAGTTATGCCCTATTTACAGACATACACTCACTCATTCTTTTAACAAGTAATTTATTGAGTCGCTGCTCCTTACAAAAACACACTTTAAAAAAAGGCATGTCCTTACTCTCCAGGAGCTTACAATCTAGTTAGAGATACATGGGACAGAATATATTTCTGGCACAGAAAATAAGTACTATAGGAATGCACTTTGTGTGGGGATCAGGAAGGGCTTCATACATCATATAATCTGAACCAGACATTGGAATAGCAACGGGTGACTGGGAGCTAAGTGATGAACAGCATAGGAAAGGTGGAAAAGAACAAGCCATGTTTAGAAACCCTGAGTGGCTGGCTAGAGAAAACAAACAAGAAAACAGGCACTCAGGGAAATTTAAAGTGGGATGGGGTCTTCCATACCTTTGCCTATCCAAATTGTATTCATTCTTTACCTAC
Organism: Cynocephalus volans; assembly: GCF_027409185.1. NCBI lineage: Eukaryota > Metazoa > Chordata > Mammalia > Dermoptera > Cynocephalidae > Cynocephalus > Cynocephalus volans. Next base: position 64,997,977 of record NC_084473.1, read on the forward strand.
CAGTTTACCCCTATCTCCTCCAAGCCAGCTCTTTCCATAGCTTTTTATCCCTGGAGTCTCAACCTTTCCTGCACTTGTCTTATTACAACCCTAAACACCTGATTATAACTGATCATTTTATTCAGGCAACCCAAATCAAGACATTTTAAAAATTGTAAGCAGCTATAAAAATGCTAGTTATTATTTTCTAATTCTCACTAGTGACCTTTACGAAACCTGTAAATCTGATCTTGCCACAGCCTGTTTAAAGCCCTTCAATGATGTTCCATTTTTCTTAGAAAAAAAGGCATAAACCCTTTAAATGTCCTACAGATCTTGCAACGTTTGGTTCCTGCTTACCCCTCCTGTTTCTTAAGGAGATAAACTTTCTCCCATCACTGAGCCAATCCTGTTCTCTTTGGAAATCTAGTCCTCTGCTCCTAGTTTGGCCTAGCTATCTGCTATTCATCCCAAATCTGTTTTTACTCTCAGAGAACCATGTTGCTTTGTGTTGGAGAACTCATCTACGTTTGTATGTATGCGTTGTTGGTTTGATTTATTTAACTTATTATCTCTGCCACTAGAAAATAAACTCTATGAGATAGGGACATTGCCATTCACATGCCTGGCACTCAACTGATACCAGGCACTCAACTGATACTTGTCAAAAGAATAAATGTGTTAGGTTGTCTCTTTCAAATACACTGCACGCATCCTGGTGTTTGCTTTGGCTCCGCTTGCATGAAAAAGCATTTACTAACATGGGCCTACTAACAGACTCTCAACAAATAACTGCGAACTTTCTAAAAGGTCCTCGAATTTAGACAAGACATCTTAAGTTCACTTTTCAGAGACCTCGCGCTGGACTGTGCTGGGGGTGGAGGAAGGGGCCGGCTGGGCGCGCATGTACTAGCCCGCCAATAAGAATTCAGGGCTCGAAAGAAAAGCTTTAAGTCGGAAGCATTCCTCAACTGCGATCAGCTTCTCTGGTTCCACGCAGCTCGAGCTATGCTTTTGGGAGACGCTGGACGAAGACTTTGGAAAAGAGAAATGCAGACCCCAGAATCCGCACTTGCCCCCAACGGCAGTCCTGATCCTGGAACTGGGTCGTCTCAACCCGGACACCCACCTCCCGAAGCAGCTTCAGGTCTCCGTGCTGGATTTCATACAGCTGAATGACGCCGGTGCCCCGTGCGAAGTTGCCCATGGTCACAAATTTGGCGCTGCAAGGCACCCACTTACAGTCAAACACCGTGTAGTTGAGGCCCTTCTGGATATGGGCGATGATCTGAGGCTTCTCGAAGGCCGACATGGTCAAACCAGTTTCACCTCCAGCAACTGCCAAACCCAGATCCTGACGAAATACTAACCTGGAAACCAGTCTCCAAACATTAAGGACAGTTTGTCCCTCCTGTTTGCCGTACTCTGCCCCAGCAAGTCGGATTTAGTTATCTCCAGTAATGCCAGATGCGCTCCTGAGATCACACAAGATGTTTCTCCACAGATGGCACAAATCTGTTTATTGCCTTTACCCACTGCCTTTCGCACACGTACATATTAGAGATTACAAAATGCTTTGGCTGTGAGTTGCGCGGCCGGAGGGAGACCATAAGAATCAGGCATATTTTAGGACAGCCCCCACAGACACAAATCCTGCTGCAGGTCCCCGGCGTGGGACTTGTTAGGAAAGGGGGCGGAGCCCTGAGGTCGGTAGGGGAAGGCCCGCTCCTGCGGGGTGCGCCTGCGCGGTGCAGCAGCGCACGTGCACCAGGTGGAAGGCTTGCCGCGGCCGGAGGTTCCTGAGGATGGAACCCGAGATGGAGGCACGGAGCGCCGGGGCAGAGGATGGTTTCACCCAGGCCACCCGCAAGGGTGGCCGGCGGGCGAAGAAACGGCAGGCCGAGCAGCTCTCCGCAGCGGGGGAGGGCGAGGACGCGGCCCGTATGGAAACGGAGGAAGCCCAGCCGGCGAAGAGGCCTATCTTCCCGCCCCTCTCCGGTGATGGGCTTCTGGTACTAGCGGGGACCCTGGGACTGGAACAAGGCAGGGGCCAGAAGCAGATCAAACCGGTGGCTTCTGGGTGATGTTGAAGCTGCGGGGGGCTCTTCTGCCGTGAGGCTGAAGTTTAAGTCGTTCATTTAAAGGAAGCTTTTTGTGGATCAGCTGTCATTTATTTTACAACTCCACCCCCATCCTTGCACACGTCTCCTGAGTTATGTGTTCTTTTATTGCAGAGTGGGAAAGAAGAAACAAGGAAAATTCCAGTCCCAGCTAACAGGTACACACCCTTAAAAGAAAACTGGATGAAGATATTCACTCCTGTCGTAGAACATTTGGGACTCCAGATACGCTTTAACTTGAAATCAAGGAATGTAGAAATCAGGGTAAGGAGAATATTAATCATTTCCGAGTATACTAGGTTTTCTCTACAGGGATAAAAAGGCATGGATAGACTTTTCTTAGTGGGACTTATTCTTTTAAATGGTATTTTTTCCAGGTTTTTTGTAGGGTTTTTTTTTGTAGTTTGGTTTTTTTGGCGGCTGGCCAGTGTGGAGATCTGAACCCTTGACCTTGGTGTTACAGTACTGTGCTCTAACCTAACTAGCTAACCGGCCAGTCCTTTTTCCATTTTTTTAAATATATCCTAGTGAATCGGAACTTCCCAAATGCCCTCACAATCTATATTCAACACAAATATTAATTGAATTCCTAAGCTGGTTCTTAGGAATTCCTAAGCTGAGGTCATACCAAAGTATTGGCTATGCCTGTGCATGTCATTTATTATGTTCAGTGTGGAGTTGAGAAAACGCTGAGTAAAGAGATTATCATAGACAGATGTATTTAAATAATGAGCATAAGTACTTGTTGCAGTATAAGAACTATATATTTTAATGGCACTCTTTTGGGGAAAAGTATATACTATTTTAAGAATAAGTATAAAATGTACATGCATACATATGCATATGTATTTTTTTTAATTCCATGGTGTCAGTCTGGGAATTAGACATTTAGACTTGACTTTGGGTTTCCTTTTCCAGGTGCCAATTTTATACCAGAATCAATGACCGAAATTAATTATATTTTCCTTTTTGAGGATTCTTATACCGTCATCAGGACTGGTGTAGACTCATCTCTGTTAATGGACAATAACAGTGGAACAAAGAGAGACACTAATTTAAATAGCAGCTGAAGTTTAAAATATCATAGAATGTGACAGTACAACCCCTCTTTGCTCCCATTGCTACTCACATTCAAGCTTTTATGGTTTCAGGCCAAGACTTCTTATTTCCTTATGGGTTTCCCTTGCTTCATGGTTTTATTTTATTTTATTTTATTTTTTTTTGATTTTTTTCTTAATTTTATTTTGTCGATATACAATGTGGTTGATTATTGTGGCCCATTACCGAAACCTCCCTCCCTCCTCCCTCTCCCCCCTCCCTCCCAACAATGTCTTTTCTGTTTTCTTGTCGTATCAACTTCAAGTAATTGTAGTTGTTATGTCTTCTCCCCGCCCCCCCGGTTTTGTGTGTGTGTGTGTGTGTGTGTGTGTGTGTGAGAATTTATTTATTTATTTTTAGCTCCCACCAATAAGTGAGAACATGTGGTATTTCTCTTTCTGTGCCTGACTCGTCTCACTTAATATAATTCTCTCGAGGTCCATCCATTTGTTGCAAATGGCAGTATTTCATTCGTTTTTATAGCTGAGTAGTATTCCATTGTGTAGAAATACCACATTTTCCGTATCCACTCATCTGATGATGGACATTTGGGCTGGTTCCAACTCTTGGCTATTGTAAAGAGTGCTGCGATGAACATTGGGGAACAGGTATACCTTCGACTTGATGATTTCCATTCCTCTGGGTATATTCTCAGCAGTGGGATAGCTGGGTCATATGGCAGATCTATCTGCAATTGTTTGAAGAACCTCCATACCATTTTCCATAGAGGCTGCACCATTTTGCAGTCCCACCAACAATGTATGAGAGTTCCTTTTTCTCCGCAACCTCGCCAGCATTTATCGTTCAGAGTCTTTTGGATTTTAGCCATCCTAACTGGGGTTAGATGGTATCTCAGTGTAGTTTTGATTTGCATTTCCCAGATGCTGAGTGATGTTGAGCATTTTTTCATATGTCTGTTGGCCATTTGTATATCTTCCTTAGAGAAATTCCTGCTTAGCTCTTTTGCCCATTTTTTAATTGGCTTGCTTGTTTTTTTCTTGTAAAGTTGTTTGAGTTCCTTGTATATTCTGGATATTAATCCTTTGTCAGATGTATATTTTGCAAATATTTTCTCCCACTCTGTTGGTTGTCTTTTAACTCTGTTAATTGTTTCTTTTGCTGTGCAGAAGCTCTTTAGTTTGATATAATCCCATTTGTTTATTTTTCCTTTGGTTGCCCGTGCTTTTGGGGTCGTATTCATGAAGTCTCTGTCCAGCCCTATTACCTGAAGTTTCTCTCCTATGTTTTCTTTAAGAAGTTTTATTGTTTCAGGGTTTATATTTAATTATTTAATCCATTTTGAGTTGACTTTAGTGTATGGTGAAAGGTATGGGTCTAGTTTCATTCTCCTGCATATGGATATCCAGTTCTCCCAGCACCATTTGCTAAAGAGGCAGTCTCTTTCCCAGTGTATAGGCTTGGTGCCTTTGTCAAAGATCAGATAGCTGTAGGTGTGTGGGTTGATTTCTGGATTCTCTATTCTATTCCATTGATCAGTGTGTCTGTTTTTATGCCAGTACCATACTGTTTTGGTTATTATAGCTTTGTAGTATAGTTTAAAGTCAGGTAGTGTTATGCCTCCAGCTTTATTTTTTTTGCTCAGTGTTGCTTTGGCTATGCGTGGTCTTTTGTTATTCCATATAAATGTCGGGATAGTTCTTTCCATTTCTGAGAAAAATGTCATTGGAATTTTGATGGGGATTGCATTAAATTTGTATATCACTTTGGGTAGTATGGACATTTTCACTATGTTGATTCTTCCAATCCAAGAGCATGGGATATCTTTCCATCTTCTTGTATCCTCTCTAATTTCTCTCAGCAGTGGTTTGTAGTTCTCATGATAGAGATTTTTCACATCCTTGGTTAACTCAATTCCTAACTATTTTATTTTTTTGGTGGCTATTGTAAATGGGCAGGCTTTCTTGATTTCTCTTTCTGCATGTTCACTATTGGAGAATAGAAATGCTACTGATTTTTGTGTGTTGATTTTGTATCCTGCTACTGTGCTGAAATCATTTATCACCTCCAAGAGGTTTTTTTGTAGAGGCTTTAGGCTGTTCAATATATAGGATCATGTCATCTGCAAACAGGGACAGTTTGACTTCATCTTTTCCAATCTGGATGCCCTTTATTTCCTTCTCTTCTCTGATTGCTCTGGCTAGTACTTCCAACACTATGTTGAATAGGAGTGGTGAGAGTGGGCATCCTTGTCTAGTTCCTGTTCTTAAAGGAAAAGCTTTCAGCTTTTCCCCATTCAGGATGATATTGGCGGTGGGTTTATCATATATGGCTTTAATTATGTTGAGATACTTTCCGTCTATACCTAACTTATAGAGGGTCTTTGTCATGAATGAGTGTTGAATTTTATCAAATGCTTTTTCAGCATCTATAAAGATGATCATATGGTCCTTGTGTTTGATTTTATTAATATGGTGTATCACATTTATTGATTTGCATATGTTGAACTAACCTTGCATCCGTGGGATGAATCCCACTTGATCGTGGTGAATAATTTTACGTATGTGTTGCTGTATTCTGTTTGCTAGTATTTTAGTGAGGATTTTTGCATCTATATTCATCAAGGATATCGGCCTGTAGTTTTCTTTTTTGGTTATATCTTTACCTGGTTTTGGTATCAGGATGATGTTTGCTTCATAGAAAGAGTTCGGAAGACTTGCGTCTGTTTCAATCTTTTGGAATAGTTTGTGAAGAATTGGTGTCAATTCCTGTTTCAATGTTTGGTAAAATTCTGCTGTGAATCCATGTGGTCCTGGGCTTTTCTTTGTTGGGAGCCTACTGATAACAGCTTCAATCTCCTTTATTGTTATTGGTCTGTTCAGATTTTCTATATCTTCATGGCTCAGTTTTGGGAGCTTGTGTGTGTCCAGAAATTTATCCATTTCCTCCAGATTTTCAAACTTGTTGGCGTATAGTTGTTTATAGTAGTCTCGAATGATTCCTTGTATTTCAGATGAATCAGTTGTAATGTCACCTTTTTCATTTCTAATTTTTGTTATTTGAGTCTTCTCTCTTCTTTTTTTTTGTTAGCCATGCTAATGGTTTGTCAATTTTATTTATCTTTTCAAAAAACCAACTTTTTGATTCATTGATCTTTTGTATTGTTTTTTGGGTTTCAATTTCATTAAGTTCTGCTCTGATCTTGATGATTTCTTTCCGTCTGCTAACTTTAGGTTTGGCTTGTTCTTGTTTTTCTAGTTCTTTAAGGTGAAGTGTTAGGTTGTTCACTTGCCATCTTTCCATTCTTCTGAGGTGAGCATTTAATGCAATAAATTTCCCCCTTAATACTGATTTTGCAGTATCCCATAGGTTTTGGTATGATGTATCATTATTTTCATTTGTTTCAATAAATTTTTTGATTACCTGCTTGATTTCTTCTTGGACCCATATGTCATTAAGTAGAATGCTGTTTAATTTCCATGTGTTTGTATAGTTTCCAGAATTTCGTTTGTCATTGATTTCTAGTTTTAATCCATTGTGGTCTGAGAAAATACATGGGATAATTCCAATTTTTTTGAATTTATTGAGACTTGATTTGTGACCTAATATGTGATCTATCCTGGAGAATGATCCATGTGCTGATGAGAAGAATGAATATTCTCAGGTTGTTGGGTGGAATGTTCTGTAGATATCTGCCAAGTCCAATTGGTCTAGAGTATTGTTTAGATCTTGTGTTTTTCTGCTGATTCTTTGCCTAGATGATCTGTCCAATATTGACAGTGGAGTGTTCAGGTCCCCTGCTATTATGGTATTAGTGTCTATTTCCTTCTTTAGGTCTAATAGAGTTTGTTTTATAAATCTGGCTGCTCCAACATTGGGTGCGTACATATTTATGATTGTTATGTCTTCTTGATGGATCAGTCCTTTTATCATTAAGTAGTGTCCCTCGTTGTCTCTTTTTATGGTTTTTAGTTTAAAGTCTATTTTGTCAGATATAAGAATAGCTACTCCAGCTCGTTTTTCTTTTCTGTTTGCATGGTAAATCTTTTTCCATCCTTTCACTCTTAGTCTATGTGAGTCTTTATGGGTGAGGTGGGTCTCTTGAAGGCAGCATATAGTTGGGTCCTCCTTTTTAATCCAGTCAGCCAGTCTGTGTCTTTTGATTGGGGAATTTAAGCCTTTTACATTAAGAGTTGTCATTGAATAGTGTTGATTTATTCCTAGCATTTGCTTCATGGTTTTGAGTCTCTGCTTTCTCCACTCTATCCTGTATGCTAGTGTCAGATTAATTTTCCCAGACAACAATGCTTTTATTATGATATGCTGGCATCTTCAACATCTCTGAAGGATAGAAATTAAGTTTTTGGCTGAACCTGCCTTTCAAGTAGGAGACCAAGTCACAAATTCATCTCTCACCATTTCTTTGTGTGCGTACTTCATGGTGGCTTTGCTCTGTGAAAAAGATCCTTTCCTCCATACTCCCTTTTTCTTCCTACTTCAATTCCAATCATCTTTCAAGGTCTCGCTGAAGTTCTTTCTCCTTTATGATAGGTCCATTTTCAGTCATTTCTTCAATGCTTGAACTTTTATTGTGTTTAGCTTTCTTATTCATTGCAGGATCATCAATTTGGATTCTACTAACATTTGTTGATGCTGCCATATATCAGACACATAGTCGTACTTTGACATGTACCACATCATTTGGTCTTTAGGATAGCCCTATGAGGTAGATAATATACCCCCATCTTGCAGGTGTGCGGAAACTGAGGGTCAAAGAAGTTGAGTATCGTTGTCCAAGTCATCAAGCTAATAAGTGAATTTTGATGCTAGTAGGTCTTCCACTCTGACTCCCTTACTTTATAGATGAGAAAACTGAAGATCTAGAGTATTTGTGGGACTTACCCAAGGTCACACGTAGGATTGGAACTGAGGTCTAGTTTTAAATGTGGAAGTCCGGGAGACTTTCTCATTACACAATCCTATATGGTTTAAAATTTGTCAAATATGTGGTCTTCTTAACTGGATTGTGAATCTTTATGGGAGAGTGCAAACAGTTTTGGAATCAGACCTGTGTTCAAATCTTACCTTTTTCACTTTTTAGTACTGTTACTTTAGTTTCTTCACATATCAAAGTATTCATAGCGCTTAATATTCAAGGTTGTCCTGAAGATTAGAGCTATAGTGTGTAAAGCATATTACTTACAGTGCGTGTTATTTACACTGGTAGACATTTTATGAATAGCTGCTGTTTCTTCAATTATCAAACTCCTTGAGGGTAAAATCTCTGCTTAAACTATTCTTGGTTTCCCCTTCAGTACTGGGCATGCAAGTACAGTTGAATCTTGAACAACACAGGGTTAGGGGTGCTGACACCCACACAGTTGAAAATTCGAGTATAATTTTTGACTCCCCCCAAACTTTATTAATAGCTTACTGTCGACCGGAAAAGCATTACCAATAACATAAATGACACATATTTTGTATGTTATATGAATTATATACTATATTCTTAAAGTAAGCTAGAGAAGAGAAAATGTTAAGAAAATCAAAAGGAAGAGAAATAGACTTTTAGTGTACTGTTCAGTATTTATTGAAAAAAATCCTCATGTAAGTGGACCTGTGCAGTTCAAACCTGTGTTGTTCAAGGGTCAACTGTAGTTAGGACTGGAGTTGTTGGTTTGGGAAACATCAGCATATAAATGATAATTGAAGTCAGAAGGTTAGGTCAGGACTCTCAGGGAAGACTGCCTGCAGGAGAAGAGAAGAGGACTAGCGTGGGCGTTGAAGGAATGGACAAAGGATGGAGGTCCTACAGAGTGTGAGCGATTGGGCTGTGTCAGGGGGACCTTGCTGTTAACCGAGTTTGATCAGTCAGATAGTGTGGTCAGTCATTTGACAGTCTTTGGGTGAAACTGTCCAGCTCTGGAACTGGGAAGGTTTTATTTTCAAATTAAGGATAGTACTTCATACAGAATATACTGGGGAAAGGTGGCAGTGAAGGAAATTATAATAATGGGAAAGGTGATGATTTTGTTAGCATATTTTCTTTTTTATTCCCAACTGTAATTTCTACCTATTTTTTTTTTAACAGACTTGTAAAGACACAAAAGATGTTAGTGCTCTGACAAAAGCAGCTGATTTTGTGAAAGCCTTTATTCTCGGGTTTCAGGTGGAGGTGAGTGATTTCATGACATCTGAAATGGGGGCTTGCAAAATATTCAATATGAACATTTCAATGGATGGGACATTTTTACAAACCTTGAGTTTTTTAGCTCTACTATTTGTGAATTTTAGTTCAATGGTGCTTTCTGCTTCACTCATTCTCAGGTATCTAAATGGAAGGGCCTTCACAGTATTTATTTTTATATTATAGGATGCACTTGCCCTCATCAGGTTGGATGACCTATTCCTTGAGTCTTTTGAAATTACAGATGGTGAGTGTGGATGGTCTTTTCCTGTGAAACACTGTCCTTTTGTATTACTTTGTATTGTGTCGTGACTCAGTTTTCTAATAACATCAACTGAGCTGTATTATTAGCAATTTTTTTAAAAATGTGTATATTTTGTGTCTTTTAGTAGGGAAATTTAATGATTCAATTTTATATGGAAGTGGGTGGTGCACTGGATTGGCTTGCCTCTTGAGATCTTGCTTTTCTTGTTTAGTTAAGCCTCTAAAAGGAGACCACCTGTCAAGGGCAATAGGAAGAATTGCTGGCAAAGGAGGAAAAACCAAATTCACCATAGAGAATGTGACACGGACGCGGATAGTTTTGGCTGACGTGTATGTATCTGACTTTGAGAAAGTAATTGTCATAATTTATATTTGAACTTCTGTTAGTTTCCAAAAAAATGTTATAACAGTCGTATTTTATGCATAATGTTGCCACTAAATCTTTGTCAGTATATGGTTCTGGATGAATAGTCACCTACTTTGAAAGGAGATTAGGTTAGTTGAGAAAATTTCAGGAATTATAGCTTTCTTTTTTTCATTTAGCAATGAGGGAAATGTTTAAAATCACTATTCAAAGAAATTATATTACAGATGAAAATTTAAATAGTATCTCGGGGGAATTTATTATATCAGTATGGGAGAGCAAACAGTCGGTGTTTCAGATGCCATCATGAGGCTCTCCTTTAAAATATGAGGGTACTTCAGAAAGTTCATGAAAAGATTTGTGGTATCTTTTAATTCTATTTTTCCATGAACTTTTCAAAGTACCCTTGTATATGATGAATTCATGCCATTGCATATATATATCCCCAAGGCCTTTTAGAAAAAGGTGAGTATCTCACGTTGGGTTAAAAATCTTGAGAGCAATTATATGTACACATAAATGAGGTGATATGGGCTTAGAATAAGGGTGTCAGCAGTGAAGCTGGGATTATCCGTCTCTGAGGTTGAGGCTGCTCTGTTGCCGGGTTGGGGATCTTACTGGCAGATGGCTCAGAGGTTATGTAATGCCAGGAAGTTGGGAAATGAAGCAGTTGACTGAGAGGAGGAGGGATCTGCCTGTGACTAAATTCAGAAATAATTTCATTTGATATCATCTCATTTTTGCCCTAAACTGAGGGGCTCATCATTATTTAAAATCTAAATTTCAGACATTCTTTATAGTCTACAGATAACTATAGTACTATGTGGGTGCCCTCTTTACCTGAAGCCAGGTGTATTTTTTTTTAATCTCTTATGGATTGACCCTAAAGTCAGAAATATGGAGCCATCAGCAAAGCTTTTTTGAACTGGAAATGTCAAAAACATGGAAAGGTACACATTTTGAAATACCTTATATATTCCTGCCTAAAAGCTTTTGTTAGTTTAGAAATCCAAAAATGTAACTAATTTGCTGATGAAATAATGGTTAGTATGTCATTAAATTTCTGATTTTTATATTTATATTTGTAAATGTTGACTTAAAATATACTAATTTTTTTAACAGCTTTATTGTGGCATAATTTACATATAATAAAATTTGCCTGTTGTAAGTATTCAGTTCAATGAGTTTTTGGCAAATGTTGTATAGTCCTGAAGTTCCACCGTGCTCACATAGTTCCATCACCCTGAAAGTTCCCTTGTGTATCTTTTCAGTCAGTCACCTTCCCACGTCCTGTTCGCAGGTAACCACTGCTCTACTTCCTGACACTACGATTTTGGTTTTTTTAGGGATTCATATAAATGGAAAGACAAAGTATGCAGGCTTTGGTGTATGGCTTCTTTTAATTAGTATGCTTTTTGTCTCTCCATTCTATTAGGCGTATAAGTAGTTCTTTTTTATTGCCAAGTACTGTTCCTTTGCATGGATATGTTGCACTTTGTTTATCCATTTACAGTTGGACACGTGGGTTGTTTTCAGTTTGGGGCTATTATGAATAATGTTGCTGTTAAATTATCTTTTATATCTTTTGTGTTTTTCTTACAAACTGAATTACAAACTACTCAAAATTAAAGCGGTGTACTACCTGATTTTGCTGTAAATAGGCTAAATTGTAAGTGCACATGTTTAACAATTTATATTAATTATGATGTAGCCATTAATTATGTTATAGCCGTAAGATGGACTATTGCACACCTATAAATGTTACTTTTGATGAGTAGCTAATAACCTGGCAAAGTACAGTATAATGTGAGGAAGATATAAAACTAAAAACATTTAGTTCCAGATATATTCAGTATACCAAATGGGAAATAATATGTTGTCTGTGTCTTGAAACACGTTCCTTTCCAACTTGCCCCATTAGTTTGGTTCTTTTAGTAGCAAAACTACTCACACTTTATCTGTTCTTGTCTGTATTTCCTCATCTCTCATGCTCTATATTAAATAATTTTATTTTTATCAAAGTGAGACATACACAGTCTAAAAAGCCAAAAGTTTCTGCTCCATTTCACACTTCTCAGAGGAATCAATTTCAACTTTTTGCTAATTTATCTCTGTATTTCCAAATATCTTGTTTATATACAGCTCTTGATTTATTTTTCAGATTCACTATTGACTTTCTGCCATGAAAGATGAGAATTTAGCTTTCTTTCACCCCTTCTCCTGCTCTAGTTTGACATAGAAATTGTGGAGGGGTTGTAGTTTTTGGTAATGACCAAGTTCAGAGTGTGACCATTGAAGTGAGAGGCTGGAGTAGGGTGGAAAACAAGATCCAATATTGGTATAAAGGATATCAAGGACCCAAGAGGCTAGGGTATTGGAATTTTCATCTTTGTGTATACTGAAATTATCAAGCATTGTGATGAGAGTAGTCAGAGAAAGATAGTAAGTCAGTAAGTGTTCAAGGATGATCCACAGGGGCAGCTAAGGATTGCAGCAAGGTGGGGTAGTAGGTGATGTGGTCTGAAGGGACCAGATCCAAAGCTGAATCGATTGTAGGGAGGAGGGCAGGAAAGCAAGTGGTCTGGATGTGGCATAAGGAGCACCTCCAGGCCCAGTGGTACACGGTTTGTGGAGGAAAAACTGGCCACCACTTGAGAGCTGGGTTTTAGTTAAAGCAAGGTGAAGGGAATATTAACAGAAGTTGAAGGTAGAGGATTTAACTGGTCGCTATTATAGAAGGCACAGTGAAAACATTTTAGAAGATGAACTCCAAAAAGCAAAATTCTGTATTGTCGATCTTATCTGAATCATTCAATAAGGAATCCTGTTAAAGGGGTCTGGATGATCCTCAGAGTACTGAAGAAGTTTAGATAATCTCTGGAAAGATTTGCAGATGAAACCCAAATGTGTTGTAATTAAGTACAATATTACTTACATTTCTGGGTATTAGGTAACCCGTTCTACCAGTGTGTAGTCTTGGGTGGGTTTCTTGATTTCTCAGAAACTTCTTTCCTCATCTGTAAAATGGGGATAACATCTACCTAATGAAGCTCATGCAAGGATTAAGTGAGAACATGTATACAGACCCCTAGCACATAAAAGGCACTTACTGGATGGTAGCCATTATTAACCAAGAATCTTAAAGAACTTTTGTTTTTCATTTTTGTCCTAATAATTTTTTATTGGTATACCATAAAATCCCATATACCATAAAATTCACTCTTTTAAAAGGTGGTTTTAGTATACTTACAAAGTTGTACAACCATCACCACCACCTTCATTTAGGAACCTGGATCTGTCATGATTTTCTGGTTTTTGGACAGGACTTAGGTAAGGAAATGCTTTTTGTTGCTAACTTGTCTCATTTTATCTTTCAGGAAAGTTCACATTCTTGGCTCTTTCCAAAACATCAAGATGGCAAGAACTGCCATTTGCAACCTCATCCTAGGTAATGGCAGTTTCATTCTTTGTTGTTTTCTTTGTAAAGAATAGGGAATTTAGGAAGTCAAACCACATTGGCAAAGCAGTAAGGCTAATGTTAAAAAGAGCAAGTAGAGGGCCGACCCTGTGGCTCACTCGGGAGAGTGCAGCGCTGGGAGCGCAGCGGCCACAGGTTCGGATCCTATATAGGGATGGCCGGTGCGCTCACTGGCTGAGCGCGGTGTGGGCGACACCAAGCCACGGGTTACGATCCCCTTACCAGTCACAAAACAAAACAAACAAAAAAACCAAAAAGCAAGTAGAAACCCTTGAGAGTTGGCAAACTGGGCCTAGAGAAATAAGTAGGAATATTTTTGCTTAGATTCCATTTGTCTGCTACAGAAGAGAAAGGGTTTCTTGGGGAATACTGTTTAAATCTTTGCTTCTTTTCCCTGATGAGGTACACAGAAAAGCCATTCTGGAATAGCAGAGAACCTCACATTTTAGGTTCAACAAAAGTGGAGCTGCTGAACAGCTTTAATCAATCTTATTGATCCACTTAATCCTATTTTCATGATCCTGCAGCAAAGTCAGTACCTTATGATCAGTTAGAGGATAGTAGCAGCTTGCTCTGAAAACACCTGGGATTCCTTTTTGGGGCCCAGGTCTGACTTCATTTTGAAATATTTTGACACTCAGTACCTTTGGCTTTTAGAAGTTTAAAATGCTTTTTTAATAATAATTTGGTTATGATTTCCTTTAAAGTTCTTTTGGCAATTTAAAGTAGATCCAATAAAAAAAAGGTCCCTGTTATTTTTAGTGTTGTAGACGCTTTTCCTTGTAGTTTCTATATATGTGAGTGTTTGTGTACATAAATTACTTTCTTTTTTCTTTTGCAGGAAATCCTCCATCAAAGGTTTATGGCAATATTCGAGCTGTGGCTAGCAGATCAGCAGATCGATTCTGATTTTAAATCAGAAACTTTTTATCTTGTCTTTGGACTCTAGAGAAAAAGACCTTCTACTCTAAGTGGTCACAAGAAACCATGTGAAGAATTTTTCAGTCACCATCAGCCTCGGTCCCTTCTTCCATTCTCAGCCAGAAGCTTAAACAGAAAGGAAAAGTTTAATGATATTCACACTCAGCAGCTTTTAGGATAATTTAAATATCAAACTTTAATACTATTATTATACTTATACATTAAGTATAATTTATCTCTTTAAGTTAATGTAGCAGATTTACATAGTTTATAATCCTCTCATTTGAAGGGAAACAAACAGTTCTTTATGAAATTTATTTATAAATTTATAACTTTTATAAATTTATAAACATTTTTTTCTCTGTAAATTGTAATTAAAAGAATTATCTCAGAAAGCCTAAGAATCATGACCCTTCTTTAATACCAGGTGTTGTGTGTCTATTTTTAGAGTCAGGTTATAAGCAGCGGTTTTAGCTATGCTATATGAACCAATACAAGCTAATCTTCGTACCTGTTTTGCAGCTTTTAAAATTGAAGGCCTACCTCATAAGGTTGATGTGAGGGAAAGTTTTATTTTTTAAATAGCATTTAATGAAAGCAGTCAGAAATTTTGTTTATCCATTCACCTGTTGATGGACACTTGGGTTTCCACCTTTTGGCTAGAGAATAATGCTGCTGTGAACATGGGTATACAAAATCTCTATTTGAGTCCCTGATTTCACTTTTGGTTATATACCCAGAAATGAAATTGCTGGATCACATGGAAATCGTTTAGTATTTTGAGTAACCCCCATACCACCCAACATCCACAGTGGCTGCACCATTTTACATTCCCACCAGCAGTGCACAAGAGTCCCAATTTTTCCACCACATCCTTCCCAACATGTTATTTTGTGGGGGGTTTTTTGGTAATAGTCCATTCTAATGGATGTTGCGTATCTCACTTTGGCTTTAATTTGCATTTTTCTAATGAATAGTGACATTGAGCATCTTTTCATGTGCTTGCTTACAGTCTATTTGTGTATCTCCTTTGCAGTAATATCTGTTCAAGTCCTTTGTCATTTTAATAAGTTTGTTTTTGTTGAGTTGTAGAAGTTCTTTCCGTTTATCACATAGGTGGTTTGTGAATATTTTCTCCTACTCTCGGTCATTGTCACTGTAGATTTCACTTGTCTACTCTTAAGACTTAGTTATAATTAGGTAAAAAAAAAAAAAAAAAAAAAGATATCTAAGGCTTAAATTTATCTACTTGCTTAGGCTTAAAGGAACCTATACTCCTAGGATACTTGAAGGAGCTACAGAATCCAGTGTCATAACTAGTGCATACCTGACAATAGGGGTGTTCTGTGTATAAAATATCCCCAATGTCCCATAAGTCATTTGGGCCAGGGATGTTATTTACCTATCCAGTGCCAGTGCTAGACATGTAGTAGGGACTCTATACAGTTGCTTAATGAATGAAAGGTCTCAAAAACTACTAACGTTTATTTTTTATGTAGAGTAACAAAGTGCTGAATAGCATTTATTATAAAATCACAACCTGTGTAAATAGAGTATCACATATTCATTTAATATTTACTGAGCAAACCCTAGAGCTAAGGAGTATTCTGGACAATTGGAGCTATCAGTGAACTAGAGACATCACTTGTGGAGCTTTCATTCGTTTTATTCAATAGCCAGGGAAGACAAAATACGTAATTATGTCAGGAAAGGATAAATGTTTTGGAAAAAGGAAAAAAAAGTAGAGCAGGATAAAGGATGAGATCAGGGATGTAAGGTGGGGGTAGAGTCCTAAAGGTCTTTGTAATGACTTTTTCTTTTACTCAGTGACAAAGCAGATTTCATGGCTTGTAGGGAAAGATCAAACATCACTTTATCAGAGTTTTTTAAAAATCTAAGAAAATGGGGAAAAAAATACATCTTATGGCTCTGGAAGCCCACCAAAGATCACTGAATACATTCAAGCAAGTTTCAAATATTTTATTTTCTTATTCATACAGTATGAAGTTTTCTAAAGATCCCACAACATGACGTATCATGCAGAAGAAAAACTAAACATTCAACATAAACCACCCCTCCCCTACCCACCCCCACACACAAACTAAAAAAAAAAAGGAAAAGGAAAAAACCCTCATTCCCCAGTAAGGAAATAATGTTTGCACTATTTTTCTGTAACGCCAGCCAAGATATGCACAAGCAAGAGAAATAGAAAGCATTTGCTAAAATATTTGTAACAAATACTTATGTACAAAAAAATTCACAAAAGACTAGTTCCCCCTTGAAGCAGAGCACATGGCAGTTGACACTGGAACAGATCAAACCACTGGCTGGGATTATAAGCCACGTACTGATCCAGAGGAAGAAAGTTACATGTAGTGGAGATTTTCAGTTTGAACATTAACATTTCCAAAGTTTGGCAACATTATCTTCAAAATTATGCAAATTATTGTAAACAAGAGGTACATTTTAAATCGATCTACATGCAAAACTCCATGTCATGCAAGGACACCAAGCACCGGGATTTTTCTCTCACAGACAGAGCCCATGATGTGCAGCACTCAGTTGAAGGAACAGCGATGGCAGGCAGGGTGTGCTCAATTTAAGATTCATTCACCTTGATTCAACCTGCCCTTTTTCCACTCATGATTATAAAACCAGTTTTTATAGAAAAACTATATAGGGAAAGACTACTGTCATACAAAGCTACCAAAATGTTTTTCTTCCAGCCAATAGTACCTTTGCAGAAAAGGGAAGGGATAACGTCCAGTGGTAGAACATGATACACTACTTTTATATCACACACATGTATTAGGTTATCCATTTCCAATTTACGTGGGCAAATCAAAAAAAAACCATCATGCGTTCTCTATGCCTTGTGGTAAAGAAATTTAAGAGGTTTAAATTTGGATAAAATTTTGCTCTTCTGCGGCATATAGATCAGCAAGATTTCTCCCATTTAAATCACAAATAATATGTGGGTGTTCAGATATATACATGCACATTAAATATCACCAGTTTGGGGTTTTTTTAGATTAGCTGCAAGTCTTTTGAAACACAGAAGGAAAATTCATGGTTCAAACACAAGTTTAATAACAAATTATTTACTAATGTAAGGATGCAAATCGTTATCCTAAGCAGTTATGTGATTACTTCAGGTATTCATTAAATAATGCATAAGATAAATCATGATTGCCTCAGATAGCTTCTGGCCTATAAAATCAAAACTGAGAGTTTACATTTACTCAGGGACATTTAATAAATGCAATGGCTCCTAGTTACAAAGTAACAGAATGAAACAGCCATAAGCATTGTGCAGTTACTATATGAACACAAGAACTAGCTCTTGGCATTCGCACTGAACTATACTTTCTCCTCAAGAAGAGATGTATTAAAAGCTGCTCAGCAATGAGACATAGCCCCTGGAAATATATTCATAGGTATAAATAAAGTTACAGATTCCTTTGTTACAAAAATGTAGATAAGGTAAATAATAGGACATTAACAAATGCTTTGTCGATCTCTCAAAGGAGAAAGCACAGGAAAAGGAAAGTAGCTGGCCTAACACCCGGCTCAAATTGTACAATCTTCTATCTATATATAAAACTGTGTGAAATAAAAGTAAGGATGTTTTATGTTCTGCTTGGCACTTTTGTACTCTATCATTTTGTTTCTCAATCAAGTATATTAAATTAAAGCCAACCTACTACATATATAGAAAGCTACATATATCTATATATAAATATTTACATATGTATATATAGATACTTTCTTGTTATAAAAGATGAAGAAAAATAAATTAAAAAGCCAACCCCTTCCCTTTCTCCACCACATTGATATGCTCTTTTCATGTTGCTGTCCTTCAGACTTTAAAGTGCTACACTGAGTTATTGAGAGAGTAAGAGTTCAATAACACTTAGTTGGCTTCATGAGGCTCATGTTGGAAAATGTGGCTTCACAGAGAAAAATACTTCCATTTAAATACACAGAGAGCATTGCTGGACGTCTTGAGCAGATCTTCAGAGATGGAGAAGAAAGCAAAAGTGTTGGGTGGTACTCTTTAAGAAGAGTCACACATCTACCACCATCTTTTTGTGGATATCTAGGCCACCTACAACCTGCAACAGAAGGAAAACTCAAGCTTAACAATGTTCAGTAAACTCCTTTTTAGTAGTCTAACCACCTTACCGAAACTACAATTTAAAAAAAAGTATTTTAGCCATTTTCAGAAGCTAGATTTTAAGAAAACCAAAAACTTGAGTCTCCGCTAGTTAAACTTTCATGGTTTCTTTCTCCTAGGATAACAAGCATTACTTTTTCTGTTTTCTAGTACAAAGGTCAGCAAACTTGTTCTGTAAAAGGCAGATAGGAAATATTTCAGGCTTTGTGGGCCACATATAGTTTCTTTTACATTTTCTTCTTCATCCTCTTCTTTTTTAAACAGCACTCTAAAAACTACTCCTAGCTCAAAGACATTAAAAAAAAAAAACAGGCCACGGACAGGATTTGGCCCACTCTGTAGTTTGCTGACCACTATTCTAGTAGCTTAACATTACATGATAACAGGTTACCATAAAAACCGTCCTCAAAATTCAAATATAAACTTCAATGTCAGTCTATTCTAGAAGGTATTATTTCAGGGGGATGTTTTATTAAGTATAAGCTACCTAAAAAGAAGAGTGCATAAAACAAAAATGTCCATGGCTCTCTTCCAGGAACCAGACATCTCCCCTCCTCCCACTCCAACATGCGCACACGCGCACACACAAGCACGCACACACACACACCTGAATTTTACGATCATGGATTCGTTTTGTCTATTTTTGTAATTTATTATATATTTTGCAATTCATAGTATATTTCATAAATGGAATCTATTTCGTATCTGTTTTCTTTCACTCAACATTATGTTGGTGAGATTAATCCATGCTGTTGTGTACAGCTGTTATCTATATTATTTTTAAAATTGAACTTACTTTTTAAACTTTTTTATTTGAAAAATAAATCATAAAGAGCCAATTCATTCTATGAGTCTGCTATGAAAAGAGCAGTTTGCTACCCTGCCCTTATTCTCTATTTCATTTTATGCAGACGCAATCACTTAAAATTTTTAGCTGAATTTCAGTATTTACCTCCAGGTCTCCAACTAACATTCCTACATTGCCTTTTCTGGATTGTAAAGCTTTAGCCATTATCCATTGACTTCCCACCACAGAAGATATAAAGATTCAGCTTTCATACACATACCTCTCCCTCCCCTTTACCTCCTACCCCATAAACTTTCCTCCCCTTCCCCCACACCTTTCCAATGGTTATATCTTTTTTGACTAGACAAAAATTCAGCATTTTACATTATGACTGTATAAAATACTATTTACAGCTGAACAAAGATGCACACTATGATTATTTTTTCCTTCCTGCACACTTGTTTTGGTACAGCTAATAACTGTCTGATCTTTTCCTCTGCCGTGTGTTCTATGTATTTATCATTAATTCAACCCCAAACTTTTGTTCTAAATACATTCAAACAAATATATTATGTAAGTCTATCAATTTTATTACCTTGAAAGCACTCTCTGGACCTTTCTACCTGCTCCAATCTAGACTGTTTGCTTTCCAGGCCTGTCATCTTTGGGTCTCCCTTCACTGTCATCCTGGAGGTCTCCTTTTCCTCTCTTATGTTGTACCCTCTGCTTCCTGGATCCCACACTACCTTCTTTTTTGATTTACAACCTTATTAAACTGGGAGTAGATCCTCCAGTAGTTTCCGAAAAAGGGAGTCCTTAACCTGCCTCAATATGTCTTTGTTCTACAATCTAATATAATTGAGTTTGTAGAGAAGTTTAGTTGGAAATAACTGTCCCTTAGATTTGCAAAGACAATGCTCCATTATCTTCTGGTTTCCAAAAATTTTTCAATTTTTGCCATTGAAAAATTTGGTGCGATTATGATTCCAGATCCTTTGTATGAAGCCCCTCTTCCTCCCCTCCACCCTACTACTCCAGCTGTTTGGAAATTTGAACCATCTCTTTGTTCCCACTGTTTTGAAATTTCATGACAATGTACCTAGGTCTAGATTATTTTTATATACTACGCTGGGTACTAAGTAAGACCTTCAGTCAGGAAACACATAACTTTTGGTTCTGAGGTATTTTCTTGATTCATTTTTTATGATTTCTTTCCCTCTACTTTCTTTCTGGAATCCTGGGCATTCAGATATTACAGCTCCCACAAATGAATCTCTAATTTAAACTTCCAAGAGCTCTTTCATATATTATTCAATTTTTGTGTCAAGGATTCAATATATTTTATCCCTGAGGATAATTACAACAGGTTTGTGTTTTGCTTTTAAAATTTTTACTGTCCTTGCCTAACCTGTTTCTTCCAAGCTTCTTTTTTGGGTTTGGTTTCATCTCTGTGTTCCATATTAAAGATTTTCCACCAGTGTCTGGTGATCCTTGGCTCTGTTTCTGTGGAAAGGAAACCTCTGCATACATGATGGTGGTGTTGACTGTGAACTACACTTTTGAGTGATATGATGTGACCGTTTCTTTGGGAAGATGAGATTTCCCAAAGAGAGCTCCTCCCATCTCTTGCCTGGAGGGTTTAAGTCCAGATGCCAGGGAATCAGGTCTGAAGAAGGCTAGAGGTGTCAACATGCAAATATGCTTATTTTCACTTAATTCCATGCCCCTCCCCTCCCCTCCCAACACACACACACACACACACACACTCTCTCTCTCTCTCTCTCTCTCTCTCTCTCCATCTCTGCCTCATGCTTCCCAGCCTAGAGACTCTACCCAGTCTCCTCATAGGGTGCAGGAGATAGCTGCCCAACTAAACAGGGTAAGGAAGGAGATCCAGTGTTCCAATTGCTTCTTAAAACAGACTTTAACCAATCCTGTTTTCAGCCTCACCTTCATCCTCACTGTGAGTTACTCATACCACTAATTTCTGAGCATTTCAGTGCTCATTTTTCCCCCAGGTTAGTTAACCACTCAGCTTTCTAAATTACCAAATTTAGTTGCTATCTTTTCTGCTATTCAATTTGTCCTTGTGAGTTCATAAACTTTTCTTTTTAATCCATTCATTTTATTGGAGTTTTGGGAAGAAGCAAAAAATAAAGTGTATGTTCAATCCACCAACTTTAATCCTGTCACAATCACTTATAGCTTGAGAAGTCAGAATAAAAAAAACTAAATGAAGTCAAAGCTATAGGCTTGATCAATGCTTAAAGAAGCTGATTTTAAACACAATAATATTTTTCTCCATTCGTGTACATGCCCCTCAAAAATACAAGCAAAGGCAATTTATTACAAATATTAGAAAACAAACTCAAAGCCTAGCATATTTCTTTGATATAGATAATAGCATCATTTCTATACATAATGTCTTAATTTCCTTCCACTGATAAGTGATGTATATCTTACATTTTATATTTACTAAATGCAAGCAATCTTATTTTACATACACTATTTCCATACCACTTTAGCCAAGAGTTTTCCATTTATTTTGTTCCCTCAGGCTTGGGATTTCTTCCTTTCTTTCCTTCTTTTGAAAACTAACTGCTCTCTATGATGCCACTACCAGTGTGATCTCATGTAACACTCAACCATATGCCAGTCCATGGGAGTCCTTCAGTGATCTTTGGCAATGGTGAAGGAGGAGAAACAATGAAAGGATAGCAAACACTTGTAGCAGTACCACCTGGCAGCAGATAAGAGTCTAAAGTCACAACCTATCTAAATTTTCCAAAAAGACACAGCCTATTCTTTACACGAGAGCACCACCCTACTTTCTGAAACAAAATGCAAAAATAGTATTTTCCTGCACTGAAGAAGAAGCTTAAAGGATATTAGGGACTTCTACTGAAATGCCAAAGTAGCTACACTTCAGTCCTTGCATAACACACAACTATCAAAGTCACCTGTTTTTCCTTGTGTGATTTAAATAAAAAAATAAAAAGGAAGAAGAAAAACCTTCCTATAGAAGCATCCCATCATGACTGACTAAAAAGTTTTTAAACATTTTATCTTTGCCTTTACTCTGGATGCTCTAGTATTTAGCATCTCTAGCTTGCAGTTTAAAATCCTAGTAACACATCAAAAAACTAGTATGTTTGCTTTAAGGGCACAAGTAAAGAGAAGCTGAGTGGCTGTGCTCATGAGCAGTGAGTGGTGGCAAATTCCTGGATCCACTAAAGAAAGGCAGCAAACTGAGAAGCTAAGCTGTTGCCCCAGTTTCCACCTAGAATTAATTTTCTAAGGCTCCCCATTACTGCAGTCCCCACCTCTGCATAGAGTCCTTGTCCCAGAATATGAGAACTACCCCCTCAATAGCTTGGAAAGGAAAGGGAGAAAAATCACCTAGTGCCTAGCAGATGAGTTTAAGATGGACAGGAACTCTCCACTTCTGTTGTCCCAATGAAGCCAAGTTTCTGGTATTCCCAACTAAAATTCATGAACACATATCTGAAGTATTTTCAAACATGTTTATTTTTAGGGCCGACCCTGTGGCTCACTCGGGAGAGTGTGGCGCTGGGAACCCCAAGGCCACGGGTTTGGATCCTATATAGGAATGGCCGGTGCACTCACTGGCTGAGCGCAGTGCGGACAACACCACGCCAAGGGTTGCAATTCCCTTACCAGTCACAAAAAAAAAAAACATGTTTATTTTTAAATGAACCTTAAGAATATATCCTAACTGTAGTTTGGGGTGCTACCAACAATAAATGAAAGTTACTAATAACATTCTTGTGGCATTTTATGATAGTCACTGAGAATATTAATTCTTGAAAATAATAATAAACTTAATTATTAATCACAACAAAACATACTTCAAAACCTTAAATATGGGGCAATTACACAAAATCAAATATATAAATTTTTAGGGCAAAATACCTAAAATAAATTCTCTATTAAGTAGTTTTTAAAATATACTTTAAAACACAATTAATGAAAGAAACAGCTCTTTTGTACTTACGGCACAGAATTCTTCAAAGGATATTCTTCCATCTCCATCCTTATCTGCATTTATTATGGTTTTGTCTACAATTTGCTGTAACTGTGTATCTTTCAGATTGTTCCCCACCATCATCTTCAACACCTGGAAGAGTTCCCCATTGGAAATATAGCCATCTTTATCCATGTCATAGATCCGGAAAGCAACTAAAAAAAGAAGAGGAGGAAAAATCAATGGCAATTATAGGGCAATGACAAGTAAATACCTCCAATGAACAAGAAAACGGTAAACTGCCAGACATCTAGGATTATGACACTGAGGATGTTTCTTTCTTAAATATAGATGTTGCTCTTAAGCACAGTATAACTAGTTGGTTAAGAGATGGGCCATGGAGTCAAGACTGCCTGGGCCAGTTAATGTAGCCTAGGTAAATTATTTAACCCTGCTAGGCTTCAGTTTCTGCCAATATAAAACTGGGGATATTAACAGTTCTAACCTCTCAGGTTTTTTGGAACATTTCTTCCCACTTTCATCAAAAATCTCTTATCCAAATCATATATATAGTTCATGTGGCTGTTTTCAGTAAAAGGAAATTCTGTTTTCCTTCTATCCAACCAAAAGGAACAATGACAAATATACTAGCTGCAAATAGAGAAAAATATTTTTACAAGCATGTAAAATTTCTGTAATGTCTAAGGATCTGAAATAAAAAAACATTTTGAATTTTTTAAAAGAAGTTTATAATGCAGAATGAAATGGTAGTGGTGTAAGAGGGAGAATGAAGTCAGGGAAGAAAAATACTTACACCTCAACTTCTGCTCCTTATCGCCTTTGACACTGAACTGAGAGACTCCCTCAATGAATTCTAAATAAGAGTTAAAAATTTTCACAAATTAGAACTTTCCATTTTTTACATAGAAAAACAATATTTACCTTACATACCCACAAAAGGAAATTTCCTTGCTACAAAACAAAATATTACTAGTAGTGTTTAAAATTTAAAATGCAAATTTGAAACCTCAACAAACAAGGTTCTCTATATATTTTTCTTATTTGAACTTGGAGTTTTCTAAGGTCAGTCAATTCAAATACTTTATTATGCAAAGCATAACACTCAAAAACATATTCTTTACGCTATTTAACTCTTTCTTCTTGGAATACAACTAACAAAAGGGGCTTTATAAAATACTATAAATAAAATACTATAAATTGTTTTGCCAGAATAAAATATTTTCGGATTTCTGTTCCAAAATTCACAATCATTTAAATACACTTAAAAGTTTCATGACAAATGATCATTTTTCTTCATTGCCTGATAAGCACTAAGTCACAATCAGTTTTAGACCCCTTCACTTATTATTTAGTTCCCCAAATTAAAGTAACAAAATCTGTTGACAATTCTCTACTGAAATGAAATGTTTACTCAAATGTATAGAATCAAATATAAAATTTTGTATCATGTTAATATTAGCAAAAGCGCTACTGAGTGTCTTTGTAAAATCCAGATTAACTAAAATAAATTAATCTTGTTTTATGATAATGGTCACATCTTTATTACTGCAGTTTACTTTTTACTGCTGACTTAAGTATAGGCCTCATTCTTTAATCAAAGGTTAAAAAAATGGAGTTTCTAATATTGTTAGTTGTCTTAAAGTAAGATTAATTTTCTAAAAACAAAGGAAAGGCTAAACTTCTCCCCATTTTTTGTACATTACCCTAAAGGATAACTTGTTCATTTATGAACTTAGTTTATTAAGTTGCATATACCACAGATTTGGGGGTTTTAACATATCTATTATCATAAGATTATCAAAACCAAAAAGATGTTTAAGAAAAAATTTCAGACATTTTTAAACAGACCTATAAGACAACAGGTTATCTAATTAAAAAAAAAAAAAAATACTTTCTTACCTTTAAAGTCTACTTCTCCATTTCCATCTGTGTCGAATATATCTATTACTCGCTGTACTAAAGGATTCTGTTGTAACTCAGGCAGAGACATGAACTCTTCCACACTCAAAGAACCAGAATTGTCCAAATCGAGCTTCTTAAATCTCTTTCCTAGCCTTTTAATTTCATCAGCATCAACTAAAAGTAAACAAAAAAAAGGTAGCAAGATTTTTAAAAATTATTTTATAATGGTTATTAAAAAAAATCCAGGAGTTACTCAAAAGTTTAATTTTCAATTTGATATAAGACATATATATATATATATATATATATATACACTCTTGTCTTGATATAAGACATATATATATATATATATATATATATATATATATACTCTGGTCTAATTTATTCTAATAAAAAAAGTACATCATAAATATATTGATTTGGTTACCTTTCTGTTTGCCTGTACCTGCCATAACATAAAGCTGTATGCTGAGTACCAAGATATTCCAGGACTAATAATGCTAAGCTGATCATGAAGGTCACACAATATATTCCAGGATAGACAATGCTAAGCTGATCACAGAGTTCCTACTAGACAGGCTAAATCAATTTCTATTTTATACCAAAGCACTCTTATTTTCATTTGTCTTTTTAAATTTTAATTTATTTTATTTCTAGTAGTTCATGGTTAAAATTCAAAGGGTATTCAAAATTCAAAGTTTCCCTCCCATCCCACCTTATGACATCCAATTCCTTGGAGGCAATGTTGCCAGTTTCTTGAATATTCTTCCAGAGCATTCTTTTAAATGATAAAAGCAAACTGCTCAAATAAATCTTATTTTCCCATTTTCTATTATGAAATTAGATACACCCTTACTCTTGGAGGGGGAGAATGTAATGAAAGTCCTACAAATGCTTTTCATTTATTTATTTACAGGTCTCCTCCACCTCAGGGAAGAGCCCATGACTTTTTCATTGGTGTTCTGTATACTGCATATAATAGATGCTCAACAAATGTTTAAAGTGAGTATTAATTATAAGTGTTTCACATCTGATGCTTACTGATCAAAATGCCATCAAATACTTAAAGTAAAACTCTACTTTATCTAACCAGACACTCACTAATCAGCAAACCATTCAGAAGAGTTTCTCAAAGTTCATAGATTTTCCATAAAGAGCTACTCTCTCCATGTTTCCCTTAATTTTACATACATACCAAGGATTAATTAACTATTTTCTTATCACAATCTCCAGTTTTGCCCTTGTTTACAACCACAAACCAGAAAAGGTGATGGGGAATTTGAATGTAATAGATCACTAAAGTATATTAGAAGTGGAAAAGTAAAGGCAACGTCTCCACAAACAGTAAGTGGATGAAATCAGGTTCTTTTCCTCTAGAGTGTATCATTAATGAAAAGAGGGAAGACAGAAATGTAGTACCATAGTATTTATGGAAACTATTTATTAGATTCTATTTATCAAAGCTGAGTCATGGATAATAGTTGTCTATTAAGAAATTGAAATTGAGGCACTTGAAGGATTATTTTTCAGTTACCTGGAAAACCTCAGCATCCCAGAAGACAGCATTCTACAGTCTTGAATAAATAAGGAATAGAAAGAATAATGGAGAATAATATAGAGGAATCAGAAATCACGAAATAAATATATTTGGTTCAATCCATCCTTCTTTACACTGCCAACAGTAATCTTTCTAAAAGGCAAATTCAGCCAAATTGCTAGTTCCTGTGCTTAAAAATTTCTAGCGGCCTCTTGATATAAACAGGATAAAAAGTCTAAAGCCCTTGACAACAGTTAGCCTTATTTTTCAATTTAAATTTCCATCTTATCTCTCCCTCCATTTCCTTTTCCTTCTCCTGGTATAATTCTGCTGCAGTATAAATTTTATACCTCCATTACCTTTATAAACCTCTGCCATAATGTCCTTGCCTGAACTCTCCACTTATGTGACTCCTATCAGTTTTTCTCTGATTAAAGAAAGGGGGTATTATTAACTATGTATCTTACAGCTGTGAGTATCATAAACTCTCTGGCAAAAGCCATTAAAGCAACAGTTAAAATCCATTTACTTTCTTTTGCTTTAAATATCTTATGAAATATTATAAAATAGTTGAAACTTGTTCCTGATGAGTAGTTAAAACTTTCCTCAAAGGCAAAGCAATGTGCCAGTGGATCACACTTTACCTTGAGAATAAATGTCTTCTTAAAAAGCCCTTTCCTTAAGTATGACTTGGAGGGAATGAGCACTATCTAATCTTTCCATTCATTCCCATTCCCATATACTCCATGCAGCTAACACTCACCTTAAGCTTCTTTTAGAAGCCAGTCAAGTGTGTAAGAAGGCAGTAGTATCTGTTTCTCCACTCCCCACCCCACCCCAATTTATTTCCTCCTCTTCTCCTTCCCTTCCTTCCAGCTAGGATGATACAGACTACTCAGTATTTACCACCCAGTTGACGCCGGGTGAGCAGCTGGAGGAAGCCATACCTAAATATCTAGAATATTTAAAAATGGCTAGCTTAGAAAGCAAAGCTATTAACATTTTTAACCAAGATCTAAGAAAGCTAGCTTTCAAAAACAAATGGTAAAAACAGGCCTTTTCGGTAGTGAACAAACTGACTTATTTGGTCATGACTGTCACCAGAAAAGCAGTTATTCAAGCACTTCCACTTGCCAGCACTGTAGACTAGATGTGTTGCAGGATATTAGGGTATGAAACAGAGTTTCAATCCTTGAAATATCAGCTCTTACCAATCTCCTACAAATTAGGCACAGATCTCTAAAATAGATCAAACCCATCTTGTTAGCACCATGAAATATTTCAGTATATTCACAGAAAATCTGCATTTAGCGCCAGTTAAATAACGAAGAACAAATTCCAACTTCCAGAACCACCTTTCATCAAAGGCTTTTTTGTCCCTACTGCTTAAGATCATACTCCCTTAAAAAGAGGACAAGGAAAAACAAACAAACCTCACCCTCTTTGACTCATCTTGTGACTCAGAGATACTCTTTTTCATATGTTTTGCCAAGTTGAACCTCATATTATTTTTCCACTTTTTGGAAAGATACCTTTGGAAGGACTATCTTTTTTTTTTTTTTTTTTTTTTTTTTTTTGTCCTTTTTCGTGACCAGCACTCAGCCAGTGAGTGCACCGGCCAGTTCTATATAGGATCCGAACCCGCGGCGGGAGCGTCGCAGCGCTCCCAGCGCTGCACTCTACCAAGTGCGCCACGGGCTCGGCCCAGGACTATCTTTTTTAATAGCTGAGAATGCTTAGATATTCAACTTAAATTATATTAGACAAAGTATAAAATAAAGAATCTTATAAAGTAACATATACTATTATCTAAAATTTAAACAAGGCAGTAAAAACTTAGATCTTTTAGTGTGAGTTTATAATATACAAAAATGGCTATTAATAAGGAATTGATGATTTGCTTACACAGAAAACACCAAATTAAACTGTTAAGACCTTACCTGGATCAATACACTGTGAATGTTCTAAAGGATAAATGTGAAACTTAGATGGTAACTCATTTTAACAAATGATTTCAAGAATCTTATTAATGTTATCACACATAAAATGATTAAGAATTTACTTTTGGAGAGCTCATGTTGCTACAATAAATTTTAGTATTTTCAACTGGACACAATATTAGAGCAATATGATTCTAATAGAAATATTCATTCATCACCCCTTCAGAGGGAGAAACACAAACCATCTCTCTTTATCCTACTTACATATTTCTCTCACTTAGAAAAAAGGAATGTGAGATTCCCAAACAGTAGAGACCCAAGTCTCTGGCTCTTAAAGCACTGCTAGTAATACATACACACCAAGCTGCTATTCAACTGTTAAGGTTAAAAGTAAAAACAACTTAAATTAAAGTTAACCACTTGGAGTCTAAACTCTCAGGTGATTCTGAGGTTTCTCAGAATAAAAAGAAAAAGAAAGAGAATGGTAGAAACATTCTCCTCAAATTTTAGTCCATTCCTAATAATTGTATAGTAGAAAACAGCAATAGGACTACTGCTCCTTCAGGAAATTCTTTTAATAGCCACTTTATAGATAATTTATTACCTATTAATAGACTAATGATTTAACAACGAAAACAAAATAAAGTGAGTTTTAAAACCGTCCTGGCAATAATATTTTGAAAGAAACAACTAAATGCAATGTAGAATTCTGGATATAATATTGGAAAAGAAAAAAGACAACACTTCAAATTTCACCAGTTTTTTCAACAAAATTTGTGATTTAATATTATTTTACCAATGTTAATTTCTTGATTTTGATGACTGTACTATAATTCTATAGGAAGCTGGCTGAGGAGTGTTTGAGAACTCTTTTATTTTTGTAACTTTTTGTAATTTCTCCTGATTCTCCTCCAATTTGTGACAGCTCTTAACTCTTTCCTTGTCTTTCATGACCTTGAAACTTTCGATCCAATATTTTGTAAAATGTCCCTCAGTTTAAGCTTGGTGATGTCTTCTCATGAATAGAATGAATTTAGGCCTTTGGGGAAAGAATATTACAAATGATTTTGTGTCCTCAGCACACTGTATCAAGGGGCTCATAAGGTCAGTATGTTTCATCACTAGTGATGTTAACTTTGATTATTTAAGATGGAGTCCACCAGGTTTCTCCACTATAAACCTTTATTTCTCCTTGTAGTGAAAAAAACATCCTGGGAAGAGATACTTTGAGACTATGCAAATATTCTATTTCTCCTCAAACTCTGACCTAATTTTAGCATCCATAAGAGGGTCTTCTATGCAATATTTATTACTGTGATATTTGCCTAACAATGATTTTCTTTTTCCCTCTTTCTACATTAATTGGGATGCTTCTATAAAAAACAAAAACAAAAACAAAACCAGTCCCTTCCCCTCCATTAATTTCGTTATTCAATTATTTACATCAGCATGGACTCACGGATATTTATGTTACTCTGTGAGTTAAAATCCAATACTATCATTGTGTGTTTTATTAGTCAAATTGTTCCAGCTTTCGTCTTTAAGTACTACTTCAGACTGGCTCCTGTGTGGCCTCTCAGCAATTCCTATTCTTTTTTTGAGCATTTCCTTAATTTCTGGCACCATAAGAGTTCCAGGCTCATCCTGACTGTACAAACTATTTCTAAGAAGAGATACTCCAGCCTCTTTTGTATGACAAGAAATTTAGGACAATATTATAGGATGAGAACTATTAGGATATAATTACTCTAATACGGGATCTCAGAATCTCTTAGAAGTATTTTGAAAAGAGCCATCAGACATGGCAAAATTATCTATGGAGAAACATATACTGAATAACTCTACAAGACCACCACAAGAAAAAACTTTATAGTGTTATCAACAGAAATTATTGATGTTTTTCAACATAAAGATTAATTTAAAAGTTTTACGTCTTCTTAAATTCATTTCCTACAAAGGTAATGGCTGTATGTTACTCCAAGTGAGAAGTTAAAACCACCAGGGGGTGCAGTAGATAAAACCTTCATAAGCAGCTTCAAAAACTTACTTTATAACGACCTTGTTTTGTGTATAGACCAGTAGTTTTATATTTATATTCTGCACAGAATAGTTTGACTACGAAATGAACAAAGCAAAGAAAGCACCCTACTGATATGAAATAACTGAAACAGTATATTATGAAATAAATATGGACACACAGTCACATACATTTTGCTCTATCTTTTCTCACACGTGAAAAACTTTCACCCACTTAAAAGGTCTAGATTTTAGAAAAATCATCATTTTATAATGCCAGAGGCAACATAACATGCGCTTTGGCACGTGTCGATTATAATTCTTATGTACTTTAAAAATTATCAAGCAATGGTCAAATATACAAAAGCTAGATATCACCACAACAAAAGAATTATCAAATTGTAATCAAACTGCCAAAAATATTTTTAAGCCAATGTTGAGAAATAAAATATTCAAAAAATACATTATTAAGTATATGGCTCTTTTTTAAAAAAATAAGTTAATGGTTTAATGGGTTATCATGGAGTAGACTGTTGGCTTTATAAAAATAGGAAGAAAGTATGCAGATGAGCTTTTGCCACTCTTGTCATATGATACTCGCACCACTTCTAGACTCTGCTGAGCAGTGCCTACCAGTAAGAAGTCTCTCACCAGATGTGGCTCCCTGACCTTGAACCTCTCAGCCTACAGAACGTGTAGGCTCTGGTTTGGGAGTTCTTCTATCATCCATGGCTCTGCTTCGGCTCCAACTTGAAGATCACCTCAGGTTTGATAATTCAGTCCCAACAAAAAAGAAAGTGTTGCTCCAGAGACTTTCGGCGGAGTTTCACCAAACACCACCAGGCTGCTGTAGGTCTCCCACATCACGTCCCTGTGCCAACTCCTCTGAGCATCATTCAGGTCCTGACACTCTTCCCAGGTGAAGCCCACAGCCACATCACCAAATGACTTCAAACTACTTTCTGAGGCTGGGATGTCCAAAGTCCAGGGAACACATCTGGTGAGGGTCTTGGTAATAAGTATATAGTTCTATAGGTTTTGACAAATGTATACATCTATGTAAGCATCACTACAATCAAGATAAAAGCACATTCCATCATCCCAAAATGTTCCCTTGGGCCCTTTTGCAGTCAATCACATCCTCCCCTCATTGACCCCAGGCAACCACTGTTCTGCTTCCTGTAACTAAATTCTATCTAGAATTTCATATAAACGGGATCATATAGTATGTACTCTTGTGTTTATCTTCTTTTACTCAACAAAGTTTTTTACATTAATCCACACTGTTGTATATGTC
Organism: Cynocephalus volans; assembly: GCF_027409185.1. NCBI lineage: Eukaryota > Metazoa > Chordata > Mammalia > Dermoptera > Cynocephalidae > Cynocephalus > Cynocephalus volans. The sequence goes on from NC_084473.1 coordinate 65,030,008, forward strand.
AGTAGTTTGTTACATTTTATTGCAAAGTAGTATATAGTCCACTGTATGAATATACCACAATTTGTTTTATGTGTTCATCTGTTAACAGACATTCCTGTTGTTTCTAGTTTGGGGCTATTAAAATAAAGCTACTATAAACATTAATGTATAAATCTTTCTGTAAACAAACGTAGTCTTGAAATGTCTGGGTCATAGGGTACGCTTATGTTTAACTTTCAGAAACTATCAGTTTACCTAAGTAGTGTACTATTTTACACTCCCATCAGCAATATGAGAATTCTAGTAGCTCCACACCTTTGTCAACATGTGGTATCGTCAGTTTTTTCATATATATATGTATTTGTGAAGTGACTGTTCAAATCTTTTGAGCTTTTTAAAATTGGTTTATCTAAAAGATTTGTAAAATTCTGTTTACTGATGCAAGTAGTTTGTTGCCTTAAGGTGTTCTTTTCAAAAGCAAAAACTTTTAATTTTATTGAAATCCATTTTTTTTTCCATTTATGACTCATGTTTTGTGTACTAAAAATCTGTGCTTACTCCTGGTCATGAAGATTCTCACTTGTGTTTTCTTTTAGACCTTCCACAGTTTTAGCTTTTATGCTTAAATCTATGATCCATAGTCTGTTTTTTTTGGGGGGGGGCAGGTGGTAACTATAGGCTAATTTTTATATAATACAGCAGAAATACAGCTGTTTTGTTGTAAAGGCTCTCCTTTTGTCAAAAATCAATCATATATATATATATATATATATATATATATATATATATATATATGGGTCTGGCTTTTATGCTGTTCCACTGATTTGTCTATCTTATGCCAATACCACAGTCTTATGTTTTATAGCACATCTTTAAATCAGGGAGCACTATCCTTTACTTTTCTTTTTCAAAACTGTTCTGACTCTTCTAATAATTGTGCATTTCCACACGGAACTAACAATCACTTTGGGTTTTTTTGTTTTGCTTTTTAATCTTGCTGAGAATTTGACTGGGATTGTCTTGAAGCTGTAGATCAATCTGAGTAAAACTGATATTTTAATATCAAGTCTTCCAATTTATGAATGTGGTACATCTATACATTTGTTTAGGTCTTTTCAAGTTTCAGTAATGTTTTGAAATTCAGTGTATATATTTTACACATATTTGACTAAATTTATACCTGAGTATTTTATGTTTTTATTCTATAATGAATTGTATTTGTCAATTTCACTTTTTTTCAATTGTTTTTTGCTATTATATAGAAATTCCATTGATTTTAGTAATATTATCCTTGTATCCTACATCTTGGTGAATTCACTTATAAGTTCTAGTAACTTAGGCTTGCCATATATACGGGTTGATTATTCCCTATCTGAAATGCTTGGGGCAAGAACTGTTTCGGATTTTGGACTTTTTCAGATTTTGGAGTATCTGCAGCATACCTGTACATATACCAGTTAAGCATCCCTACTCTGAAAATCTGAAATTCAATGTGCTCCAATGAGCATTTGCTTTGAGCATCATGTCAGTCATCAAAAAGTTTTAGATTTTGGAGCATTTCAGATTTTGAATTTTCCGATTAGGGATGCTCAACCTATATATAACCATGACATCTGAGAATAAAGACAATTTTACTCCTGCCTTTCCAATCTTAATGTCATTTCTTTCTTTTTCTTGCCTTAATGTAATGACTAGGACTTCTAATACAATGTTGACTAGAAGTGGTCAGAACGAAAAATTGTGCTTTTTTCCCCACAGTCTTAGGTGGAAACCATTCAGTCTTTCTCTGTGAAACAGGATGTCAGCTGTCTGGGTTTTTTTGTAGGTGCTGGTTATCAGGTTGATGTAGTTCCCTTCTATTCCTAATTTGCTAAGAGTATTTATCATGCATGGATATCAAATTTTGTCAAATACTTTGGTATATCTATTGAGAAGATCATGGGTTTTTGTTTTTTTTTTTCTTTTATTCTGTCAATACAGTGAATTACATTAATTGATTTTTTAATGTTAAAAGCATACTCCTGGTATAAATCCCTTAGTTGTGCTATACTATCCTTTTTTACACATTGCTGAATTTGACTTGCAAATAGTTAAGAATTTTTGCACAAATGTTCATGGAGAATATTGGTTTATACTGGTTTTCTTATCACGTCTTTCGTACTGTTATCAGGGTAATGCTATCTTCTATTTTCTGAAAGAATCCAGGTAAGATTGGTATTTTTTTTCCATTAAATGTTTAATAGAATTTACCAATAAAGTCATTTTGGCCCTGGAGTATTCTTTGTGAGAAGATTTTGAAATAAGAATTCAATTTCATTAATAGATATGAGTTTAAGATATTAAGATTTTAATATAACTATCTAATAATTATCTAATAATTTATAGATAAGATTTTCTATTTCCCCTGTGTCAGTTTTAGTAATTTGTTTTTCAAGAAATTTGTCCATTTCATCTAAGGAGTAGAACATATTGGCATAAAATTGTTCATAACATCCTCTTGTTATCCTTTTAACATCTGCAGAGTCTGTGGTGATTTCAATTTTCATTACTCATATTGTTAATTGTGTGTTCTTTCTTTTTTCCTAGAATGCTCCTTTAAAATGCAAACACCATGTAACACCGACTTCCTCCCATATTATGTAAAAGATATAGGGACTAGATGGTTAGATCAGTTGGTTAGAGCATGGTGCTAAAAACACCAAGGTCCAGGGTTCGATCCCTGTACTGGGCCAGCCACAAAAAAAAAAAAAAAGCAAAAAGAAAGAAAGAAAAAAAGAAGGAAAGAATGAAACAAAGAAAGAAAAAGATATGACCAAAAATTACCCAACACACTAGAACTTACTCAGCCAAAATGAATGCTGTCTAAAGATGTCACAAAAGAAGCTAAATACTTGTAACAATCCTAAATATACATTCTCAGAATTGTTTTCAGAACTTAATGAGCTTCACAGGAAAATCTGACACTGAAAAACCACGTAATATAAAGGGTTGAAAGAAATCGTAGAGGTGAAAACCCAAAATAAGAAAACAGACCCACAGAGTTAAGTAAGTTGTTCAGTGCTATAAACCTTATGGCAAAGCTGGGTGACTGGGATTTCTTGAGATGGTTTCTGATCTAATTTCTTTTCCTGTTCCACCCGAAAAGAGCTGCATAGAGGCATCAGGCTAAGAGATACTACCCATTCCTGCTTTACCTTCAATCTGTACTTCTGGGCTAAACGTGGAGAAAAAGGAACAACATGAATGTTCCCACTCCAAGTAGATAAAAATCACACCATATATTTCTAAGATATCCTTTCTAACCCTTCTCCCAACTTGTATATTACTAGTTTTCCTGCTGAAGGTATTTGTATTGTTTTTCTCCTTTTCATTTATCTACATTTTGGTTCAAATCAAAATATGTAACAAGTTAATGAAAAAACATGTATTTATAAAATCATAAAAACATGTCTTCAATAGATGCAGAAAAAGCCTAAAATAAAATCCAACTTCCCTTCATGATAAAAACTCTACAAATTAATGAGGTACAGAAGGAATGTACCTCAACACAATAAAGGCGGTATATGACAAACACAGCTAATATCATACTGAATAGACAAAAACTGGTGGCTTTCCTCTAAGACCTGGAACAAGACAAAGATTCTGACTGTCCTTACTCTTATTCAACACAATACTAGAAGTTCTAGCCAGTGCAATAAGGCAAGAGAAGGCAATAAAAGGCATTCAAATTGTAAAGAGAAAGTCAAACTATCCGTATGTGCATATGACAGGATTCCATACATAGAACACCCTAAAGACCACACCAAAAAATTGTTAGAATAAATGATTTCAGTATAGTGGCAGGATATAAAATCAACACACAAAAAGCAACAGCCTCCCTATATGCCAATAATAATGTAACTGAAGAAATCAAGAAAGTAATCCCAATCACACAAAAAAATGAAATACCTATGAGTAAATTTAACCAAGGAGGTGAAAGACCTCCACAATGAAAACTATAAAACATCAATGAAAAAAAATTGGAAAAGACACAAATAAATGGAAAGATATCCCATGTTCAAGGGTTGGAAGAATTAACATCATCAAAATGTCCATATTACCCAAAGCAATCTACAGACAATCCCTATAAAATCAACACAATCCCTATAAAAATACCAATGATATTCTTCACAGAAATAGGAAAAATAATCTTAAAATTTGTATGGAACCACAAAAGACTCCATATATAGCTAAAACAATCTTGAACAAGAACAAAGCTGGTGGGATCACAGTACTTGACTTCAAAATCTACTATAAAGCTATGGTAACCAAAACAGAGTGGTACTGCATAAAAATAGACAAACTGACCAATGGAATAGAATAGAGAGACCCAAAATAAACCCACAAATTTACAGCCAAACACAAAGGTGCCAAAAATATATAATGAAGAAAGGACAGCCTCTTCAACAGATGGTGCTGGAAAAACTGGGTATCCACATGCAAAACACTGAAACTAGACCCCTATCTCTCACCATACACAAAAATCAACACAAAATAGATCAAACACCTAAACTTAAGACCTGAAACTATGAAACTACTAGGAAAAAACATAGGGGAAATGCTACACGAAATGGGAGTGGGGAGTACTTTTTTGAGCGAGACTAAAAAGGCACAGACGACTAAAGCAAAAATACATAAAAGGGACTACATCAAACTAAAAACCTTCTGCACAGCAAGGGACACTGTCAATAAAGTGGAGACAACCTACAGAATGTGAAAAAGTGTTTGCAAACTACACATCAGACAGGGGGCTAATATCCAGAATATATAAGGAACTTAAACAACTCAACAGCAAAAAAACAAATAACTCAATTAAAAAATAGGCAAAGGACCTGAACAGACATTTCTCAAAAGAAGACATACAAATGGCAAACAGGCACATGAAAAAATGTTCTATATCACTAACCATCAGGAAAATGCAAATTAAAACCACAATGAGATATCATCTCACTCTTGTTAGAATGGCTATCATCAACAAAAAATGACAAATGCTGACGAAGATGTGAAGAAAAAGGAACTCTCCACTTTCCTACACTGCTGGTGGGATGTAAATTGGTACAGCCACTGTGGAAAACAGTACAGAGGTTTCCTCGGTGAACTAGAAATAGACCTCCCTTATGACCCAGCTATCCTACTAATGGGTATACACCCAAAGGAAATTAAACCAATATATAAAAAAGATACATGCACTCACATGCTCACATGTTCATCACAATGCTATTCACAATAGCCAAGAGATGGAATCAACCAAAATGCTCATCAATGGATGAAAGGATAAAAAAAACTATGGTATAGATACACAATGGAATAATACTCAGCTAATGAAAAAAGAAAAAGATATCCTATCATTCTTCAGCAACATGGATGGAACATCACGTTAAGTGAGGTAAGTCAGGCACAAAAAGACAAGTACTACACATCACTCATATATGGAACCTAAAAAAAAAGTGGCTCTCATAAGAGTAGAACAGAATAATTATTACCAGAGGGCAGGGAGAAAAAGTGGTGACCTAACGGGTACAAAACTATGCTGTCTACCCTAAGTGAATCATTGTGCAGTATATGCACATACTGAAACAACATGATGTATGTACCCCACAAATATGAACAAGTAAATGTTAAAACCTTTCAAATAAGAAAAAAAAAGGGACTAATAAGAGAAAAACAAGGTAACAATCCAAAGTATTTAAGTTCACGCACCATAGTTAAGAAAAACCTTTCATCCCTTTCTACATTACTCAACTCTAATGCTGTACTGAAATTAGGCAGAGTACAGTCATGTACTGCGTAATGACATTTCAGTCAACAATAGACTGCGTATACAATGACAGTCGCTTAAGATTATAATGGAACTGAAAAATTCCTATTGCCTAGTGATTTCATAGCTGGTGTAACATGGCGCAATGCCGTTACTCACATGTTTGTGGTGATGCTGCTGTAAATAAACCTACGGTATAAAAGTCTAGCACATACAAATTTTGTCTAGTACACAATACTTGATAGCATTAATAAACAACTGTTACTTGTTTATGTATTTACTATACTGTATTTTTTAATCATCTTTTTAGGATGTACTCCTTCCACTTATAAAAAAAAAAAAAAAAGAAACTAACTGTAAAACAGCCTCAGGCAGGTACTCCAGGAGGTATTCCAGAAGAAGGCATTATCATGGATTACTGCCCCAAAGACCTTCCAGTAGGACAAGATATGGAGGTGGAAGACAGTGATATTGATGATCCTGGCCTTGTGTAGGCCTAGGTTAATGTGTGTGTTTGAATATAAATTTTAAGAAAGTTTTAAAAGTAAATAAATAAGTTGTAAAGAAAAAATATTTTTGTACAACTGTACAATGTATTTGTGTTTTAAGCTAATTATAAAAGTCAAAAAGTTTTTTAAATTTTAAAAGTTTACAAAGTAACTCAAGTTACAGTAAACTAAGGTTAATTTACTCACATTATTAAAGGAAAAATTTTTTTATAAACTCAGTGTAACATAAGTGTATAGTGTTTGTAAAGTCTACAGTAGCATACAGAAATGTCTTAGGCCTTCACATTCACTCACTGTCTCACCCAGAGCTACTTCCAGTGCTGTAAGCTCCATTCATGGTAAATGCCCTATATAGGTGTTTTATTTTTTATACCTTATTTTTATTGTATCTTTTCTATGTTTGGATATGTTTACATATGCAAATACCATTATGTTACAATTACTTACAGTATTCAGTAAAATAACATGCTGTATAGGTTTGTAGCCTTGGAGCAATAGGCTATACCATATAGCAAAAGTGTTTAGTAGGCTATACCATATAGCAAAAGTGTTTAGTAGGCTATACCATATAGCAAAAGTGTTTAGTAGGCTATACCACCTGTGTTTGTGTAAGTATACTCTATGATGTCTGCACGATGAAATCACCTAAACGCATTTCTCAGAATGTACCCCCTTTATTAAGCAACACATGACCGTATAACTAATTCTCAGTGACTGGGTGAAATAAATTAGAATTCAGGATCACTAAGTTACCAAGTAAATGGTAAATGAAGGCTGACAGACTGTTTAAGAAGCATGAACTATATAACACATTTATAAAGATTTTAGGGCTAGCCAGTTCAGTTGGTTAGAGCATGGTGTTGTAACACCAAGGTCAAGGGTTCAGATCCCCATACCGGCCAGCAACAAGAAAAAAAAAAAAAAAAAAGATTTTAATCTAAAGCAACAAATGCACAAGTCAATTTCAAAGTTAATGATATACAATTTTTGTTATAATAAATGGCATCTTAGGAATACAATTTTCAAAAACATTTTTACCTGTTCACATTCGGACTGAATTTTATTGATATTAACAAGGTTTCTTCGGAAGATTTCTGAGAAGAATAAAGGTTTGAAAGTGAACCAGAAATTAGCATTTAGAAATTATCACTATTAAAATTTGAAGAGTTAAGCCAGTCCACACAAGAAAGAAAACAAAGATGCTAAAATAAAAGAGGAAATCAAATTAACTTTAGATTAACTATTACTCTGAAAAAGTTTTCTTTGTTTTCAAAACAAAGATAAACCTCTGTTTAGGTAAATAATATGACTTTGTAACCCCCCCTGAGAAAATCTGATTAGGAGCGGAAATTAACAGCACAAAGTAAAGTCAGTATGTCTAAACTTTCAAGTCTCTTATAAATATTCAAACCAGAAAGAAAACTGCTTGAATGTGAAACCAAATCAAACTGCTTGAATGTGAAACCAAATCAGAACAGTGTTCTAATGGCTAGAAATGCCTTCAAGGTTTCTACAGATAGTTCATTACACAGAAGGAAACATTCCCTCAGAGTCTTCCAAACTCTTCCTGGGTCACTTTCTGAAAAAGAAAGCTGAGAAATCTTTTTAGATAAAACACCTAATCTTTCTTCTACATTCAGTCTACAAGAGGCCCTGTATTTACTAACTTTATCAAAACCATGCTGAATTATATTGGTTTTAGCAACAGTAAAAATCAGCTGAATCTGATTTTCCACGCATACTTTCAACTGTGCCCCAATCTAATCCTTTTCTTAAACTATCTAAAGTAGTATCTTGCACTCAGTCACTTTTCCAAATTATCATGCCAAATTGCAACTAAGGTCTCAACCTTGAAAAAAATCACCCCAACAAAGTATACATTTCCTAGTCCAGATAGGTTAACCAACAGACAGAAACAATCCAATGGCCTAGAATTGGATTAACTAAATAAAAATACAATAAAAATACAATATTGAATTGAATGCAAAAAAAAAAAATCAGAAAATAACTATCTTAGACAAATCCAGTTTTGCCTAAAATCATTCATACAGAAAATTATAACATTAATCTCATAAGATTTACTACAAGAGAAGCTATATAGTATAGTGATTAAAAATATGACTCTGGGGCCAGCCCACACTTGGGAGAGTGTGCTGCTGGTAACACAAAGGTCACGGGTTCAAATCCCTATATAGGGATGGCCAGTTAGTTCACTTGGGAGAGTGTGGTGCTGACAACACCAAGTCAAGGGTTAAGATCCCCTTACCAGTCATCTTTTACATATATATATATATATATATATATATGACTCTGAATTATGATTGGTTAAGATCAAATTACGGCTTTGTTACTTCAGTTCCTGTGACTTTAGGCCAGTTATATAAGGTCTCTCTGCCTCTATTTTCTCATCTGCACAATGGGGAAAGTAATGGTGCCTCCCTCAAGAGGCTAAAAATGGTTAATGTATATAAAGTGCTTAGAATCATACCTAGCACATGGTAAGTGCCATACAAGTATGTGTTATTATTTATGCAAATAAATGGGAGATTGGTAACTACTGGGTTTTTCCAAAGTTACAGCTTTTAAAATAATACAACTAGTTGTCTATGTAGTCTAGCTCTGAGCTCTTATTAGCTTACCCAGTCAACAAATATTTACTCAGCATCTGCTTTATACCAGGCATTGTACTTATGCTTCCACTGCCAATGCCCCAATTCTTTTATTGATGAAAATTAGTTTTTACAGCCACTTACTCTTAAGGTCTTGCTGTTTGCATGCCATACTTAATTGTAATTAAATAATTATTTCTCCTTGATTTTTATTCTTAGTTACTTCCATCTCCCTTTTTCCACTCAGGGGAAAAAAAAAAAAAAACTTTTTATAAAGGAAAATTTCAAACACATACAAAGGTTGAAAGAAGAGTATAATGTATTCCATATATCCACCATCCAGTCTCAACCATTAACACTTGAGAAATATTTCATCTATACTCCCACCCCAATTAGTTTAGATCAATTCCTAGACATGTCATTTCCTTGTAACTATTCAGTATTTATTCTCTCTAAAAAATACTCTCCTAAAAAAAAATCACAATTACATTATTACACCTAAAAAATAATAATTTATTGATATCAAATAATCAATATTCAAATTTCCCCAAGTCACAAATAATTTCACAAATTTTTTTAATCCATCAGATTTGGCAATTAGGCAATAAGTGAAGGTAGCCTTAATAATAGTTTCAGCAGATGAAAGCCAATTTGTAGCAAACCAAGAAATTAGCAGAAATAAGGCAGAGAAGGTAATTGTGTATGTTCTTTTGAGAAGCTTAAGCATGAGAAAGAATAAAGAAAAACTGGAAGGTACCAGAGTCAAAGAGAATTCAATTACATCTGTAAATGGAAGGGGGAGAAGCTGAAGACATAAGAGAGAAACTAACAAAGATCCTAGTGATGACAATGGATGAGATCAAAAGCACAGTGGAAAAGTTTACCTTGAATAACGGAGGCACAAGTCAAATCCTGATACTGAAGGAAAGGAGGTTAAGGGTGTGTAGATCAAGCAAGTTTCTGTGTGCGGCAAGTGGGGTTGAGGAGGGAATGAGGTTAAAACTTAAAATGTCCTTAGTTTTCTCAAGCAATAGGTGGCAAAATCATTTATTAAAAGTAAGGAATTGCAAAGGATTATTCAGAGGGTTTGGACTGAATGTTGATAATCTAGATGGAATTTGACGAGACTGAAAGGGAGAAACAACCGAACAGGTCAAAGAGTTAACCACTTAAATCCTACACAGCTTTCAAAAACATTTCAAACATCACCCCTTCCATGAAGCTTTTATTTCCTTAACCAAGGGTAATTTTCTCTCCTGGGAACCTTTGTTTTTATATCTCATAATAGTTTATTTACTTTCACTGTAGTAATTTATTCATTTCTTTTTCCCAGTAGCTTTCCTATAAGAACTTTGTTTGTGCTTACTGATCTGTGTATTACAGTACCAAGACAGTACCTTACAGCATGTAATTTAGTTTTATTAATTTTTTTAAGAAGTAACAATTTATATACTGAAAGAAGAAAACAGACACTAACTACTTAAAAAGGTGAGAGGATACTAAAGGCTGAAGAAAATATAGAAGACCTAATAGAGCACATGGAATGGAGCTGGGTTTTGAAGGGATGAAAAGGCATGATGGGAATTAACCTGAATAGAGGGGTATAAATGGTGAAATGCCTCAAGGATTATTTTAACAATCTTAAATGATAGTAGCTGGTTACAGAGTAAAAAAAATTTACTACAATGTATATTTGGTCAAAAAAGTGGCAATTTTAATGTGGACAAGTTCATTTGGGGGAAATTCATCCAAATCATATGTAAAATATAATAAAAGTATATTATATTCTAGTGACCCAAAAGGGAAAAAACCATATAATGGACAACAGAAGAATGTGGATAGATTCACAGCTGGTTGAACCATCACTGACAAGTAGAAATCTTTAGTGACAAGGTCCAACAGCTTAATCAAAGCATGGATACAGTAATAAGAAAGAAAACTTAAGTTCTGAGGATAAAACTGAAAGGGACAGCTTTAATAGTGTATGAAATCTATTTCAAATATAAAAATAACTTGGCTTTTGCTATCCCAGATGTACACAAAGGAATATCCATCTGCCTTTTGCCCTAGTTCATTTTTCTTTGCAACCAGAAATGACCCTCAGTCCCAGATTTAAAGAGAGAGCAGGAGATAAGAATCTGGGAAGTATGGTTCCCTTAGGACCTCTGTTCCTTGACTGAGATATAAAAACTAACTTCCTAGTACATCATCCTTGTCAGAGTTGTACTATCAACAACAAATATCGGTATGGAGGTTCCTCAAACAATTACAAATAGATCTACCATACAATCCAGCTATTCCACTGCTGGATATATACACAGAGGAACAGAAATCATCATGTTGAAGGGATATCTGCACTCCTATGTTATTGTAGCACTATGCACAAAAGCCAAGAGTTGGAACCAGGCCAAATGTCCATCATCAGATGAGTGGATAAGGAAAATGTGGTACATCTACACAATGGAATACTACCCTGCTATAAAAAATAATGGAATACTACCATTCGCAGCAACAGAGAAAATTATATTAAGTGAAACAAGTCAGGCACAGAAAGAGAAATACCACGTTCTCACTTATTTGTGAGAGCTAAAAATAAATAAACAAATAAATATACAAACAAATAAAGGGTGGAGGGGGGAAGAAGACAACAATCACAACAATTCCTTGAACTTGTTATGACAAGTGAATGGATGATGTTGATGGGGGGGAGAGGGAGGGCGAAAGAGGAACTGGTAAAGGGACATGAAAATCAACTACATTGTATATTGATAAGTTAAAATAAATAAAAGCAAAACAACAACAACAAAAAAACAAATCTCTACTCTACTGCAGCCTGAAGCCTAGCTAATTACAGACTTCCACACCTCTTTTTTTCCACTAGCAAGCAGAAGAATAATTATGTCACATGCTGAAACTATCTAGTTAGTGGCAAAATACAATTATGAGCAAAACTCTTTCAATTCTAGAGAACCTATAAAACTGATACATTAACTTTGCCAGAAACAAGAATTATAGTTCTACATGAGCACCAGTCTATAAGTTCTGCCTTGACCATATTTCAGAGATAAAGTTAGCTGTGTAGTAGTGACAGCAACGATAATTCTCAAATGCAAAAAACCACTATAGTCTATAACAGGGTTCAGCAAATTTTTTCTATAAAAGGTCAGGTAGTAAATATTTTAGACTCTGTCAACTATATGGTCTCTGTTGCAACTACTCAACTCTGTCATTGCAGCACAACAGCAGCCACAGACAATATGTAAACAAATGGGCATGGCTATGTTTGAATAAAACTTTATTAATAAAAACTGCCAGCAGACAGTAGTTTACCAACCCCTGGATCTACAGAGTCGTAATCAGGTCTGGTTTTTGGTCAATCCTAACAATATTCTATATGTAACAATTTATCTTCACGTTTAAAAGAAAAACATGCATACCTTCATATATAAAAAATTAAAATGTAAATACTGGCTGGGATGGAAGTATTATGGGTCATGGACACTACCATCTTTTAAAAAGTTTTTAAAAATTGCAGAATTTACAAAATGGAAGATAAAATGGATTAATAAGTAATTTCAGTTTATGGTAACTGCTCTAAAGAAAATAAACAGGGTGCTACTCATAACAGAATCCAAGAAGTGTAAGGAGTGATAGAAAACATCACTTATACCTAGAGGTGAAGGAGAATGGAGTTCCCCAAGTAAACAGCTGAAAAAAGAGCATTCCACCCAAATTCATAAGCAAGCAAAGGCAGTGATGGGAATGAAGAAATTGACATGTGTTTTGGGAAAAGAAAGGAGACTGCTGAAACATAATGAGCAATGGGGAAAATGGTTTTAACAATACAAAAAGCATGTGACACCTTATTGCAAGGTTTAAGAGGTCTCCATTGAAGCAGGACCAGCCTCATCAAACAGGGGCTGAATAGGCTGTTTCTGCTGGTAAGGAAGGCTCAGAATGGTTTGGGAGTTCCGAAACCTTGTGATATCTTAATCTATCAACAGTATCCATTCCAATTCTCAGGATCTCCATCTTTCCCAATCATTGCCCTTTCACACAAAACATCTTGTGATTTTTCCCCCCAATGAATTCACATAAGCATCCTGGCCATCTGACTGGTCCTTGAATCAAGAATTTCTAAATTCTCATTTTCTTTCTTTAGAATCTCAGTACAGTCAGAAGTAACCAGCATATCCATGCTCCTTATACTCCTCATTCTCCCCAGAAAACTTTTATAATAGCTATTTGGTCTGTCAAAGTTTTGCCTTCAAAAAACAACCACAAGATAAGTAAGTTAACTGTTTACTCCACTATGTGCCACAGACTACCAATGTTCCATTTTTTCATAATAATGGGGTCATCACTACCTTCAAATCCAACCAGGTGAGACAGCCAATCCAGAATTGAGAGTATGCCACCTATACCATTCCTGGAATTATTTTATTATTCAGGTTCAACTACAGACAACAAAATGAAACTCTATTTAGTTGAAGCAGAAATTATTTTTCAATGCTAGAAATTGTTAGAAAGCTAAAAAACACAGATTCTGGGTTGAACTTTTAGGAACAATTTACAAAGCCACACTACAGAACTGGGCCATCGAAAGAAATACTGCCTATCCTACAATCAGGAAGATGCAAGTGAATTTGAAAGCTCCAGAACACTGCACACACAAAAAAATCTAAGTCACAGCTGGAATCCTACCAGGAAAAACAGTAAAAAACAGGAAAAGAACAAACTCCAACTCACTTCTATAATCCAAATCTCACATGAACATATCTGTGGCAGAAATAAAGTTACATTAAGAACCCTGGCTGCTGGCCTATGAACACTTCCTTTAAAAAAAAAAAAAAAAAGATCCCTGGCTGTAAAGGAATCTGGGATATTATGTACTTGTCAGTTTTAAAGTTTCTATATACCAGAAGGAGGTCTGAACGATATTGACCACCCTTGGTAATATAGCATGAAATTCTGGGTTCCACAACAATAGACATACTACAACAAGAGCGTATAGAAAGCAACTAAAATAATTAAGAGAATAAAGTTGCTCAGAGGATACAAACAAATTAGGATTTGAAGATGTAGGGGGAAGCAAGTGAGGAAAGAAGAGAGCAGATAGGACTGAATTAAAAAAACTGGAATGTATAAGAACAGTATGACCAAGAACTTAAGAGTTATCATTACCTTTTATTTTTAAATACCAAATTATGAATAAACTCTAAATTAACATCCAGTCTTTCAAATATTAAGCTTCCATCAAATGCATGTGTGAAGATTAATTCTAGATGTCAACTTGGTTAGATAAAGGAATGCTGAGAAACCTGGTAAAGCAATCTTTTCAGGTGTGTCCATGAGGGTGTTTCCAGCAGAGATTAGTATGAGAGTCTGAGTGGCCTGGGTGTGAAAGACCCACCCTCAGTGTAGGTGGGAACCATCCAATGCACTGGGGGTCCGAAGAGAACAAAAGACAGAGGAAAGAGGTGAAGCACTCTCTCTCGATCCACTGGAGCTGGGATACACTCTTCTCTCCTGTCCATGGACATCAGAGCTTGAGACTCTTCAGCTTTTGGGTTCCAGAAGTTACACCAAGAATACCATTAGCTTCCCTGGTTCTGAGGCCTTTGGACTTGGACTGAGCCACAATACCGGCATCCAGTTTATAGACGGCCTATTGTGGGACTTTTCTTCATAGTCACATTGGTTAATTCCCCTAATAAATCCCTCTCATATAATTATAATATATCCTATTGATTCTGTCTCTCTGGAGAACCCTAATACAGCATGTATGAAAACATAAGACCTTTTTCAAACTTAAAACATTTTAAATATCAAAAAGATTTTAGATAACTGACTTTTATTCTGGAAATGTTCTGTTCAGTCAGATAAAGATAGAGAATCACCCCTACCCCTATCCTCAGGATTTAAAAAACTAAAAAAAGAAAGTTAGTAATTCCATTTGTTTAAAAAAAAAAAAAAAAAAAAATTTAATGGATGCTGTGTGCCTTATCTGTTTCTCCTTCCTGAATATATGGAAAGCTATACTTTCCAGCCCCGTGGCAGTTTGGTGGGGCTGTGCGACTAGTTCTGACCCATAAAATGAGCATAAGTAAGTTAGACCCATAAAATGAGCATAAGTAAATTAAGTCACTTCTCGGCCACGGCAGATAAAAAGCACTTTCTGCAAGTCCCTGCGTTTCCCTCTTTCCCAGTGATCTTGAGAATCATGCATAGAGATGGTGGCATTATAAGACAAGGGAGCCCAGATCACTGAGTCACCAAAAAGACAAGAGCTCCTACAAATCCACTTTGAAACTTTGTTAACCGAAAAACTTCTGTCAGGTTAAGTCAGTGAAATTTAGGGAGTTATTGTAACTTTGGCATAGTGCAGCTATTAACAATAAAGAAATCTATTTAAAAAATTGCCCTACTCTGGTAACTTTAGAAGACCATATGTCAAATTCACTACCCATTTAAAATAGTTAAGGGCTAACTTTGCTATGTAAATAAGTAAATATATATTATAGAGTTATATAATATACATACATACATATATGTAGATGTGTGAATAAAAGAAACTCTTGATAAGAATAGTCACTTACAGTGTGAGCACATTTCCAAAGGATAACTTGCCTCATTTCCCTGGTGGAAAAAAAAGAAACGATCAGTCACAAAATTGGCACAAATTTCTTTCAAATACTAAACTTAAATATTTAAAATCACAAAACATAGGAAAATAAGCCATAAATGAATATGTCTAGATTATAAATTACCTTTACACTTTTAAAAAACTGGTAAGAAAATAAGTCACACAACACAGTAGAAAGAGCTCCTGAATCAAACTGTCTGAGTTGTGGCTCAGACACTTAGGACTTACGCAAACATTTGATTAAAATAGATTTTAGATATTTTTAATATCCTAAACATGCTTTATACCAAATTTTCACCCTGGAGACTGTCAGTGATCTAACTTGTTTTGCTGGATGAACTCACTTTAGGAAAGGGCTCAACATAAAGTTTTTCCTACCATTTCTATCTAATTAAAGAGTTTCCTGAGACTGCAAAGTGAGCTGTTAAAAAGGAAAAAACAAAAACCTGTTATCATATATACCTGTATTGAAACAGAATATTCTATATGCTGTACAACCAAAATAAGAAAAATATTAACAAGAAGGTGAGCCCTATATAAGACAGCCGGCCAACCATTTGAAACCCAATTTTTCTTTTATGAGAAGTCTTATCTCATGGATAAACTGAAAGTTAAAACAATTTATCTGAACTTATAATTTATAAAAAAACGTAAACCCAACTGTTTTCTATACTAGAATTCTGTGTGAAATGTATTTGAGGGAAAAGGTATTTTAGAAAAACTGCAGACCTGGGCCAATGCCTACATTTAACATCTCTTGAGGACTACACCCAGGGATGTCAAATATCTGGTGGAAGATCACAACATTTGATTAGCAGTAGTAGTAGCTCTAAATCTAAAACAGTAAAAATGTTGAGTAAATCATGAAACCTTTAAAAAGGTCTATAGAACTTAAAGTAATGTAATTGAGTTTTTAAAGTTCAGTGGTAAACTGAGTATCAAGCATTCTATATTACATTCATCTAATCTTGACCCTGCGTAGCAATTAAATAGCAGTAAGTGAACAAGAGGATTAACATTGGAATATTTGAATATACTTATACATCCTAAGCTCCTCTTCAAAACCACCTGGGAAAAAAAACAGTTTGGTATGTCTGGTTGGCTTTTAAACTCTTCAGAGTATGTTAATACTGTGTAAACCTAAGGTCTAAGAAAAGTTTTTCAGTAAATTAGCATCCCTAATTCTTGACATGTTGCCAATATCTAGTCTTTACCCTACAAGTTACAGCAGATAATTGCAAGAGAGCTGGTAAATTTAATTTTAGGTCACTTTAAATATCAATGTATATTAAAGTAAGGCTAAAAGAAACAGCAAACAATAAAAAGCTTGACAATATTAATGAGTAAAAATGGATTTCTGCTTATTTTGCACGTTAATTGATCTTAATATTCTTAACCGTGATTCCTAGCTTTACTGCCTCACATATTCTTACATACTTCAATTTTTTAAATTCTCCTTTTTCCCCCCTTATTCTACTCTACCTTACTTATGTTTCTTGCAAGCCTCTCAAGAGTATACTGTTATTTACTACACTTTGCATCATCACTGTTTTCATTTTGTTTTGTCTTTTTAATTACTGTTGAAAGTAAAAAGTGTTATGTGGTAGTTTCAGGCAGGATTTTAAAACCATGTCTTTGTTTCTCCAGCCCACTAAAACTTTCACAGTATTATCAATTCTTCATAAATGATACCATCCATCTCCCCTATTTATCTGTTTCACTCACAGCTAGCCAGCATCCACAAGACCCAAGGACCAGAGCCAGGCTAGAGCTCTTAAAGGCTTTTCCACCCACACTGAATACTTCATCTCTCTCCTAAATCTGGAACCCATATACCCAAATGGTTATTGCAACCTCAGTCTGTCCAAAGCTGACCACATCATGTCCTTGCTAAAATTCAGTAGCTCCCCACTGCCTCCAGGATAAAAATCCACACTCTTTAGAAAAAAGCCATATAAAACCCTTTAATTAAGAAAACTCTTATCTCTGTAGTCACTATCTGAAGCAGCACCACCATCTCTATCCTATACCCCTCACTTTTTTTTTAACCATATTCTGTATTGTTCAAATGTCTTCACAGTTTTGCCTTCCATTTAAAAAAAAAATTAAAGCAATCAAAGCAAAACATGGCAGTATAAAGATGATTTTCTCAATAGTCAATATAATTTTGTCCCACAATCATGCTTAGTCATTAGTAAAAGTAGTTTTGGAGCTTTCCTCCCTCCTACCTGAGCTTCTTGAGCTTCTACAGTAATTGTTTTGTTCAGGTTTGGCCTGTGGTTTATAGCTTGTTGATCCCAATAATGTATTGGCATTAACTACTAAGAGAACCTCTCAACTAAAGAAAGCCATAAAATTATATCTAAATATGGGAAAAATTCTAAAGCTAACAAACATGTTTTAAACTTATATAATAAGAAAGCCTATAGAATTTAAACACTGTACCATATGACCAAGCCATTGGCAAGATCACTTGATGACAAGGTCCTTAAATAAACCTACTTGCTTGAAGTTTAAGATAGACTTTCCTTTTTACTATACTGATTAAAAACTCAGTAACACCCATGAGGGAGTAATGCTATAGGAACTATTCTACCACCACAAAAAAAACTAGTAAAAATCATAAAAATTGTATGAAACATTTTTCAGACATTATCTGTAATCACTAATATAAATAAGGAAACAAGAGGTAAACCCTAGGATTGTCCCAGCACACTGTATAGAAGAAATTTTTACGTTGCAGCACAGGAAGTGGGAATAGGAACAGAGCCCATGGTGTTGCTAAATTAAAAAGTCAGAGACACACGGAGTTCAGGAGGCCGAAAAGGTTAGACCTGTGGGGAAGAGTACCTTAGGGAAGGAAGGTACATAGAGATCATCAGAGACCTGCAGAAAAGTCCCCTCCAGTCTTTGCATAAGTTTCTTAGGAAAGTTCCCAAGGCCAGGGAATAAAACTAGTAGCAGACTGAACAATATTTGCAGCTTGCACAGAGCTGGGAATAGCTCCTGTTCCCATGCACCAGAATGGAGAAACCTTTAAATTCACAGGGCACTGGGTAGAGTCCTCAGAATGGCTATATTAGCCATGAACTAAAGGCTGCTGTGGACTTACCTTAAAAAAGATTAAAAGCAAGCCTCAAAAAGACCAAATTGATTTTAAGTAATTTAAATGTGTACCGAAACAAACTAACATTCTTTAAAGGAATAACACAAAATTCAGCACACCACCATAAAATTCACAATGTTATAACATCCAATAAAAAACTAACAGGATGCTATAACATGGGTGAACCTCAAAACACAAAACAGTCTAGCAAGTAAAAGAAGTTAGAGACAAAGGGCCACATATTTATGATTCCATTTATATAAAATATCCTGAGGTAAATCCATATAGACAGATGCAGATTGGTGGTTGCCAGGTGCTGGGGGAAGGGGAAATGGGGAGTAGCTTAATGGCTAAAGGGTTTCCTTTTGGGGTGATAAAAAATATTTTGGAACCAGGTGGTGACTGCACATTATGAATGTACTAAATGCCACTGAACTGGTCACTTCAAAATGGTTGATTTTGTTATGAATTTCAACTCAATAAAAAATTTAGAGCTGGCTGGTTAGCTCACTTGGTAGAGTGTGATGCAGATAACACCAAGGTCAAGGGTTCAGATATCCCTTCCAGCCAGACACCAAAAAAAAAAAAAAAAAAGGAAAAAGAACAACGTTGAAGAATTTATACTATCTGACAAAGAATTATTACAAAGATTATAAAGCTAGAGTCATCAATAGAGTGATACTGGTTTAAGAAAAGACAAAGATCAATGGATAAAGTAAACACAAAAACACATACATACGACTTTCAACAAAGGTGTCCAGATAATTCAATAGTGAAAAAAATCTTTGCAACAAATGATGCTAGAACAACTGAATATCAATATACCAAAAAAAAAGAGACTCAAATAGACATTTCAAAACAAGATACATAATAGCAAGCACATGAAAATGATGTTTAACATCATTAGACATTAGAGAAATGCAAATTAAAACCACAAGATACACTATACGTGCAACTAATATGGCTAAAATTAAAAAATTGTTAGACCAAGCATTACTGAAGACACAGAGCAAAGAATATGCAGAGGACAGCACTCTTACACAGCCCTTTGAAATCCCAAACTCTCATATACATACATTTTCTCCCAGTTATTCAATCAAACACTAGGTATTGCTGCAAAAGGATTTTGCACATGTAATTAAGGTCCCAAATCAGTAGACCTTAGGACAAGAAGATTATCCAGGTGGGCCTGATCTAACTGTAAGAGCCCTTTAAATGCAGTTTTCTCCAGGTGGTGTTAAGAAGAAAGTTAGAAATTCAAAGCATGAGAGGAATTCAACACAAGGGAGATGGAGGGTCCACTTGGTATTGAATGCAGGCAGCCTCTTGGAGCTAAAAGTGCCCCAGTAAGCAAGTTGACAGAGACCTCAATCCTACAACAGAAAGGAGCTGAATTCTGCCAACCTAAATAGCCTGGAAGCAGACTCTTCCCCAGAACCTCCAGAGGAGAACTCAGTCTGGGCAACAGTATCATTTCAGCCTTGTGATACCCTGAACAGAACCCAGTTGTTCCATGGTTGGACGACAGTTTGATTTCAGCCTTGTGATACACTGAACAAAACCCAGTTGTGCCATGGTGAACCTCTGATCTCAGAATTATAAAAAAATAAATGGGTGCCGTTTTAAGCCACTAGGTTTACGGTAACTTGTTACACAGCAAAAGAAAATTAATACACAGACATAAGGTATATGTGGCTGAAAGTAAAATTATTGACATACCAAGTGTTGGTGAAGATGTGAAGCAACCGAAATTTTTATACATTCCTAGTGGGAACTCAAAACTGTACAGCCATTTTCAAAAAACAGTTTGGTGGATTCTTAATAAAGTTTAACAAACCATTCAGAAACAAAAACAATTCCACACAAAGATTTGTACACATACGGCCACAGCAGCCTTATTCTTAACAGCCCAATCTGAAAACAACCAAAGTGTCCTCAACTGATAATTGGATAAACTGTGTGGTATCCAGACGATGGAGTACTATTCAGTAATGAACAGGAACATACTGATAACAGACAACATAAATGAATCTCAAAAGCAATAAACTAAGTGAAAGAAGCCAGATACAAAAAGCTACAATGCCACATGATTCCATTTATAAATGCCAGATAAGGCAAACTATGGTGACTGAAAGTTCAAGGGTTTCTAAGGGTGTATGTGGGGGTGAATGCAAAGGAGTACCAGGTAATATTTTAGGGTGACAGACATGTTCTATATCTTGATTGTGGTGGTGCTTACAAAACTACATATATTTGTCAAAGAACATTAACTATACACTTAAAACTGGTTAATTTTAATTATATATAAATTACCTAATAAGGACCTTAGTTCCAAGTACAATGGAATTGCTTCATAAAACAGATTTAAGTCTCTAGTCAAGAAAGAAACAATCTCATCATTTTCTTTAAAATTTAGTTTCATAACTGTCATACTACTATTCAAAATTCAAAAACTATGTTGATTTTTATTTATAAGATACATACGCATTTCAGGATAGCAAATAACATTTCCCATATAAAATTTACAGTATTATGAGAAACAAAAAACTATTACAGTTATAGTAATCTTGACATTTGTAATTCTTTCATCCCTTACGCAGTCCCTTTCTCAGATTTTAAACTCCATGAAGGCAGCAATGGTCTTATTACCTTTTGATATACCTTGCCAGATTTGACACTGTCCTAAGTTTATTTTAAGGAAGAATTTTATAGGTGCATGGTAAAAATCTGGAACTTACAGTATAAGTGACATTTTAAGCATCAGTGTGCTTAAGAACATGGTTAGATTAGGGACATTAGAAGACTCATTGGATGAAGGCAGCTTTAAAAGTCCAGTTATAAAAGCACTTCAGGATTTTCACTTTTCTTGATTTTCTCTTCTCATAATAAGTGTCTACTAAGCATTTGGATCTACATACGTTTTAAATAAAGCAAGCAGTGCTCTAAAACTGAAATAATATTTATAGTACACAAGAAGAGCCTATAACCAAATAAGGCAACATTGTCACCTCTTAAAGTCTACTAGATGGAGATAGATGTCTAAATATTCTGACAGCATACCCTTTGAAAATATTCTAAGCTTTATAGAATGCATCTATAAAATTTATTTTTATTCTCTCAAATCTTGACACTTGACAGATCAAAGTAACTCTAAACAAGATGAAATAAAGAGATCCAAAAAATATTTTCGTTTCTTTGCCAGAAAATCTCATAGATTATATTTTCCCAATTCCTACTGATTTAATCCCCAAGTCAACAATCATAACAAAGTAATTTTTTTTTAAATGCTGAATAACATGGACTTGAAAAATAATCTTAGGAATCAATTCAAATGTGCTTCTCTACTGAAAGACGGTTTGCCAACTTCCCACAGTTAATCTAATCATTATAATGAAACTAATTTTCTTCTAGGGTAAAATCACTGACCATCTGAATAACTGTTCTAGAAAAGACATTACTTATTCATAGAAACATAAAACAAGATGTGAAACTATGGATGCGTGAATTCAGGGGAAAAGGGGTAAAAAATTAAAAGATAGAAGCAGGAGATAAAAATCAATAATGTGACTAAACTTCCAGGACAAAAGTGTTTTTCAAAAGCTGTGTATTTTCAAGTACCCCTCTAGGCACACCCCTTTGGGCTCCTTCATGGACGTATTTAAGTTAGACTAAGTGACTTTAAGGGGTCTTCCTAGTCAAAATTCTTGACTATTAATGAAGATGCCAGACATACTTAAATTTAGGCACTAAGACAAAGGGAGGGAGGGAGAAAGGAAGAGAGAAATGAAGGGAGGAAATAAAAATGTCAAGAAACTATTTAAAGCATCCACTTGGTACAAGAGACATAATGTTTCCCAAATAGAGTACGTTTAATATTTTATTATTTTCTTTTATTGGCCTGTACAACTCTCAATATAAGAAAGAAAAAAGCAATAGACCTCAAGAGTACAAGTTGTTAGCAATGTGAATCTAACATGACCTTAGTTACGGCAACAAATCTGGCACAAGGGATTTTGTGCATACTCTGTAAAAATTAGTCATGATGTTATCACACGCAAGGAATATTTATTAAAATAGAGTACCACTGTTACACAGTGACTAGTTTTCCAACAGAAGTCAATAACATATCTGAATGCGTCAAATGATTTCAGGAGGAAAAAAACCCAGAAAACTTCTAGGCTAATAAATGGGCCATAACTGCACTGTGTAACTTGCTTGAACCCATCTACCAAATGCTTGAAGGCACATAACATGCATTAACTATTTTAAAGATTTGATTACATAATGCCATGATATAATCACGTATCTCCTATTAATAACACCTAAACTTCCCAATCCTGTTTTTCTCTACTACTCAGTGTTAACCATAATTTTTATATCTTTTTAAAAAATTTATTGAAACATAATTTATTATACATATTGGTGGGGTACAGTATGGAATATCAATACCTGTGTGCAATATGTGATGCTCAAATCAAGATAACTAGTACATTCAACATTACACAATGTAATCATTTGTTGTGGACCTTACCAATTTACTCCTAATACCCCATCCCCTTTCCCAACTCTGCTGGCCTCCTTTTGAAAGTTCAATAAATTATTGTGATTGTTGCATCTTTACAAGTGAGAAAATGCAGTATTTCTCTTTCTGTGCCTGGCTTACTTCACTAAACATAATTTCCTCTAAGTTCATCCATGTTGCTGTGAATGATAGAATTTCATTCTTTTTTTATGGCAGAGTAATACTTTATCCTACATATACCACATTTTCCTTATCCAGTCATCCAATGATGGACATTTAGGTTGGTTCCAACTCTTGGCTACTGTAAATAGGTAAACATGGGAGAACGTACAGGTATCCCTCTGACATGATGATTTCCATTCCTTTGGGAACAAACCCAGCAGTGGGATTGCTGGATGGCATGGCAGTTCTATCTGTAGTTGCTAGAGGAAACTCCATACTGTTTTCCATAAAGGCTGCACTAAATTACAGTCCCACCAACAGTGTAGGAGGGTTCTCCTTTCTCCACATCCTTGCCAGCATTTGTTATTCTCTGTCTTTTTTATAATAACCAATCTTACTCAGGTGAGATGATATCTCAGTGTCGTTTTGATTTACATTTCCCTGGTTCTTAATGATGTTGAGCATTTTTTCATGTGTCTGTTGGCCATTCACATATCTTTCTTTAAGAAATGCCTATTTAGCTCCTTTGCCAATTTTTTAAACAGGTTACATGTTTTCTTACTGTTAAGTTGTTTGAGTTCTTTGTATATTCTGGATATCAGTCCATTGTCACATATATAGATTGCAAATATTTTCTCCTGTTCTGCAGGTTTTCTTTTTGCTCTGTTAATTATTCCTTTTGCTGTGCAGAAGATTTTTAGTTTCATATGATCTTGTTTTTCTTTTGTTGCGTTTCTGAGGTCTTACGGCAAAACTTTTTGTCCAGTCCTGCTTCCTGAAGTGTTTCCTCTACGTTTTCTTTTAAGAATTTTACAGCTTCACCACTTATATTTAATTTTATCCATTTTGAGTTGATTTTGGTATATGACGAGAGGTACAGGTCTAGTTTCACTCATCCACATATGGATGTCTTTTCCCAGCACCATTTATTGAAAAGGCAGTCTTTTCCTCAGAGTACATTTTTGTTGTCTTTGTCAAATATCACTTGACTGTAAGTATGTGGACTAGTTTCTGGGTTCTCTACTCTGTTCCCTTGCGCCAACTGTCTGTTTTGATGCCAGTACCATGCCGTTTTGGTCACTAAACCTTTCTAGTGTAATTTGAAGTCAGGTAGTATGCTTCTCACTTTATTTATTTATTTTTTCATTCTGCTCAGGATTGCTTTAACTGTTCGGAGTCTTTTATTCTTCCATATGAATGTCAGGATTTTTTTTTCCCCCACAACGAATGTCATTGGCATTTTGATGGGGACTGCACTGAATCTGTACATCACTTTGGGTAGTATGGACATTTTCATAATATTAATTCTTCCAATCCAAGAGCATGGAATGTCTTTCCATCTCTTTCTATCCTCTTTAATTTTCTTTCAGCAGTGATTTATAATTCTCATTGTAGAGATCTTTTGCCTCCTTGGTTAAGTTTATTCCTAGATATTTTATTTTTTGATGAATATTGTAAATGGGCTTGGTTTCTTGATTTCTTTTTCTGCTTGTTCGTTATTGGAGTATAAAAATGCCATTGATTTTTGTATATTTACTTTGTATCCTGTAACTTTACTGAAATTGTTTATCAGCTCTAAGAGTTTTAGGGTAGAATCTTTAGGGTTTTCTATATACAGGATCATGTCATCTGCAAACAGGGACAGTTTGACTTTGTCTTTTCCAATATGGATGCCCTTTATTTCTTTCTCTTGCTTGACTGCTCTGGCTAGCACATCCAATACTATGTTAAACAGGAGTGGTGAGAGTGAGCAACCTTCTCTTGTTCCTTTTCTTTTGTCCAGCTTTTCCCCATTCAGGAGGATATTGGCAGTAGATTTATCGTCTTTATCATGAAGGGATGTTGAATTTTGTCAAATGCTTTTTCTGTGTCTATTGAGATAACCACATTGTCTTTTTCCTTGATCTTGTTGATGTGGTGTATCACATTTAATAACTTATGTTGCCCATCCTTGCATCCCTGGGATGAATCCTACTTGATCATGGTCAATATTTTTTTTTTTTTGATGTGCTGTTATATCCCATCTGCTAATATTTTGTTGAGATTTTTGCATCTATGTTCATCAGAAATATTGGTCTGTAGTTTTCTTCTTTTTATCTTTGTCTGGTTTTGGTATCAGGGCGATGCTGGCCTCATAGAATGAATTTGGGAATATGGCTTCTGTTTCAATATTGTGGAATTGTTTGGGAATAATTGGTATCAATACTTCTTTAAAGGTTTATTAGAATTCAGCAGTGAAGCCATCAAGTTTTAGCCTTTTCTTTTTTGTGAGACTGCTGATAACTATTTCAACTTTGTTGCTTATTATTGGTCTCTTCAGGTTTTCTATTTCTTCTTGGTTCAGTATTGGTAGTTAGCATGTGTCAAGAGATTTATCCATTTCCTCCAGGTTTTCAAATTTGCTGGCATATAATTGTTTATAACAATCTCTAATGGTGCTTTCTATCTGTGATATTGGTTGCAATGTCTCCTTTTTCATTTCTGATATTTGTTTTTAAGGTCTTTTTTTATTAGCCTAGATAATGGTTTGTTTACCTTCTCAAAAACCTACTTTTTGTTTCATTGATCTTTTGTATCATTTTTTGAGTCTCTATTTCATTTAGTTCTGCTCTGATTTCTTTTTGTCTATTAATTTTGGGATTGGATTGTTCTTGTTTTTCTAGCTCTTTAAGGTGTAGCATTATGCTGTTTATTTGAAATCTTTCTATTCTTTTGATGTGCTTATTGCAATAAACATCCCTCTTACTACTACTTTTGCAGTATCCCACAGGTTTAGGTATGATACATACTTGTTTTCATTAGTTTAAAGATATTTTTGATTTCCTGTTTAATTTCTTCTTGGACTCAGGTCATTTAGGAGCCTACTGTTTTACTTCCATGTATTTGTACAGCTTTCAGAGTTTCACTTGTTTTTGATTTCTAGTTTTAATCTATTATGGTCTGAAAAGCTACTTGAAATGATTTCAATTTTTAAAAATTTGTTGAGACTTGATTTGTGAACTAACATGTGGTCTATCCTGGAGAATGCTTCATGTGCTGATAAGAAGAATGTATATTCTGTAGCTGTTGGATGAAATGTTCTCTAGTATCTGCCAGGTCCAATTGGTCTAAAGTGTAGTTTAAATCCTATGTTTCTCGTTGATTTCTTGCCTAGATGATCTGTCCAATGCTGAGAGAAGATTATTTGGCTCCTACTACTGTATTTGGGTCTATCTCTTTCTTTAGGTCTAATAATGTTTGCTTTATATACCCCAGTGCTCTGGTGTTGGGGGCATATACATTTATGATTACTATGTCTTCTTGCTAGATAGATCCCTTTATCATGATTTAATGGCCTTGTCTCTTTTAATGGTTTTGGGCTTAAAGTCTATTTTATCCAAAATAAGAATAGTGAGTCCTGCTTGTTTTGTGTTTCCATTTGTGTGGGATATCTTTTTACATTGCTGCACTACTAGTCTGTGTTCGTCTTTTCAGGTGAGGTGATTCTCTTAAAGACAGCATATAGTTGGGTCTTTTTTTTTTTTTTTTAATAAGAAAACAAAATTTATTGCTTACAGTTTCTGAGACTGGGAAGTCCAAAGTCTATCTGGTGGTCACAACAGTGACCCAGGAGTCTCACATTGCAAGACAGTGGAAGCAGAGAGCAGAGAGAGAGAAAGACAGATTTTCCTCTTCTTTTAAAGCCCTCAGAACCACACCCTGACCACCATTTTTAATCCATTCACTACTGCACAGTCCTACAATCCAATCACCTCTTCAAGGCTCCACCCTTCAATTACCATAATAGGATTTCCCACCCTCTTAACAGTAACAGTGGAGGCTAAGTTTCTAAAACATAAAACCAAGGGGACACAATTCAAGCTTCAGTGAGTTTTGGGAGACATAATTCAATCCACTACTAAGAAATACCCTTTAGAAAAAAAAACAATTAAACTATGATATAATGCCTTAATAATAATCTTTCATAATGCATTAATTGGTCATACCTCTTAGTAGTTTTGATAATTTTTTTACAAAGTAATTGACAAATTCTCCAACTTCCACTTACATCAATAAGCATGTTATAGGTAATCCTTTTACACATATCTCAGCAACAAAATATAAAACAGCTTCTCTTAAAGGTATCTTACTCTCTTAGGATTCATAAAGCACTTGGCTGTTGCTTTGGGGAAAAAAATGAAAGTTCTGTCATTCTATATTTCTTCACATTGCTCTGTTTCCATTCTTTTCTGCATACATAATAATCATCATCTTTTAATGCCAAATCACAATATTAATTTTTAAATTCATTTTGTTTTAAAAAATTTTTTTATTGAATAATTGATTATACATATTTTGGGGGTTCAATGTTGACATATGTTGACCAAATCCATTTTACTAGCATGTATATCGTTACAAATTGTACTTATTCTTTACGCCCTTTGTCCAATCTCTCCCCATCCCCCTCCCCCTCCCCCCTCCCACCACTGATAACCCTATATTTCTTCTCTCCCTCTGAAACAGTAATGGTTACTCTGTTGATTTGTTGCCTAGATGATATGTCCAATGCTGAAAGGTGTGTTCAGGTCCCCCAATATTATCATAGAACAGATGCTTCTTCTGTCACTGTGGAATGGGCTTTGTGGAGAGAGACATCCTATTCTTTTCTTTGGACTCTGCTGGTGACTCTCCTTGTGCTAATGCACTCCAGTGGCTGGTGGACCATCTCTGCATGGTGGTTACAACATCTAGCCACTTTCACGGCAGCCGTGGTTACTGTGGTGGCTGTGGTGAGCTACCCACATGGAGGTGATGTTTCTGGCATGCTCCTTGGTGCTGGTGGTGTGCCTGGTTGTGGGGGGGGGGGTCCAGTCCCTGGCTCCATACCCCAGGCCCCCAGGTGGGGCCAGGGCAGGCCTACTTTTTAATCCAATCAGTCGGTGTTTTTTGAGTGGGGAATTTAATCCATTTGTATTTAGGGTTGTTATTGAAAGGTATTGTCTTACTCCTGGCATTTTATCAATTTCCATGTGGATGTTTCAAATATCTTTCATTCCTTTCTTCCCTTTTCTTTTATTGCTTGTCTTCAGAGTTTGTTGGTGTCCTGACATGGTAAGATATAGTTTGTTTCTCTTTCTCATTTGCATTTTTATTCTACCAGTAGGTGTTGTTCTTTCTTGTGTATTCTTGGTAGTGATTATTGTTTTTCGGGTTCCAAATGCACGACTCCCTTGAGGATTTCTTGTAGGGCTGGTTGTGCGGTAATAAACTCCTGCAGTTCTTGTTTGAGAAATACACTATTTCTCCCTAATTTCTCGTGGACAGCTTTGCTGGGTATAGTGTTCTTGGCTGGCAGTTTTATTTTTTTTAGTATTTAAAATATATCAGCCCATTCTCTTCTGTCCAGCAGAGTTTTTGTTGAGACATCTGCTGTTAGTCTGATGGGGACTCTCTTCCAGGTGACTTGACACTTTTCTCTTGTTTTCAAGATTCTCTGTCTTTGATCTTTGCCAGTTTTCCTATATGTGTCTTGGAGAGGACCTTTTTGGACTGAATCTGTTTCAGGATAATTAAGCCTCCTGGATCTGAAGGTCCATGTCTCTCCCACACCTGGGAAGTTTTCTGCTATTATTTTGTTGAATAAGTTTTCAATGCCTTTTCCTTTCTCTTCCCCTCCTGGAACAGCCATGATTGGGATGTATGTGTGCTTAAGGCTGTCTGCTCTCAGATTTCCTTCATTTTTCAAAAACTCTTTTTCTTTTTTGACTGCCTGGGTTATTTCAAAAAGACCATCTTCAAGATCAGAAATTTTTTTCTCCTCCTTGCTCTAACCAGCTGCTTAAGCTCTTGGTTTTGTTATTTCATTGACTGAATCCTTCAGTTCCAAGAGCTCAGCTACATTCTCTTTTAAGGTATTAATCTTTGTAAATTTCCTCCTTCATATCCTGGATACTTTTTCACATTTCACTGCTGTCTAACAGTCTCCTTGTATCTCATTGAGTTTCCTAATATTGTTGCTAAGAATTCCTTTTCAGTCACTTCAAGCAAGGGTTTCCTGCTCCAGGAGGTTTGGTGGGTACCAATTATTGCATTCCTTTGGTGGTGTCATATTTTGTTCTTTCACATTTCTAGTATCTCTACATTGATATCTGGTCATTTAGTAGAACAGCCGCTTCTTATATTACTCTGGAGTGGTCTCTGAGGAATGAGACTTCCTCCTGTAGATGTTTTAAATTGACCATTGAGTACAGTGTTTTAGTATTGGTTCTGGGTAGACAAGTAACATAGTCTCTGTGTGGGCACTTTGGCTGTATTCAGTGTGGGAGTTGTATATGAGTCTCTCTGTGGCCTGGGCTCTTAGTGATTCCTTGCTGAGGTTAGTGACACTGTGCTCGTTGAGGATGTGGGCAAGCTCCTGAATTCTTGAAGCTCCTGAGTGCTCTGTCACTCTTTGGCTGGGGTGGGTGACCCTGGGCAGGCTTCTTGGCACTCCAGTTAGCATCCTATGAAGGGGTGAGGTTTTTTTGTTTTTGGCAGCTGGCCAGTAAGGAAAAAGTTGAAGTAGGAAGAAGTTAAGAGTAGCAAAAGGGATAAACAACAATTACTCCCAGACTTTCTATTAATCACTTTGAAAGCAAGGTATAAGTTTAATTTGATCAGTGACAACTTTAAAGTATGCAGATTGGTAAGGAGTAATTTACCAATGCTAGCCCTACAAAACTGTCTTTAAAATGACAATAAGACGTGAGATTTTCAAAATGAACTACTCATTTACTGTAACATACAATCACAAGTACTTTCTTATTTACTGAACACACAAAGATAGGCCACATTATTCTGGGTCTCCTTCTCAAGAGAAAAATATTTCCTGAGTAACCACAAAATTACTGTGGCTGTGAACAAAACAAGATTCTATCTTAATTAAGGCCTAAATTAAATGCAAAAAAAAAAAGCTTCCAACATGGCAGCAGTTTTTCATTATGCATGTCAGCAGTTTCTCATTATGCTTACCTTACTACATGGCAAGCTCCATGACAGAAAAGCACTTGTTTTGTTTACTAATTATTCTTCAGTGAAAGATACACAGAAGATACTTTTAAATATTTCTTAATTAGCATTGAAACATACTTTTTAGAATCTTTATTAAGCAATCTCCTTTTTGTTATTTCTTTGGGTAAACATATTGACTCCCAAACAACTGGTATATAAACTTTAAGCACAGTCCATTTGCAAGTGGACTATATTCCATTTAAATCTTTTTAAATACATTTAAACCTTCCTCTGTTTGCCAACCCTCAATTTTTCCAGCAATGAGACTCCCAACATTTAGGCAAACTGTCAAAAAATTGTATTATGTCCAAATATGTGGAATATTACGTCCAAAAAGGTAAGGATGGCATTTCACAAAGTACTTAGTTCACTACAAGCAATTAATAAATCCAAGGATTTAAGAATAAGATTTCACTCCCAAAAGTTTAAGATATTTCTCAATAGCAACAGACACATAATGAAGCCTTTATTAAAGCAAAAATCTTTTTATATCTAAGGTTACAAAAACAAACCAAAAACCTGTTGGCTCTTTATGTCTGCTTTTATTCTTACAGTGGAATTACTTTTCTTCAAATTAAGACAATTCTTAAAGTCCTAAAATCCTTTGGATACCTCAGATGTACTAACTGAAATTTCAATGACTTTTTTAGTTTAGTTTAATAAATGTTACTTTGTCAAGTTTCAAGTTTTACAAGACTTTTTTAAAGGTAGAAATTAATGGATCTAGAAAGTAATCTTAAAAAGCTAACTCTGTAAATATAAATATGGATGGAAAAGGGAACGTTAACACTGAATGCAAAAAAAAAGTGAAATAACATTTATTTGCTGGGCACTCTTGTTAGATACTTTACATACATTATCTCATTTACCCTCCAAACAATCTACCGGGTAAACAGGGGTATCAAGAAGGTTAAGTAGCTTGCACAAGGTCACACAGCTGGTAGTGGTAGAGACCAAACTTGAAATCAAGCTAATATAATTCCCATAGTATTCTTAACAATATATCATAAAGCCACAGCCTTTCTATATTATACAGGAGAAGCAATAAGTTATTGCACCCATTTTCTTCTCAGAATACTTAAATTTAAGTGGCTCGTCATTGCCAACCTACACTGGCATAGCAATTTTATTTTTTTTATTTTTTATTTTTTTAAAGATGACCGGTAAGGGGAATCTTAACCCTTGACTTGGTGTTGTCAGCACCACGCTCTCCCAAGTGAGCTAACCAGCCATCCCTATATAGGGATCCAAACCCATGGCCTTGGTGTTATCAGCACCACACTCTCCCAAATGAGCCACGGGCCGGCCCTTGGTATAGCAATTTTAAATGTGTCATTCATATATCTAACACAGTAGTCACAATCACAGAAACATGACAATAAGAGGGTGTGAGATAGGTAGAGTGAGAGGTGGAGACAGCTGAAGAGGAGTAAAGGGACAGAAAATATAAAATACTATTACATGGAAATAACTTCTATAGTAATAATAACTATTACTTTCCAACAACTTCTTGTAGGTAGCAATACTAATTTAATTATGTGCCAATTAAAAAATAAAATTAAAAAACCACTAATTTGGCAACACATTTTAATTTAAAAACACATATAACCCCCCAAAAAAACAAAAAACCCTACAGGCATGGCCTTTTTAGTAACTATAATTGAGAAAATAATCTTAAAACAGAGGAAATAAAGTCCTAGCAATGAGATAGTTCGGATGATTCTAAGAGACCACAGTAATTATGGGCACAAGAAAAGTTGAAATAGAAAAGTAGTGAAGTGGTCCTCCACTTGAAACACTGAAGCTAGGATGTCCATAAAAAACCTAAAGTGAGGGCCGACCCTGTGGCGCACTCGGGAGAGTGGGGCGCTGGGAGCGCAGCAGTGCTCCTGCCGCGGGTTCGGATCCTATATAAGGATGGCCAGTGCGCTCACTGGCTGAGCACGGTGCGGCCGGTCACAAAAAGACAAAAAAAAAAAAAAAAAAAAACCTAAAGTGATGGTGGAAGCTAGAGGGAAAATGTGAGACAATAAATTCTAAATGAAAAACTGAAGCATCCAGAAAGATATTAGAAAGCAATGAGAATACACAAAGGTACAGTCAGATGAAAGGAAATGAATGTGTAGAATGAAGAATAACAGAGAAACACACAGATTAGGAGGGGAGGCACAATGAAATATGGGATGTACTACAGTAAAAGTTACTTACAAATAAGTCTCTTATTAAATATATGATTTGCAAACATTTTCTCCCATTCTGTGGGCTGTCTTTTCATTTTCCTGGTGTTCTTTGAAGCTTAAATTTGTTCATTTTGATGAAGTCCAATTTCTTTTTTCTTTCGTTGCTTGTGCTTTTAGTGTAGTATACGAGACAATCCACAACCTGTGTTTGTAAATTAAGTTTTACTGGAAAACAGCCATGCTCACTTGTTTATGTATTGTCTGTAGCTGCTTCACACTATAATGGCAGAGTTAAATTGTTGCGACAGACTGTATGACCCACAAAACCTAACATATTTATTATCTAACACTTTGCAGAAAGTTTTCCAACTCATGGTCTAAAACAATGCCAACAACTCCCACCTAACCCTAACTTAAAATGAACAGTCCTCCATCACTTGAAAGTGCTGCAAAGGAGACGACATCCCTCAGTGGGGAAGCAGTATTTTGGTTATGGTAAAACAGGCACAGAAAATATGAAGACAGTTCAAAAAGCTCATGGAAAGAATCATTATCTTTCAATTCTATTTTTCCATGATCTTTTTGAAGTTCTCTCATATTTTGGTGAAGTGGCTGACAACATGAGGGGATAGCCATATGCTGGTGAAGATAGAGGTACAGTATAACATCAGAAGCCAGACATAGTTTTCACTATTTGCAATCCCATTAGCAATCTGTGACCTTTATTCAGAGTATCAAATAAAATACTAATGAGGGTTTCTTTTTTCCTTTTAGCACTTTTAGCATGTACAGAACATGCGCTTTATTTTAATTTTGAAATTGTTCTGCATATAAAATATAGGATAATTAAATTATCTGAGAAAAAAATAGGATAATAGGATTAAATTTAAATAATGTATGAAAAATCTTTAACACAGTACCAGACACACAGAAAGTGCTCAATAAATGGTAGCTGTTGCTATTGTGGTTAAGACAAGGAAATAGTACTAATAGCACAAAACATGGTCTTAAACGTTACATTCCATATTGTATACCAAAGTGCCTTGTATAAAAGTAGATAACATGCATCCATGAAAAATCTTGACTGTAGAACATTGATTTAAAAAAATCCATTTCATTGAATTTAAAAATTATACATATCCAAAAGTGAAGTTGTGACCAATAGAGATGCTTAAGGAAGCTTATTTTGTAGAAGGAGAGCTCAAAGTTGTCAAGTATGTTTTTAATGCTTGATTTTTGTAGAAACTCACATCTCCCTCTATCTTGTCTGCAGTATTAAATTGTTTAGCCAATTCTTCATTCACAAAATATACTTAGACCATCTTAAGCCTTTCTGAATTAGCAAAACTTCCAAATTTCTGAAGTATGACATTCCAGAAGTTTTACTGTATTCCTGGGATATATTAGGCTCACCAGACAACAGTACTAGCCAGAATTCCTGATCCAGGTACACATTCGTCCTTCCCCCACTACCTATTTCAATGTAGTAAAGTCAGGGGCCAGATGACGCTGGCTTCCCATTGTAAAATGTGCCCAAGTTCAGCAGTAATATCTAAAGACCTCCCTCCTCACCAGTCATAGCCCTCACCCCCAACCAGTCTAGACTCGCCAAGTGCCTGTGTCTGGCCTGCTGCTGCTTTGTCTACCTTGAGTTCTCTGATGAGGCTGTTTTTACTACTATAATGTCTAGCCTCTGGTAATGGAAGGTAAATTAGGGCCAGGTTACAAGAATGTAACTGCCAGAATAATAAATTTGGTCTTTTTCTGGTATACAAGAGCTACAGATAATACAAGACCTAAAGAAAAACCCTTCTATGAGACCTGCAAGAAAGTTTCTTCCTAAAAAAAAAGAGACACTTAAGGAAGCACTCCCCGCTCTTCTTCAGCCAAACTTTGGTGTATGAAATTGTGACAGCCTTCTCCTGACATGCAGAGCTTCAAAGTAAACAAGGCTTATGTCTTTAATGAAACTCATGAACTGCTGAACCTCATGAACTGGAACTCTGGTTCAGGGCTTCTCATTCTGTGAAATAAAACATCCCTTATTATTTAGGACACTTTTAGTTGGATATTCTGTTACTTGTAGCCAAAAAAAGTATCAGTACCCTAAATGATACTTTTTGTACTTTGTTAATCAGCACATTAACGAACAGCGGATTGCGAAGAAACTAGGATTATGAAACCTAAACCTGCCAAGAATACTACATACTAGTTTTCGATTGTTTAATTTATTCTAAAAAATTTAAACAGCATTTTGTAATTTATCAGTCATCCCCAATAATTACTTAGCCCAATACCCACAAGAACTCTGAATCAGGCAATCTTGTGGCCATTTCACAGATATAGAAAATAAAATTCAGAGTAGTCCAATACAGGTCTTCCAATTCTATTTCATGTAACATATCACGTTACCTCTCATAATATCAAATAATATTCATAACAGCAACATAACCAACAACAAAATGCTTATATTCTTTCAGCACCAAATACAGATGCTCCTCATCTTAACGATGAGGGTACATCCTCAGCATAAATCAAAAATATCATAAATTGAAAATGCATTTTATACACAACCTATCAAACATCACAGCCAACCTTAAATGTGCTCAAAAACTTATATTAACCTACAGATGGGCAAAATCGTCTAACATAAGGCCTGTTTTATAATAAAGTGTTGAATATCACATATAATTTATCAAATACTGCAACTGAAAGTGAAAAACAATGGCCAAATGGATGCTAAAGTACAGTTTCTAATGAATGCATATCACTTTTGCACTATCATAAAGTCGAAAAAATCTTTATTGTAAGTCAATGACTGCCTGTAATTACTTATACAACTCTATGGGTAATATGACTAGAATGAATAATAAAATGCCCAAAAAGCTGCTACATTTTAAGTTCGAACTGGGCAAGCAGAGCAGCCAGAAGAAATCTAGCAACTTGTAATAGCTCTACTGAAGCACTTTTTATGTTGTATTATAGTTTTCCCCTCCACACGTCTAACTCAGTCTATGATATGAAGTCTCGGGGGTTGTGCCTTCTTTTCTTTCATCTTTGTACCTGACACTATGTTTGATATGTGTGGTAAATGAACATTAAATGTTTGCTAAATGAATGAAATAAAAGATTTAGATAGAGTTGCAATCTCACCATCAGCTGTTCTGGAATCTCTAGAACAAGATAATTCAGTTTAAGTAAACAAATGTAAATATTATTCATAAACTTTGAGTTTCCTTTATTCAATTATTAAAAAGTTTACTTAAAATTTACAAATAAAAGTAGCTTCCTGATACATCTACTCAGATACAAAAAAAAAAAAAGAAACTGAAACATCAAAGAAGTCCTCTAACTTTTAGAATCAATTGCAGTTTCCTTTTTGGTAGCTTTCTGACTATGCCTAACACACTTGTGGCTTTCTAAGTATTTATTCACAGGACTTGAAACACTCTCTCTACCTCTAGATGATAAATATAACTTAGCTCCATTGCACCTCTGTATTACATTAGAGATATCACAATGGGGACTGGATTCACAAAGATGAAAAAATGTATCACCTGCCACAGAGAAACACACAGATTAGGAGGGGAGGCACAATGAAATATGGGATGTACTATAGTGAAAGTTACTTACAAATGGTCATTAATGGCCTGGAGGAGTTGAGAAAGTTTTCACAGAATGCCACTGGAACAGGATCTTGACATATACCAGACAGACAAAGGGGAGGGACATTGCAAATAGAATAAAGAATATAAACAAAATCACTAATAAGCGGAAAAGAATGAGGTATTTAAAAAACAAGAAGTTTGACTTGGGTTACAGCATAAAGATGGCTAGAAATAAGGGTCAGAGCATGAATGCCATGCAAAGAAGTTGACATTTTTAATTTCAGACGATGCAGCATCAACTTTTAAAAGAAGGCAGTGACACAGATTTCCTTTTCAGAAGAAAAACTGATGGCAATATGGAAGACAGAATGAAGAAGGAAGAAACTGGAGGCAAAAAAGAAAAAAGCAGTAAGTAGGTTACAGAAATAGTGCACATGAAAAATAAATGGAACGCAACAATGCCAATGGCAATGGGGATGGAGAAGCAGCTGATTCAAGAGGCATTTGGGGGATCTAAATGACATGTCTGCTATAATATATTTATGTTCCTGAAAGAATTTCAAGTTCTTAAAACCACACATTAAAAATAAGATGGCTTAAGGAAAATCAAGTTGGGAGCAGACACTCAAAACCTATGAAACTTTGTAACCAGAGACTAACAAAAACAACAAAAATCGTAATAAAAATAGGATTATTTTAACATGGTTGCACAAAGATCTAGAGAAACTGTGCAGTAATTCTTCCAACACAGATAAAGAACCAAACTGAGTCAAGAGGAATACAGACTAAATGGGCAGTATATAATACTGTATTCTTCCGTAGCTTGCTGCTTTCAGCTGTGTTGATGTATTTTGGATTCATCTGCTGCTACTTGGTGGCACAAAACACTAATATGATGGAAATGTTTCCTGATAGCATATAAGCCAATCTGTTACAGAGATAATTACTGTATGAAGGGCTGGCCAGTTAGCTCAGTTGGTTAGAGTGCAGCCTTATAAAACCAAGGTCACAGGTTCGGGTCACCTTACTGGCCAGCCACACACACACAAAAAAAAAATCAGAAATAAGCACTATATGGACTGCAACTGATGACTATCTTAAGACTGAGGTAGTAGTGAAGAGAAGAAAAAAGTATGACTATACCAGGTTTCTTGTTAGGTGTGAATGGATAGAGACTGTTCCCATTAAGAAAAAATAGAATAATGAAGTGTGAAATATGAACATAATGAATGTGGTTTTAGTTATGCTGAGTTTGAGGTGTCTTAGAAACATTCTTACTTAGATAGTATCCATCAAGCAGTTAGATCTATGGACAAGAGCAGAAGAGAATGACAGGTGCTAAAAAAAACGGATCATCAGTACATAGGAGATAGATGAAACTTTAAGAATTAACAAGGAATTCATACATCCACTCACAAATATTTACTGAATTCCTATAATGTGTAGGATCCTATGCTGGCAGCAGGGCTATACTTAAGAGAGTCAAATGAACCTAAATTTGGTCTGAGGATGTCTCTGCACTTGACTCCTTACATATGGAACTGCAGCCTGGCTTACTACGTAAACAAACAATTTAGGAGTATATGAGGGTACTTCAAAAAGTTCATGGAAAAATAGAAGTAAAAGATAATTTGAATTTTTCTATGAGCTTTTTGAAGTACCCTCATATGTACAGATGGTCCTCAACTTAGGATAAGCCCATCATAAAGCTGAAAAACCATAAGTCACACCATTGTAAATTGGGGACTGTCTGTACTTTTGTTACAAATAGCTGAGTCTCAGCAGATTATAACAGCTGAGCTTCAGTCAATCACAGGAGGCTAGCTGATTCACATAAGGCCCAGCTGTAACCAATTAAACTCTACACCTTACTTCTGTCTCTATACCTCACTTTCATTTTCTATATGCAAATACTGCCTGATATTGCTCACTGGAGTTCTTAGAACCTGTTCTGATTTTGAGGGATGCCTGATTCACAAGTCACTGTTTTGTTTGTTTTTGCTTAATTAAATCCTGCTAAATTTAAGTTGTCTAAGGCTTTTCCTTTTAACAGAGTGAAGAACAAGAGACAAGATGCTCACTCTCACAGAGCTCACACTAAATCATGGGAGATAGAAAGGAACCAAAACACCTATATAACTAATCAACTATATGCTACAAATGAGACACAGAAGGTACTAAAAGAGTATAAAATAGGAGCATGACCTGACCTGGTGTAGGAGAGGGAAGGTGAGCCACTTAACTGAGGGACTTTTGAGGCATTTCAAACACACCATATTCAAAGGGTCTGATGGTGGAATAAACAGATGGAGGAATAAACATAGATAATATTGGATAAATGACACAAGACCAAGTGGCCAGAGTATAGAGAATAAGTGGAAATATGATGGAAGGGGCAGAAGTAAGCAGAGGTAGAACCTATGGTGTCTAAGGGTTATGTTAAGGATTTTAGTCTTTACAACATGTGGAATTTTAAAAGGGAAAGTGATACGATAATATTTAAGAGGGCCTTGGACCAAACCCAGATGTGAGGCTAGCAATAAAGACTAAAAATGGTCAGAGAGGTAGAATAAGTCTGTAGAAAAGGTCACAGCAGCCAAAAGAGGAAAAAATTTCAAGAGTTCCCAACAAGGTCCAACATTAAGAAGAAGTCAAGTAAGAAGAATGAAGAACCTAATACAATTAATGAGTGTGTAATTGATTCCCAGACACTCTATACTGTCATCACAATCTACAGTATTGTTATTCCTACTTTACATATATACTAAATAAGGTCTAGAGAGCTTATGGTATTTGTTCACGGTCACATTGCTAATAAATGCAGAGCCAGAATCTAAATTCAGATATTCGCAACTTCAAATCTCATGCTGGTAATTAGAAGATTATGCTAACATAGTATGCATATGCATAATCACTCTAGACCAGCACTATCTAACAAATTTTTCTGCAATGACGGAAATGTCCTTTATCTGTATTAACACAGTAACCACTAGCCACATGTAGCTATTGTCACTGAAGAATTAAATTTAAACTTTTACTTAATTTTAATTATTTTTAATTGAAATTTAAACAGCCACATGTAGCTAGTGTTCCCTGAATTGGATGTGACTGAATGGCAGTGGATTGAAAAACAAGAAAATGAGCAAACAGAGATAAGGGTCACAAAGTAAGATGGTAAAGGTAGAGTGACAGACAGGAAGGCAGAGCTGAAGTATATTCGTGTTCATAAGTTCACTCTTTATTTGAGAAAGATTATTATGAATTAGTTAATAATTAATGAAATTATTTTTGTTAGAAAAATAGTTGCACCATAAACATACATAAAAATCACAGATTTCTCTTATTACTCCATTATTGCTTGTTTTTCCTGAGATTTGTTTTTATTAAAGATTGTCTTACAAAGCAAATAATAATAGAGAATGCCAGATTGCTGCATGCCTAAAATAGGAGCTTGCTTGTGGCATCACACTGAGGAGGATATGAAAGAAAATCCTACCATAAACTAGAAAGATCAAGGATAAATAAATAAAAGTGTTTATCTAACAAGGGCTAAGGATAAAGATTTGGTCCTTTTTGTAGGCTGCTATGCTTCACCTCATTGTATTTAGGTTTTAATTTGCATATATAATTCTGACATACAAATAAAAATGAACACTATTGTTTGCAAAAGAAACGTGGCCAAAGCGCAAGTGCATCAACATGACATCTCATCTACAGAAATGTTTTATGGGATATAGATAGTGCTATCGACATGGCCACCATTGTGGCCCTCTTTATGATACTCATAAGGGCTAATTAAAACAAAACAAAAAATTCTCTGAGGAAGGAAACTAGAAATCAATGCCTAGTGCTAAATTCTAAAGGATTTCCTATAGAAATATTCAAATATTTTAAATAATTTTATAGTACAAGACTGTAAAAACCAAAGACAAACCTAGAAATATGTATCAGTCACATTTCATTTAACAAAATTTTATTCCTGCGGCAGACCTATACATTAGCTGTAATTATACTGTCAATTCATGACCATGAAGAGAATGTGGGAGTCTCAGGAGAAAATTCAGAATACATGAGAGTGGCTGAGGGCTATTTGAGAAAAGGCTTATTTGGAGGGATAAATATGAAATTTTAAACTAGCAAGCTTGAATTAAACTAGATGCTTTTTCCACTACATTTCAGAGGTCAGTTTCTCTTTTTAATTCAAGAATTTGTTATCCACGTAGTTAATTGCTTACCAAGATGTTAGGTAGAAATACTAAGTACAAAAAAAGTTCTAGTAAAATATTATTTTTCCTAAGAGTAATTTCATAAGAATACTGTCATAGTTCAGATCCTTATTAAAGAACCAACCTCAATCATTATAAACTTGCTACCTGAATAGAATTAGAATTATGAATTGTTTTTGACTCAATGTTTACATTCAAAATACAGTTTAAAACCTTGGAATAGGGCCGAGCCCGTGGCGCACTCGGGAGAGTGCGGCGCTGGGAGCGCAGCGACGCTCCCGCCGCGGGTTCGGATCCTATATAAGAATGGCTGGTGCACTCACTGGCTGAGTACTGGTCACGAAAAAGACAAAAAAAAACAAAAACCTTGGAATAATATTGATTGTAAAGAGTAAACTGGCACATATCATTAAAACCTCTTTGCAATCTTTTTAATAAAAACTAAGTTATAAAAAAATAAATCCATATGTTGTCAGAGACCCAAAAAAGGGGGGGGAACCCCCACACAAAAACTCCTTCTCAGAAGAATATACAAGAAACTTAATTATTAGGGGACAGGTGGCCAGGGAAGACTGACTTTCCATTTTATACCTTTTAGTATCGTTTGAATTTTTAAGCAAATGTATTAATACACTGTCTTTAGAACTTCCAAAAAATTTTAAGAATATTGATCTACATGTTCTCCCTACATAAAACCTGAACACAGAAAATGGTTCCTTTTAGAACTGTGTAACTTGATCAGAAGCACAAATAAATCTGAGTTAATAAAGCAAGGACGAACAAAGTACTAAGCTCTTCTTGTTAGAACCCCCGTTTCCTAGATTCATTTCCTAGGTCACTGACTGACTATTGCCCTCTTCTAGGTTCTGCCTACTATTAAGTTATATAACACCTATTAACAACGTATCTAATTTCCCAAAATCAATAACATAATTTTCTTCCACAGCCTTTACTCTCAATCCCACCCCATCTGCCTCAACCTCAATCTCAACCTCAGCCAATCATCTTGCCTCAAACTATTCCAAGATACTGAGAAGATTTAGGCCACCTGGTACAAACTCCATTATTAATATATATTTGTTGCCAAGTCTACTCTCTTCATCCCGATTCTTACAGCTCCCTCTCTTGTATTCACTTTTCTAATTCTAAAGAATAGCCACGTCTTCCCTTATCCCCCCAAAAACTTACTGCAACTGTAAACCTCTGAAGTTAACTATTTTGTCCTTTCTTTCATAAACGTCTCAGAAAGGGAACTGACACTTATTGCCTCCAATGTCTCCTCAGCACCTACTCCTTCGTTCCATTTATTGATTCACATATTCCTTTTTCAAGTACTAGTTTATATCTATTATATCCCAAGTACCTGGAACATAACGAAATGACAAAGACAAGGTCTGCATTCACGGAGCTTACATTCTCTTGCAACCCGATTTTCATCACCTAGGTCTTAACTGAAGTTACTGTCTTAAAGATTATCAGTATTCTTCTAATGACCAATTCCACCAAAATCTTCTTAATCCTTATCACCCTCCCTTAAGCTACCACTTGACTCAAATATTCTAATTCTACTTCTTTTCGAAGTATATTATCAAATCTCTTTGTTACATAATTATAGTAGAATGTCTCAAACCCATCAAATCCACTGTCTAAAATCAAACTCACCTTCTAACACTTCTTTCAACCAGCAACTTAGGTGCTACTTTCCTGTTTTTATTAACAATATAGAGCTCTCCTTATCTCAAATCACCAGGTTGGGTCATCTTTTATGACTGTTTCCTCATCATCAGTCAGTTTTTAACTCTTTTCAACTTTATCTTTAAAATGTCTCTGTCTCTACTCGTTTTCAAATCCTTTCAATACCTGTAATACCACAAAGCCGTATTCCTACCTACAATTTCCATGCCTTCCAAACCACACAGCATCTTATTTCCAGATTAATCTATGGTTCCCCAAGGGGACCAAACTGAAGTCAAACAGTAAAGCCATTTACAACACGACTTCCTTTCCAGCCTAAACTCTTATATGAGCTATATAATTAGTTTCCATCTTTATTTCCTTCTCATTCATGTTGAAAGATGAGAAAAATCTCTCCTCTTGTATAAGGTGAGTCATATTCCCTCCCACCTTCTTGGGGATATCGAACTGTCAATAATCCCATCTTTTCCCTTTGAAAAGATTCTAAAGACAACCTCTCCCTCTTTTCTGGTTTGTTCTTTTGACTCCAAAATAAACCCTTCCTCAAACCTAAATTCTCTAGCTTTCATCCTCTCTCCTATTCAAACCTTTAAAGAGCAGTCTATATCAATGTCTAGCCACCATTTATTACTCAACTAACTAAATCCTGGCTTTCCTTGCTACCGTTACAATAAACTACTATTGCCCAGATCACCAGAACTTTTCTGACCTCCCCCCAAAATACTTTAAAGTTCTTCTCTTTCCTAACCCCTGCAGTATCTATTCACGCTGACTTCTTCCTCCTTAAAACTCCCTTCAATCTGACACAACTCTGCTAATTTTCCATCTCTCTGGCTATTCATTCTCAGACAACCTTCACAACAGGCTCCTCATCCTCTATCTGCCTCTCACATGCAGTGTTCTTTAGAATTTGCCTTCTTCACTTCTCATTTTAAATTCCTTCTATACAGGATTTCATCCAGTTTCATGGCTTCAACTACTACATAATACAAATACACAGATAATGCTCACATCTTTCATTCAAGCCAAGATCTCTCTTCTGAGCTCCACATAGTCATACAGATAGCCAATTACCTGTTGGCCGTAACCACCCAGATGACCCGTGACTACTATCAACATGTCCAAATAAGAAATCCTCATCACTCCCTCAAATTTCTCTCCCCTATACTTCCTGAGAGAATATGCATTTCTAACAGGTCCCAGATGATGATGCTAGCCCAAGATCCACATTTTGAGAATCACTGCTCAAACATATGTGTCTCTTCCTACCTCCAGGCTATCAAGTTCCTTCTGCTTTCTCCCCTAGGCTATGATACCTGTGTAGCAGGCACTGTTAATATTCCTATTGAACTCAGAATCTTGCAACATAGCATTCCAAGCATTAACTACCAAATGATAAAAGATGACTAGAAATGAAACAATGGTCATCCCAGCAAAATGGAAGTTTCTTAACAGGAATTATATTCCCCATGTATCCTTAGAACCAAATCTTACCCAAGTAAGGAGTAGATAGCATTATCATCTATCCAGTCACCAAAGCCAAAAAACAAAGCAAAATTCAACATCCTTTTTCTTCCCCATATTCCTAGTCACCAAGTCCTCTCTTCTATCTCCTAAATATAACTCATATCCAGTCCGTCCTCTCCATCTGCCCTTACTTCTCACATGTAATTATTTCTTAAATGATCCCCATATCTATATTCACCTATATCTTGATTTGCCTATCCTATTTTACTACCCACATAGCTATCAGACTGATCTCTTTGAAAAAGTAAATAATACATCGTCATTCTCCTGCTTTAAAATAATAGCTTCTCACTACTTTTAGGGAAAAAAGTTTAACTCCTTCATATGATATGCAAGCCCCCCTATTATCTAGCCTCAATCTACCTGACATTTTCTCCCTTCCATCCTAACCCTCAACTCTCCAGCCATGCTGAACTAATACTTTGGTCCTCTGAATGGCTTGTACAGCTCATTCTATGACTTCAACCATAAGCTCTCTACCTGGAGTGCCTTTCCCCACTGTTAAATATTCATCCTTTTAAGACTCAGCTCAAGCACCATCTCTTCCAGGAAGCTTTCTTTGAGTGACATCCATCCCCTACTCTCATCCAAGTTTGGATTAAGCCTCTTCCCTGACATGCTCTTAGAGCACCCTATGCTTACTTTGTTAGTACACATCACACTGCATAATCACTGCCTTATTTACTCCATCTGATTAAGTCCTTGGAGAGAAAAATCATATACTATGTTTGTACAGTTAGTGTTAGGTATACTAAGACACGTTACTAAAATTTAAATAAATATATTCCTTGCTATTCTCTAAACAGTGGTTCTCAAAATTTAGCATACATCTCAATCACCTGGAAGACCTATAAAACCCTGGATCATCTCCAGGGTTTTGGATTCAATTGTTCCAGGGTGGGGCCCAACAAGTTTCCAGATGATGCTGTTGCTACTGGCCCAGGAACCACATTCTGAGAATCAGTGCTGCAAACATACATTGTCTCCTCCTCTCTTCAGGATTTAAAGTATCTTCTAGATGCCTCCAATCTGCCTAGTACAATCCTAATAATCTTTTTAGACCCAGCTCAATTGTCACCTCCTTCATAAAACTTTCCCTAATACCAGTTGAAAAAAATTTTTTCACATCCCATGGGTAATGTGCCAACATCTTAACA
This sequence comes from Cynocephalus volans, assembly GCF_027409185.1. Lineage (NCBI taxonomy): Eukaryota > Metazoa > Chordata > Mammalia > Dermoptera > Cynocephalidae > Cynocephalus > Cynocephalus volans. The sequence goes on from NC_084473.1 coordinate 65,074,760, forward strand.
AGGTTTACAGGGACACAAATCTCACAGAACAACGTGAAAACCCAATCACTACACTTATGAACCAAAAAAGGATCCCCAGATGAAACTGATCTTGATCTTTCCTCTATTTCTATAAGGCTTTGTGTACATTATTCATATAATATTCATCACATGCTAACTTATTTCAGCACTGTCATTTGTATTATGTTCTCTACTTAAATGAAAATAGAAAACCTGCCTTAATCATTTTAATATCCTCCACAAAAGAGAGGACAGTAACCAGTGAATGACGGACAAAATCTACAAGTATTTGTTGATATGAATGAATCCCTGTCACTTGCTCCAGACTCTGGGCCCATTGTCTATCTGACTTACTCATCCTCCTGGCCCAACCTGACTTCCTATATTGCCTCACTACCTATGACAGATGCCTGATTCTTCCAGACTGGTCTTTTCCTCTCATTGCTGGCTGACCCTTAGCTTCTTCACCTTGCACCCCGAGCCACTTTAATTTTCTCATCCATTATGGGACATAATGAGTAGAGAAATTTTGTCCTCATGACTGATACAGATTTTAATTTTGCTGTTTGTTTTCTTAAAAAAATAAACAAAAGTAGCCTTTCTTTGTCACAGAGTCTGTACTAGAATACGTTGTGTACAACTCTAAATGTGGTCACATAGACAGCAATATATTTGTTTTAAGTTCTAGTTACAGATCGTAGAGATAAAGACAACTTTAAAAACTTAAAAAGCATAAAGACATAAAAAGGTCCTTTATGAGATTTAAGGTTGCTTTAGAAAATAAAACTTAATAGATAATAACCTTTACACTATATTCATATTAGTATCCAGAATAAAATCCATATTATCTATTCCAACAAAAAGAGATACAAAAAACCTGGTTCAAGGGAAAACCTAGGTGCTCAGTACCCACAAATTTTTACATACATATACATAATCTCCAACCCCCTGGATGCTCAACAGCTTAAAACTCAAATGGGGTGAAGGGAGAGAAAGACAACTCTCAGGGGAAAAAAGCAGTAAACTACTTTTAAGACAGTAACTAAAATTATTATCAAGGATCTGAAAAGATTCTTAAAAGATTCAATTAAATTTTACAAGTCCTTTTACTTTGTCCTTACTTGAATTAATCAGTGAAAATCACAAATAATGTAAACTGTTGACAAAAATGTAAATATGTTCATGACACTCAGAGTTATAACAGAAATTTTCCAAAGGGAGTGAAAATTGTCAGAATTATATGTTCAATTAACTAGAAAAATTAACCAGATCATGCCAAAGCCTGATTTGAGTTAATCAATATCCCAAATTGCAAAGTTGAATTATAGGTATGGTCTTGATACTTACAAACTAATGCTATATTCAGTAGCTCAAAATAACCCTAAAGTTGGGAAGCCACTATAACCATGAATTATGTAGGTCCTCAAATGGTATGGGAGGAGATGTAAGAGAAAAGACTCAAGGGTGAATCAGAAAATAAATACTGAAAAGGAAACTGGAAAAAAAAAGGAAAATGATGACCTAGAGAGAACAATATTGTACGACACATCTTAAAATATTTTTAAAGACAAGGAATATGAGCTCCAGAAAGATAAGAAATTTAAGAGCTATAGGAAGATTTCTCAAACTCAGTTTGTTCAAAAAAAAAAAAAAAAAGGGCAGGGGGTGCAGCACAAGGGGGGGCGGGAACTATTTGTAAACCAGATCACTATGCTATATAATATATAAACAATAAAGGCTAGAACACTGTTTCTGAAAATGTACTGTTTATAAATATAAGTAAAAAAAATTCCGTGTACTGACAAAGATCTTCAAGTTCCTGACCTTCAAGTAACTTACATGCACACGGAAGTTCTACTAAAGCCCTAAGGTGCAATGTCTAACTTAAAGAGTCGCTAACAAAAACACTGTTCTGTGAATGGCTCCTTCTTTCTAAGTTGTTTTCTGTAATAGTCTGGAAAAGCTTAAGTTTTGTGACTTTGGGGCCAAAATTGTCTCTGAGCTACCGCCCAAGTTGTCAAGGAAAAACTTCTCCACACATCAAAATCATAAATTAAGTCTGCTCCTAATCTGGACTTCAAGTACACCAATAAGCACACTTACTCATCTGCCCAAAACGATACTTCAAAAAGTTCGTAGAAAAATAGAATTAAAGATAATGAGAATTTTTCCAGGAACTTTTTGAAGTATCCCCACATTTTAAATAAAGGCTGACTTACTCGAATATTTTAATTTAATTTTCTTCCCTCATAACCACCACCAAACTGATTTTAAATTGCAATCAACAGGACTTCTCTCTTCACTAACCCAACACTTATTTTGAAATACTTAAATTCTACAGACAGGGTTGAATATCACACAATTAAAAGGTGCAAGAAATGACCCAACGTCAAAAAATCAGCCTAAAAATCTTGACAACTGTTCAAAAGCTGTTAAGAGAAAGTGTTAACCGAACCACAAGTTCTAATATCTGATACGTATGGAAAAGCACTGCTAACTTCTACTATGTACACAATTCTTGATTACAAAGAGGAAACTGCAAGGGTTAGCCGGAGCGAGAGAACCGGTAACAGGCTAAAAGGGCGTCGTTGATTTCTTGGCTACAGTGACAGAGGCGGGAGACACACCCCTAGCGTCGGTCTGAAACACTACAGCAGTGAGTTCTACCTAGGGATTAATGTGAGGGTAAGGAAAGACAAATTTAAATCGCCATGATTCAAAACAACCATCCCAAGTCAGAGAGAAACACACAAAGGTAACAAAGAAAATGAAAAACCCTTGGTGGTAAGGAAGCGCTACAAAACAAGTATCCCCATTTCCCCACGACCAAGTTACGCTATGTTTTTACCGACTATACACCTAGGACCTTTCTGGCTCGCCAATGCAGAGAGCAAAGCAGCAGCCAAAGAAACCCCATAAGGTTGCAAACAGCAGCGAAATACAGACTAACAGGAGAGGGGGGAAGTAAGTGGCAGGATTCCTGCCAAGACTCAGCTTGAATATGGGGAGTGAGTGGGAGAAAGAGGAGCTCTGGAGAGAAAGTGGGTCTTACATAAAGCGCCATTTGCCACATGTTATTATTTCCATAGGATTTCAGGATATCCTCGAACTTGCGAAAGTGAGTCTGGGGGTGAAAGGGGGACTCCACGTGGACGAGGGTCGGGAGAGACGTAACGCGGGCGACAAGGGGACAGTTCCAGGCTGACGGCGGTGGGGGGAGAAGGGGGACGAGGCAGGGGCTGAATCCCGGCGGGGGTGGGGCGGCGAGGGGCTCCCCGCAGAGGCCCGGGGAGGGTGCGGGGGCCCCGCCGCCGCCACGCCGGGGGGGCCGCGGTCCTGTCAAGCAGCCTGCCCGCCGCCCTCGCCGGCTGCCACCGCACCCGGGCCGCGACGGGCTCGCTCGCACCGCCGCGACACCGGCCGGGCCCGGGTCTCTCGAATTTTCCACGGAGGGAAGCCGGCCGGGGATATCGGGGCTCGCCCCCGCACCCGACTCTGTCCGCGGCAGGCCAGGGAGGGATGGTGCACTGGGGAAGCCAGGGTCTCACCATTTTGCTCGGCGGGTCGGCGGCTCGTTGGCGCGGAGGAGAGTGTCGGCGCTCGGACGGGCTCCCTCAGGAAGCGGCGGCGGCGGCCCAGCTGCGGCCCTCGGGACGCCCGCGGGGAGGGGGCGCGCGTGGGGGAGGGGAGGCGGCGCCGCGGGGCCCGCGCCGGCCGGGTGACTGGGCACGAGAGGCAGCGGGGAGGGCGGGGAGGAAGAATTAAGGTCGAGATTCAGAGACAGGGCGCGCGGAGGAGAAACGGCGAGAGGGAGGAGAGGCAGAAAAGCGAAGAAGAGGGGGCCGAGAGGGCCGGGCGGCTCGGGGGCTGCAGCCTCGCGCTCACGCCGAAGCCGTGACGGACTCACTGCAGTGGCTCGCGCTGACCCGCAACCTCAAGGAACGAAAAAGGGGGAGGGCGGGAGAGGGAGGAGAGAGCGGAGCGCAGCGGCGCGCGGGGCGGAGGGCGGGGGCGCGCGCGGGCCGGCGGCGGGGGCGGGGCTTCCGCGAGCGCCGCACATCCGGGAACCCGCGCGCCGGCTCGGCGGCGGCCGCCGCGGCGCTCTGGCGAACTCTGGTTGGGGATCGCGGAGCGCGCGGACCACGTTCGCCCCTCCACCGGCCGCCCCTTGCGTGCGGGGCGGGGGGACGAGGGGTGTGGACGTCGGTGACGTCTCGTGGCGGAGCCCTTCCTGTCACGTGGCTGCGGGCGGGCAGGGAGGAAGGCAGGGCTGGGAGGGGAAGGAGGAAACGTGAGTGCGCCCCGGGGGCGATAAAACGCGAGGGGTGCGCGAGCAGCGTGCGAAGGGGGACTTGGGCCCAGGAGTGGTAGCCTAGTGGGGGAGGAGAAGCAGATGGGCGGCCTTAAGGTGTCAGAACCACCCAGATTCCGCACCAAGAAAGAGAAAAAATCCAAGCCCTGGGGCTGGAGAGAATCAAAGGTATCTTTGCATCTATGTACCGACTTGGACCCAGTACAGAATTGCGCGGCCCATCTGGACTGTTGTCATCCTGGAGCAGTACCGCAGGCCCACACTGTAGAATGAACTGGCAGAGTCAGGAGCCCGGTTGAACAGAGAGGGGAGAGCCAAGGCTGGCCCTAGCTTGAGGCATGGGGCGCCACTGGGCAACCGAGAAGAGGGGCTCCTTCCCACTCCCGCAAAGACTTTACCACACAGCTCTGTATTTTCCTTAACCCTCCAGGCTGCCTTGGGGCGGGATGCGGCAGTGTTTGTCTTTGAAAAATACTCCAAAACAGATTGCCCACTTATTCCTTTAGTAGGGCTGTATCCACTCTGGTGGCAATTACCTTCCCTGAAAATGCAGACTATAAAAGAAAATGAAATCCAGAAAAGCATGAGGAGAAAAGTTATGTTCTAGAGAAGAAAGAAAGAAAGCAGTCAGGAGAGGTGTGATAAGGATAAGGAAAACATTTTGCAACAACTGTGTTATTCCTTTTCTGGACTTGAAAGTGTGTGTGTGTGTGTGTGTGTGTGTGTGTGTGTGTGTGTGTGTGTGTGTGTGTGTGTGTGTGTGTGTGTGTGTGTGTGTGTGTGTGAGAGAGAGAGAGAGACAGAGACAGAGACAGAGACAGAAATGTTTTCTAAGTGGTCAGAAACTCCTTATTAATAATTCCTTTGAGTACTTTTATTAAAAGCTGTAGGGTTTTTAAAGAGTCTGTTAATGCTCTTGCATGAGAACTGTATTCTTTTTCTGTGCTAATTATTTTCCCATATGATAAACATGCATCTTTCTAATTAAAGCTCAGCGATGTGCCCCTAGGTCTCTTCCTCTCTCTCTCTGAAAAGAACTACTTAGGTTCTGTCAGGCTGAATGAGGGAAAGTAATTTAGACATAACAGACTGTCACATAGAGCGTGTATCAAGGCAAGGCCAAGAAGAAGACACACTGGTTTCTTCCACTATTTGATCTGAGTTTCTTGGTTTAGATATGTTGCTACTTGATACTGTGTTACAGAACAGTCAGGGAAAAGTCCCTAAACTAAAATGTGTGTAAAGTTTTCTAGGTATAATATTTTAAAAATTTTTTTATTGAAACATGCTCTTTTTTAAAAGCAAAGTACTATATACAAAATTCTTCTTCTCTAAACTCCACTTCTCAAAGACAATCACTGTAACCGCGTTTGTGTGCATACCTTGGACATTTTCAATGAAAATCAAATGATAATTTTGACTGAGGGTTACATACTATGATGCTATATGGAACACAATAGATTTGAGTAACCCACAATTTTGTTTTGTTTGAGGTAGTTTAGCTATAGTCATTCAACAAATATCTATGGTGACTCTAAATCAGAAATTAGAGAGCTAGGAACTATGAAAGATTGGTTAATCTCTGTTACTGACCAAAGCAGAGAGGCAAGGCCAATCCACCTACTTACTTGCTCCTAATCGTCCTGCAAATCTCTCAGAGTTCACCACTTAAATTCTATAGCCCTTGGGTATACAGGCATGTAACAGACTGTATCTCTGACATGGAAACTAGTTATTCTGAATCCAGTGAGAGAGGTAAATCCAAAATTCATCTTTAATGACCAGGTTACACTTACACACACACACATACACGCAGGCCAAAAAAGAAAGTAGAAATTCTCCTTTTTCTTCTTTCTTTCCTCCTGCCTCCCCCACCCAGCCCCTTGCTGACTGATACAGGAATAAAACCCCAGACCTTGATGTTATCAGCACCAAGCTCTAACCAACTGGCCAGCCCAAGTTCTCCTTTTTCTCTCTCCATGTTAAGTTTTGGTGTAAAGCTTAGTATGAAAGGGAACAAGTACCAAGTAGTCCTGCTAAAAGCATACATATTTTTAAATAACTGGATAAATAAAGAGGCAATGAACATATCTTTGTAGATTATTTTCCCTAAAAAATTTAGCAATCAAAAAATGGTTGTCAAGAAGTATTATGTCAGATAAGTTGAAGAGAGAGACCCTTAAGACAGTGATACCAGTTACAAGAATGGTGACAGGTAGGCATGAGGTGATGGGGGTTATCAATGGCAGAGGAAAGAAAGGGTGACTATGAAAGATGATGCAAAAATGGGCTGAATATGCAACATAGTGGATGTGGGGAACAAAGGAGAGAAAGAAAAGATGACCTGTTTTAGTTTGAATGACAGAAAGTAGCAATACTGTTAAGAGAAATAGAGAAGTTGGATTACTGAGTGAGAAGTGATAAGTTTGGATTTAAAGGTATAAAGTTTGAGTTGCTGATGAGCTATCCTGGTGGAAGCACCCAAGTAGAATCTTCAAGTGCAGGTTAGAAAGGAATAGAAATGTGGGAATCAACTTTAAAACAGATTAAAACTGAAATCTTCAAATTTTCCCTTAGTGATGGAAGAAAGAAAGGACCCAGAGGTAATAATAGAACTGCTAGGAAGAAACAAAACTAAAGGAAAAAAAAATTTTAAGAAAGAGAGTAAAGTTTACAGTCTGGTATGATCATAGGCAACCTCAAGCTTCAGTGTCTCCACAATTATCTTAAAGAAGTTAGAAATGTCACAAGACATTTTATCATTTCTGACCTTTCATGATCGTGGTGATACCCAGAAAGCTGCCTTAAAGGGCTGATCATTGTCATTTATTCGTATATAATATTGAAGGGTTACAGAAAAAAATTTCTGCGGTTGTTTAAGATATTCTAGTGCAGTATTACCCCCAAATATCCACTTTTATTCATGATTATATATACTAATGTCAACTGGAAACCATGTTTGATTTTATACTTTTCTCATACATAGGAAGAAAATTACAATTAAAAATGAGGGTCAAAACCACTTGAAAGTAGGGCCAGCCTGTGGCTCACTCGGGAGAGTGTGGTGCTGATAACACTAAAGCCAAGGGTTCGGATCCCTATATAGGGATGGCCATTTAGCTCACTTGGGAGAGGTGGTGCTGACAACACCAACTCAAGGGTTAAGATCCCCTTACCGGTCATCTTTAAAACAAAACAAACAAACAAACAAACAAACAAAAAACCCACTTGAAAGTAATGTCTATTCCTTTTTGGTACACATTTGTTGTTAACACAAATTTAGAAGAAACATTAACCTCTCCTTCTAAATAAAATATATGTCCCAGTTCAAGAATCCCAGATTTAAGAATACTTGGTACCTTTTTGCCATTTGGTTTCACACCACAAAATTCCTTTCTCTTTGGGCACTGAGGTTGCATAGGGAATAGATCCCCTTCCTTCCCAGAATTATTTTTTGCAGTGAGAAGAAAGCAGTAATATAAGCTATCCCACTGCTCCAGGGTGTGGCTGAGGAACGGTTCCCTGGCACCTGAGATGGCAGGGGAAGTGTCTCATTCCCTTCTTGCTAAGCAGCAGACAGAGGTTTGTGCCAAGGATTCTAAATTCCATCTTGGAAACTCATTTCTCCATAGAAACCATTTCACAAAGAGTTCTATAAACAATGGCCTTCCTACAAAAGACTACTTAAATTACAATGTAGCTGAAATTCTGTATAATTGCTATTAAAAACACAGTAGTAGGAAAAATACTCTTAAAAATATTTATCTTTATTAATTAATTGGCTTTTTAGGAAATTTATCCCAAGTACTAGATGGAGTTTTTCTTTAATTTTAAGCATAACTACTTTTAAAATTAGGAACTTTATGCAACTTTTTCAATTCTCACAAGAGAATTAATAACATTGAATTTGTTCAAAATAAAACCTTCTATCACTTTTTAAGTGAAATACAAATTAGGGCAGTTTTTAAGTTAGGAAATGTTTCCAAAAAATTGTATGATAAGTTGGTTCCAAAAGTTGTTTATTATATACTGGGCCAAAAAGGAAAGAAAAAATAAATAAATAAAACTTGGTAAGATTTATTCCTAAACCTCTTGCATTCACATCTAATTTTGTTTGTTGGAGGAAAAACTCAGTGTTTTTAAAGGCAGTTTGTTAACACTTTTTACATAATGAGCTTTATTCTTTTTCTGTGCTAATTACTTTTCCAAATATGAGTACATTACAAGTGGGTAATTATCTGCATAAAAACTAACTGTTGAAACCAAGAGATAGAAAACAGATCAGAGGCATAGCAGCGATATAGCCAGGCCAAAAGCAGAACTAAAGGAGCATCCGCATTTAAATGGTAAAAGGAAAAAGAAGCGATAGGAAAGGTGATGGACCAGCCAAATGGGAAAGAGACCCAGCAAGGATGTCCTGGATGTTGAAGGAGTTCAAGATCAAAAGGTGAGCAACGTCATCCAGAGCAGGTGGGTGGTTCAGCAGAGTGATCAGAGAGGACCAAGACAGATGGAGGTGTACAGGCAATCGGTTTACATGGCTTAAATCTTTATATATCCACTGAAGTGTCCTACATTATGTCTTGAAGTTGTTTCTCTGAATTAGAAGTCTGTCTCACTTGTTTCTTTGGTCTACTGTACATAAAAGTGAATACCAAGAAAAAGCTTGGGTATTCGGACTTTGATAGTATTTTTCTTTTACTAGTTTGCTAAGAGCATTTACCTTATACAATTTTCCTAAACATGACAGAAAATGTGATTAAAATGCAAAACAAATGTTATGGCACTAGAGAAGACCAATCTATCATACTTGTCGACTTAGTAATATACACTCAATGTCATCTGCATGCATAGCTCCATATGTGAGACAGTCTTCAAGACTAGAGTGAGACCCTAGTTCTACTCTCACCTCTGGCTCCAGTCCACTTCTCTGTGAATTTTGGACAGTCGTTTAGTCTAAGTCTGAGCTGTCTAATGTGGTAGCCAGTGGCCACTTATCACTATTTAAATTTACATTAATTAAAATTGAATAAAGTTAAAATTCAGTTCTTCTGTCTTGTCAGCCATAATTCAAGTGCTCGATAGCTGCATCACTATGGCTACCATACTGGACATCATAGAAAGTAGGACAGTGCTCATCTCAATCCTTTACCTTAAAATATTCATTGCCAACCACTACTATGTTTGTTTATGGTAAAGGTAAGCACGTTTCAAATATAATGGATTAAATGAAATTACCTTAAGTGCCTGTCTTAGTTCTTTTTCTACTGCTAATAACAGCATACCCGAGACTGGGTAATTTATAAAGAAACCAAATTTATTTCTCACAGTCCTGGGTGCTGGGACGTCCAAAATCAAGAAGCTGCATCTGATGAGGGCCTTTCTGCTTTATCATAAGATGGTGGAAGGGAAAGCAAGTTCATGAGACAGTGTCAGGTGTCACTGGGGGTCTTAAAATGTATTCCCTGAAGGGAAGACTACTGTAATGGATGCCTTAATTCATTTAACAAGTACCCTATAAATTCTGACTTTTGCCCACTTTCCTTGGGGAAAATTGTCCACAATAACTTTTTGTATATGAAGAATATGATCTCCTTATCATGTTTTAGAATGATTTCCCCAGGTTTGTAGTTTGACTTTTGATTCTGTTTGTGACATTTTTATTTTATTTTATTTTTATGTATTTGGTGGCTGGCCAGTACAGGAATCGAACCCCATACTCTGGTGTTATCAGCACCATGCTCTAACCAACTAAGCTAACTGGCCAGCCCTGTTTGTGGCATTTTTTAAGTTTCTCTTTATTATTCTGTACATAGAATTAAATATAACATATGGATGACATCTAAAGAGTTCATATTTATAAGTATTAATATTTAATATATAAATATTCTCCTAATTAAGAACTACTTTTTCTTATTAATTTATCTCTTCTATGGTGAATATTGTATATACATTCAATGGCTAGATTTGAAGGCAGAATATCTAGTGAATTACCAACAACTTTTTACTTACAGAGTATGGGTTAATTAATGCTGACTTGACACTGTCTACTTACCTTGTCTTCTATTTAATAGCTAATTTGATTTATTTAAAACTTCATTTTGACCTTAAAACTAATTTATCAATCATTTTGTCAATGAAGAGGCAAGTAATGTATGCAAATACTACATTAAGGCCACATAATGAACTACCTGTACAACTAAAATATTAAAGATTGAAAAAACAGCTGAAGATATTATCTTCTGAAAATGTCGTATGATATAGGGTCAACTATCTGTATTATTTTGTTATAATTTGTACCAATTGCACACACAGCCTACATATGCATATGGTTATAAAATGTTCTATGGCTTTACAGTTTTTCTCTAACTAAGCACAAACACCACTCTCGAAATTACACAGAATTTTATATCATATTGTTTTTTCTCTCCATGGTACCCTAAGTAGGATGACTGATAGAAAACAAAATCAGCCTATTATTTGTACATAAAGGTAACAACAACATAGTTCCTCTATATCTATGTTCTATGGATACATTAAAACAATTTGCTTCAACAAAAGTAACATCATAACTAGATACAATTACAACAGTTAATTTTCATTCTAGGCAGTTAATTCTCATTCTGTTTTCCTGGTGGACTAGGTTCTTCCTTGTGCAATATTCTAAATTAGAAATACCTTTTATAAAAACTGGTTATGTCAGTTCTTTGTAATGATTAAAATTGTCATAAACATTTGTTTTTTCAGGGCAAACTTGTTGGAACCAAATTTAAAATATTCAGTAGCATATTCTCTATAATGCTATTCTTCCAGGAAATACAAGAGTAACCAAGAAGATATATTTTGAAGAAATATACTTGTAGAAAAAATATATGCAACATGTTATAAATTGTGATTATTTAGTAAATGAGCCACACCTGCTTATTCAAAATTGTCTTACTAAAATTAATAAGTAAGGGCAGAGCCCGTGGCGCACGCGGGAGAGTGCTGCGCTGGGAGCGCCGTGACGCTCCCGCCATGGTTCGGATCCTATATAGGAATGGCCGGTGCACTCACTGGCTGGCCGGTGCACTCACTGGCTGAGTGCCGGTCACGAAAAAGACCAAAAATAAAAATAAAATTAAATTAAATTAAATTAATAAGTAAGCTTTAAAAATAATGTGCTCTTTTGAAGATAATTTATAAAGGTTTTTAAGATATACAAAATTTATAATACTGTAAATAGAACTTGTTATTTCTGCATTAACAGTAAATTTCACTAGTGCTAAAATTCTAATCGTCACAGCTGAAAATTGCAGTGTATATGCATTTTATCAGAATGAGGAAATTGGGTGTATTTCTAAGAAAATATTACCAAAAAAACTGTATTTTTTGAGGAAAGATTAAATGTTTGGTAAATGAGTTTTTTTCAGTGAATTCTGTGTGTTCTGTGATTTTAAAGAACATTTTCATGATAGAGTTCTCTTTACCACTCAAGTGATAAATCTGTAGGAAGAGAGGTATTAACATATAAGCAGATTACCTGTTCTCCAAAGCAATTGAGTTTCAGGGCCCATTCCACCTTAGGCACAAATTTTGTCAGTGGTGATTCTGCTTGGTCAGTCTTAATTAGCCTTTCCCATTATATGTCAAAATTGCTGCCCATTTTAGTTCCAAGACACCATTATAATCATTAATCACTCCACCTAAGCAGAGAAGACTCTCTTTTACTAATAAGGTATTTACAATTAGCAGGACCTGTGCCCTTTCTAAGCATCAGCATTAGTAGCTAGGAAAGTAGCACAGGTTGCCAAGAGAAAAAGGACTTGCAAATAACAATGGGCAACAGTGAAGAGCAAAAGAGTGAGGAAACAGTAGAGCCTCCAGCATAATAATTGCATCCACGTCCTCCCAGAAACTCTTGCTCCAGCTGTACTCTTTTTGGTCATCACTCCTTCTTTCTTGCCCCTATACTAATCTCAAGCCCTGAGCTTTGTTTTTTGTTGTTGTTGTTTGTTTGTTTGTTTTAAAGATGACCGGTAAGGGGATCTCAACCCTTGGCTTGATGTTGTCAGCACCACGCTCAGCCAGTGAGCTAACCGGCCATCCCTATATAGGATCCGAACCCATGATCTTGGTGTTATCAGCACCGCACTCTCCCGAGTGAGCCACAGGTGGGTCCCAAGACCTGAGCTTTGAAGTCCTCAACCTACATCCCCTTCTGACCCACACTCAGTCTCTAGGTCCCCTTTTTTTCCTTGCTAATTTTTATGGGATCCACCTATAAAGCACTGAAATTAGCAATTAGAGTAGATCTGCCCAAGAGCCAGAGGATGGTTTTATTTGCAGAAAGTAGATTAAAGAAAGTATTTTTAAATTGATTGCACTGTCTACAACACTGGATAAACATTTGGCTATGAATGAACATAACCTCTGTCATGCAGTTGAATAAATTGCAAAGTAAGAGTAGTACCCACCATGATATAAAACTACATTGATGATATAGAAGAAAGACCTTCTTTCTGAGAAATCTAGAATGCTATGGTTCTTTTATTTTTATCCTTTCTAAGTTATGCAGCAACACAAGAATGATATAAAGATAAACTGCATAAAATGAAACTTATTACATAATAATATTCATTTTAAGTTAAACCTAAATATGTAAATATTCAAAGTCTAATTAGTAATGGATATTCTTAGTATAGAGTAAAACTTCATTAATCTGGACACCAGAGATGTTGAAGTTTGATTACTTGCCTCTAGTAGATGCTTTGAGAAAAATACTGGTCTTTGAAGTCTCAGGACAAAAAGATGCTGATGCTCAAAAAATATGAGTTTAAGAGTAAGGCTATATTGAGTTGAGATCATGAGAGAAGTCTCAGAAGACTCAAATCAAGCAATGGTGGAGATGGGCATGTTCTTATAACAGAGTAACAAGGCATTGGCCAGATAGGGGCTATGGGATGTTTAGACAGTGGTAGGGGGGAGACCTAGGCACTCTGAACACTAAATTTCAGAACTTTGAACCCTACTAGAGTGTTCCAGGACCTAGTGTTGATGGAGAAGTATTGGGAGTCTGAGACTGGCTGGAAGAACATGAGAATGAGTATTAATAGTTTATAAAAGCACAGTTTTACATACTTTGAAGCCTCTACCATATGCTGTTTTTAAGTCTTCCCAGTTGACTGAAAAGCATTTTGTCAGTCTAAGAGAAGAGTGGAAATTAAGTGCTGGGGCTGGAGTCTGTGTGTCTCCAAAACTCAAGTTTTTAACCTCTATGTTATACTTCTGTTTGGTGCATAACTGGTGCGGGTGCATGTGTGGCTGTTTTTTCTCTCACCAACTTTCAACACAAGAGTTGGAGAGTTCTGTTAACAATGTTCAAAGAACCTAAACCTAAACCTAAGAAACATATTTAAAGAAAATCCAATTCCTTCCATGAAGAACAGTCCAGGGAAGAACAGGCCATCTTAAAGCTACCAATGACTTGGGCCATTTAGTCTGTCAGACAGCAAGCCCAGAAATTGAGATGAGAGAAAAAACAATGATCCAACTTCTTTGGCTTTGCAAAAACATCAAATCATGGAGACATTTAGAGACATTCACTACCACAAACTCACTAATATTTTCTTATTTAGAATGTTTTGGGTTATTACATATAAACAGCAGAAATACAATCTTCTCTACTGTTTCCTAAACTAGTATTTCTACTCATTAGATAATGATATGTAACAGTAAACTTTTTAAAAATTATAATTTTGTTTATACAGTAAGTAAATGTATTTCCATGATATATAGTACATTTTAAAACTTTTTTTGTTTAAACCACAATTATGCTTATGGTTCCATTGCTTTGCTTGAACATGCAGTCCTCTATAATATTGTTTTATTATTATATTTCATAGTTGGGATTTGTGATTATTTGTGAACAGGTATTGAGATGAAAATCTGAGAAGTAACTCAAATGAAAATCTGAGATAAATAAAGAAATAAAAATATGAGAAGAAAAATATTTTTAAAAATCAATTTTTATTTCTCAAATCTCCAATTTCACAAGTTTACTCTTTTAAGAAAATCCATGAAGCCCATTATAGAGACCAAGGGCAATAAGCAGTTAATAAGTGAAAGATGCTAAAAGAGAAAAGATATAATAAAAAACATAGAATAGGAAGAGACTTTTTTTTAGTGACTTTTGTGCAGGTTCTTCTCCTCTTATCCAGAAAGGCTATGAGAGCACCTGAAGTTGGGGGTGGGGAAGGGCATGTTATAGGTTGAAGCCCCCTTTGTTATTAAAGGATTTATTTACCTACTATTTACTATTATTAAAAATCAGTATGGAGCACAGCAAAAGACCTAAGTGATTTTGAAACATGAAACTTTTTACTACTTTCCATTTAATATTGTAATTTTGATTTGTCTTTCAATACGGAAAGGTAAAAGAAATATCTCCTTCCTAAAAACATCAGCCTTACTTAGTAACCACTCAAGTGGTCCAGTTCAATTTTAATTTTTTTTGAAAGTCTGTCTTTAAGAGCTGGATGATAACAAGTTATCCTGTTGTGATACATTAATTTTAGACACAAATTTTATTTAAAATTTAGATTTCATATTTGGGACTTTTAGACAGGTCTGGTCTAGATGCTACCCAAATTTTGAAGTTGTTCTTAATTTTATAATGTTAAGGAAAGTTTATTAAATCAAGAGAAATAATTCACTCCTAAATAGAAACAGACTAAAGTTGATTATCAAAGAAAAATCTTAGCATGGCAAACTTACATTTACTTACAATGATAATGTACATACTTAATAATCATCTTTAAATATAATTTTTAAAAACAACATAAAATGGGCCTCTAAATTCAGAACACTGGGATTTAATATCCTAAAAATGTATATTTTGACTTATATATTTCAAAGTTACCAAATGTATATTTTTTGAATGGCTTGAACTTTTCATAAAGAGACATTTTGTGCAAATGGTGCTATGGCTCCTGTATGTTGGTTGAATGAAGCATCATATAGACGCCCTTCTCATAGTAACACAATTTAGTAACACAACAGTTGGAGGATAACAGATGCGTAATTAAGAAATGATATATAAAACTGAACTGAATACAATTAACTAACTTATTTCATCATTCCAAAATGTATTAAACATGAAATAATACAGGATATCTACTTGAATAATAGAGCCCTCAGAAACGCTCAGCAGAGGCTGGATGAAGATCACTCCTAGGCATCTTTAAGTCCTGGTTTGGTATTTTAACTTTCATTCTTTGAATATGATATTTTCCTCTTCAGCTTTTTCAAATGTATTTGAATTAAGATCACTAATTGGTTGATGAGACTTATAAAATTAAAAACAGATTTCCTATGGCAGGATTTCTTGGTAATGCAGTCAACACATTCTTAAAATCAGATAGTTCATTTCACTAGTATGGAGTTTGGTCAATCAGATCCAGATCTTTAAGTTTTGTCCTGTGTTTTGCTCTGTATTTTCTTATTCCTTTCAGGACAACAAACTAGAGCTTCCCCCCAATTCCTCCACCACAACCAATTTTAGTGTCCCAGTCTCTTAGTAGGATATAAACATTGTTAATGTGAACTCAAATTAAAAAAAATTTTTTTAAAAGGAACACAAATAGAAAACATGCCTCTCAAAATCACAATCGCTGTCTGGGATGCAGTTTTCTCCTCTCTAAAACAAGAAACTTAGAATAAATAAAGGTTAAGCATCATCCCTTCCAGCTCTAATGATCTGTTTCCATTGTTTCTAACAG
Organism: Cynocephalus volans; assembly: GCF_027409185.1. Lineage (NCBI taxonomy): Eukaryota > Metazoa > Chordata > Mammalia > Dermoptera > Cynocephalidae > Cynocephalus > Cynocephalus volans. Next base: position 65,090,831 of record NC_084473.1, read on the forward strand.
AACTTATGAAACTGCAGCCTCTGAGAGGAACACCGAGGTTCCTCTTAATTTCTTGGGCTCAGCAACTATTTCCCTTCAGAATCTCATTTTAGTCTGTTAGCTACAGAACTGGGCCTGGCCACTTTCATTTTGAACATGAATCACATGGATCAATGTCAGAGAGAATTGGGCCTCTTTATGAAAGATACACACAGGAAAATAAATTTAAAAAATAAAGCTAGGAAATATACTAATATAAAAAACTTTCTAGGACAAAATGATTTTTAAAGAAAGGAGGGTAAACTCCTTATAAAAGGATCATCAAATATCCCTTAATCACAAATTATTTATATTCCTGGAAATAAGAAAAAAACCTATAAAGACAGCATTCAAAGAAGCCTTTTGCAATTTCAAAGTATTCTTATTTCTGCCCTGTTGCAGCTAATAGAATACTTCCAGGGTATGTTTTTAGAAAGAAAGAAAGGCTACTAGCACGTTAGACTCTAATGTTTTAATGTTTCAGGAGATTTTTTGGCATAGAAATAATTTACGATGCCAGACTGATGGAGGAATAGGAGATAAATGAGAGAGAAGATGGTTTGAAAATATTTAGAAATAAAGAGCTTCTAAAATAACAAACACAAAAGAAAAACTAGCTAAAATTCCTTGTAATCATTGAAGATATTTAAAGACTTTGTTGTCTGTCTTCTTCTAAAACCAAAAAAATTTCCAAATTTTTAAAACTCAAAATACTTAATCTATTCTATATTTATTTCACCTGCAATAAATTATTATGTAATGATAATTTTCCTGAAGATTCCATCAGCCACACGAAGTAACAGTAAATGCATGACACAACATCTCATATTATAAAATGTACTTAATGTACTCTGTCAAAAATAAATCACAACCTAACAACCAATCTGGACTCTGACTTCTCTGTGGTAAAATTAGACATGTTTTAATTCTATGTAATCGATTAGATTTAATCAGCAATATGGAAAGCTTCTTGCTTGCCAGCAGTCAAAGTTATAACTGGGGCACACCAGCAGAAGGTAGCACTGGAATTAACACACAGACTCAAATGTTAATTCACCCACATTCTGCCTACTATCCCCATTCTCCTCCTGAACTACACCCCCATGTGTCTTTTGCATGCAGAGCTCTCTTTGAAGCCAGAGAGAGTTTTATGCGTGGGAAATCAGGGGAATCAGAACTACCTTATACAAAAGCATATGGTTCGGAGTCCAGGGGATGCTGAAAAATACTACATATTAGGAGTCTCCCTGTGGGGAGCTCCTTTGACTATGAGACCCTTAAATCTTGCATTTCTTGTTCCTGGGGTGTTTAAATTGGTGGCCTCAATCCTATAGCACAGGGTTTGTTTTCACATTTAGTTCCCTTGGATTTTTTTTTAACCTACTTTGACAAAAAAAAAAAAAAGTGGGAACAAAATAGGAAAAGAAGGCAGGGGGGCAGGGAAAGAATAAATCATTATGCAGCTTTCAACCTCCACAAGGAAACAGCAGTACAAACCCACAGATCCAGAATTGTCAAGCAATGGGGCTGTTTGTTTACAAGTCACAGAATCAGTTATGTAACTAGATAAGTTAAGAAAATCTAGTGAATGTGTGAGGGGCTAGGAAGACCAATAATTTTAAATTAATCAAAAGACTTCATCTCTGAAATAGGTTCATACAGACTTTCTGTTTACTTATTTTTATTTGCTTTATGAATTAGTTTTTGAGTTTTATTCTACCAAAAGTTCAGTTTTTCCATGTAGTTAATGATCCCTCATTCTTTGTTATTAATATTAGATACCTTAAAACACTTTCTCACCGTGGGACTTGTTAAAATATCAGCATGCATTTATAATGGAAATTGGAATGGATTTTTGTCTGCTGACCTAGAATATTTCTGTTTGATTTAGCAGGAAAAATGTTTTATATGATCCATGGATCAGTTCTAATTCTTCTCCATCCCTAGCCTCATAACTTCTTTTTCTATTGGTGGTTTGTTTTATTTTTATTTTATTTTTTTTGCTTAAGTTTTGGGACCATAGTTTACAAAATGAAGGCCTTTAAAAACATTTCCATGTAAATATACATTTTTTAGGTCTGATACAGTGTAAAAATTTCTACTCTAAAGAAAAAAAGTTAGAAAATGAAATGATTTAAATAAGTTATTATATTGGACTATAGTACAGTTCATCATAAAAGTTACTCTCAACAAAGCTCTTAAAAAAAGAAAGTTTTTATGATCATTTTAATACCTGCATTTATGTTGAATACTCTCTAAAAGTACGATTTTTTTTCCCTGAAAACTTACGGCCAGATTTCAGTGCTATATTGGTAAGAATGGGAATCAACTCTGAAAGATTGTAATCGATTAACTTCTGATAGCAAATTAAACTCAAACTATTGAGGTTGCAAAGTCAGTAAGTTTATGGGACATTGTTTTTCTTTCTCATCTAGCTAACTTGTTCTTTGGTTAAGTCAGTTTATTGTTATATGTTAGTCCCTAGGGAAAAATCCTAAGGGAATTGGAGAAGAATTATGTTTTTTCACCAGGCAGACAAAAGCACTGAATTCAGTCCCTCGGGGAGCCTTTCAGAGTGTTTTCTGCTAATGGTGCCAGAGACCCATGACCAGGAGGGAGCTGCCGGCTGAGACAGAGCACCCAGAGGGCTGCTCAGCTTATACTTGCCACAATAGACACTGAGGATAATGATTTAGTCCAAGTCAATCTTTGAAGACATGTGAGGAACACCTGTATTGTTTTTGTTTAATTAGAGTCTTGGCATAGAGCAGGATATTTAGTGGCCTATGCCCTTCTACTCAAGATAGAGTTAGGGTAAACTGATTCATTGTCTAGAGACAGAGTAGTGCAACCAACCTTAATAAAAGACTTATGCTTAGGGAGAATGTTTTAATAAATTATGTGTTCCCAGCCCAGCAGTATCATAGAGCCTCTGTAGTTGGGGGTTTGATATTTACCAGCTTAGAACAGTAATGTGAGTTGGCTAAGGTCTTTCTATCCATTTAATTGTCAGTGAATGTTAAACAGAAGAATATGAGTTAAAACTAAAGGACAAAGATGCATATCAACTTTAGATGGACTCCTTTGAATTGCTGTCCAAATTCATGGGCCCTCTGGACTTTAAGGCCATATTATTTCAACAATAGTCAATAAAGATGATTTATGCAATTTATACAAAGGTAAATTGTATGAACAAAATTTTAAACATATCTATACGATATGTGGGTTATAATTACTGTTAAAAAAATGATAGTGTACAGAGGTGACTACACAGTTTTTATTATCTTTATCTTTTTTTGCCTGCTGCCCAAAGTCATAAGAAAATATATCATTATCACTTAAAATGATAATCGCAATTATAATAATACTTTATCAGTAATACCTTAATTTAAATATTGAGCTTAACCTTTCAAAGCATTCTTAAGTATGTAAGGTAATTTATACATTGTTACAGTTCATTACTATACGTAGTACACTCCTCTGATCTGTGAAAACGCAATGATATGTACTGTCTTCTTAGAAAATGAAGATGGGATGAATCTTAGACATCTCAAAAAATAAATATACTTCATTTCTGTATGTATTTTATACCTCTATACAAAGTTTAAAAGACTCTGACAATATAATATGCATGTTAATTTGTTATAAAAATTCACTAAAATTCAGTGAACTAAATCAATTGTCAAGAAAGGACCTGTGTAGCTTTTGTTTCTTCAAGAAAAATTTATAAAAGCATCTTTTAGGAGTGATTTTGAACTATCTATCCTTCAGAGTAACTTTTTTTGTTTTGTTATGGTAGCTGGCCAGTACAGGGATCTGAAGCCTTGACCTTCATGATGTAACACCCTACTCTAACGAACTGAGTAACGGGCCAGCCCCAAAATAACTTCTAACTGGAGAATTGGGATTTGGGGGTGCTCATGAATTCTCTGGGGATAGAATTGAGGTTCCATTAGAATATCTTGGTTTAATTTTTAAGTTCAGAGAGAGAGGGTAGGGACAAAGAGCAGAAGAAATTTATATCTGTACAGGGCAGCTTTAGGTGTAACTTTTTGGAGATATCTCTTTGAAGTCGTGGAAAGAGAATGGGTTATGGGAGTTTAATTGTCTGGTCTGTTACTTAAGCTCATGGAGCCTTGGTTTTCTCATTTATAAAATGAGAATGTTGCTTTGCAGAGTAGGTGCACATTATAGTATCGTAGGCAAGAGAGATCAACCAAATGACTTCTTGGGTCTCTTTGGAAGTGTTAGAATGAAATAATTGTAAAATAGATGAACAGATTTCCCTTCAATTGTGAGTAGTTTAAAATGCTACCAAAGATGGCAGAATAAGCCATTAAAATGGCTTTTATAAAACTTTCTTCCTTTGGCTTTTATCAACTATAAGTTAAAGCTACTCTATTCACAGTTTAAAGCTGAGGAAATAAGCTTGTGTAACCTGCTAATATTTTCGCCCCAGGAAAATAATTGTTCCTAGAAAAGCCAAAATGTTCTTACGCTTAATCCCACTGCTTGAAGTATAAAGACTTATTGTATTTTTTGCCTGAGTTGAAAAACCAAGGACTGTTTTAAAACTTTAAGTAATGATCAAGTGCCATATAAATTCTAAGGTATATATTACCTGAGGACTGTAATGGAGTACATAATAAATACTAATTAATTTTACCAACACCCCTGTGGTAAAGGCATTATTACTTCTCCTCCCCTTTTAACAGTCAGGGAGACTAAGGCAAGTCACCCTGGGGATATGTGGAAGAAATTGCTGAGCCAGAAAAGGGAACCCAGGAGGTTGGAATCTGAGCCCTATGTGTTTACAACTTAAGAAAAGTCTCATTACTCACGGATGAAAACATTTCTGCTTCTCTTTAGACTGATATATTTGGTGGGAGGGAGTGGATGATATATACTACTGAGACCCCCAAGATGTTAGCCACTTGTTTCCAGGACTTACAATCACAAATTACTTGTTGATAATGCTAACACTTCAATCTTTTAGATCTAAACTTACTTAATAAACTTTAAATTGTTCCTATACATGGATTAAAAATGGAATTTAAGAAGAACGATGAAGACTGAAAGATAAGAAAAATAAAACAGATTTCCTCCTCAAGCAGATAAGTAATTTACTTGTTTATTGTGGTTTTCCTTTTATATTTTTATCCCCACAGTTGTAACTCATAAGGTAATCCAGGAATTATTTTGGGATCTCCTCCCCTGTTCCAACTGCTTAGTGTGTAGAGGGCACTCAATAAAGACTTAACTGGCTGAAACATAATACTCCTTCCGGTCATAGATTGACCAGTGACTAGTATAGAATGTTGTAAAATAGATAACACAATGTATAAACTACTTTGCTCACTGAAGCATTCAGTTACTATAGCACACTTATTCATTTAAGTAATTTGTAATTAGAAGAATCCCAGAAATGAATCAGAATTAGCTGTGTTGACTTCAACTCGGTTAACTTTGGCAAATAAACACCTTAGTGCTATTCCTTTTTCGAAAGCTAAAAATTTGACAACTGAGGTTTGATTTATGAATTTAAAAAAAAAGCTTCAGAAAGAGATTAAAAGTGTCAAGATCCAGAATAAAATACATTTGTCCAAATTTTATTTTAAAAGAAAAATCACTTTTCCTAGCCAAGAATAAATGCTAGAGGCTGCTTGACTACCAATATTGTGTAGTATGAAAAATGGAATTCACCAGCATTGGGTAGTTTTTTCCATAATAAACTGCAATATTGGTTTATCTAGCATCCATATAAGCTCTTCTGGAGTTGTAATATATAAAATAACACCTTGAAATTTTTGTCTATAATACAGAAAAAGAGAATTGAATTTGGTCTTATGAGATAGGTTTCAACTTTGAGGTGCTGCTGTGCACTTCTAAAAATGAGCCTTGCAAGTGTTTTTCCACTAGAATATTTATGGATATAGTAATTTAGGCAGTCATTCCCTAGAGTAGATTATGACGTGCCGTAGCTGAAATATGAGAGTGAAACCTAAAGTTTCCAGTTGCAGCTAGAGAGAGACATTTAAAAAAAAAAAATTTTTTTTTTAAAAGAACCACTTTTTTTTTTTTTCTTTTTTAGACTGGTACTAGGTTAAAAAGTTCCACACATTTGGAAAACTGTCTTTAGGACTATTTCTGATAGACCACATTCTTTCCTGTTTCTGGGTTAAAGTTAAATAACTCCTGAGACTTTAATTTTAGTTTCTCAAATAAGACAAAACCAGTTGAACTGCTTTGTATTATTGCCTGAGCCAGAAATTGAGGCCAACAGTACTGAAAAGGTAACTACAAGTTGACTTCTCGTGTTTTGTAGGTTGATACTAGCAAAGAAGGCAGTGAGTTGTTTATGTTCTTAGAAATAATTTTGGAAGAAATGAAAGAGTCTTCATCTCACTATTAATCATATTATTTCCCACTCCTTTTTCAGGGGAAGAATTTAGAAATGTCAACAAAGCCTTTCAAATGTAGAAATTACTGAGTTTAAATACATGATAAATGTCATTGCTGCTACCAATAGTTTTATCCGCAACAGGACTAAAGCTGTTAAAACACATTTTAAGAGTATTGGCAGATTTTTAGTACTCTTACAATCATCACATTTTAGAGACCTTTCTAAATCATGAGTTACATGAAATAAAGAAGCTAAGAAAAAAATTAGGCAAGGTTGTTTCATTCAGCCGTCCCTGTTCCCTCTGGGGCCTATTAAGTACTGTGTAAACAAGGCTGCCTCTCACTCTGGCCTATTTGGTGTTGGTACTCACCTCTTAGGCAAGCGGAGCCAGCCTTCTAGAACTGGCTGTCTCATCTTGCAGTTTGTTTTTCATATTTCAGTCCTCTTTTTGTTCACGCCTATTTTTTATTCCATGATATCAGAGTACCTGAGGCTGATCAAATCAACTGAAAGTAGACTAGGATGCCAGCATTTTAGATTGGGACATTAATGCTGGGTATATATGCAAGCATTTCAGACAAGGATATTGGTACTGGGTATATCTCACTTACACAAGTTGTATGACATCTGGGCAGAAAAGAATTGTTCAGAAATGTCTCTTCATCTCCCCCTCAGGGTTACAATGGCTTGCCAGGCCAAGAATTAAACAGAAAAGAAAGGAATCCATTTTTAAAAGCCACATACAGGTACTTTGGATGACATTTGCAGAAGCAAAATGTGTTGGCATTTCATCATTTAGAGTCTTATTCAGGTACCAACTCTTATCCTAACATGAAGGAGGATGGTGCCAAGGAGCAAAAATGTCTCTCCTTTGGCCTCGTGGAATTCATGCTTGGGCAGATCTTAGGGGTATAGAGTCTTTTGCACATTCATGTGTAACATCCATTACTATTAACAAGAGATAACCACGTACGTCGAAAAGAAAACATGCCCTTTAGAACTGAACTTAAGACCTTGGGGATAAAAAGATCTCCCTAGCTAACAGGTGATGGGAATTGTACAGTCTAGAATTTGCTCCCTGCTGACCTGACATCATTGAATTTGGAGAAGCAGAGCCAGGTTCATCCAGGGGTAGCAGAGAAAAAAAAAACTGTTTTGAAAAAAAAGTGGTTATAAATCAGGCTTTTAAATTAAGTCACAGAAGTCCCTGCCTAATTATATCATAAAAACAAGTTCCAGTTCAAACTTCCTAGGAAAGAGAAAATTGTGAGGGATTTAAGCTTGTTCATTGCTTTCAACCAACCACTCTTGATTAGCTTTTCTTAAAAGAATAAAATTTGACTCATTTAATAAAATTAGATGCATCTAATAAAATATTTCAATTTGGAGATCTATTTACATTTAATTTTCAGGGATTCATGGTAAAGAGAAATATGGTTAAAATAATCTTGTTTTTTATTGAAACATAATTGATTGTACATATTTCTGGAGTACAGAGTTGAATATCAATACCTGTGTGCAATATGTGATAATCAAATCAGGATAATTAGTATATTCATTATTACAAAGTGTAATCATTTTTTGTGCCCATTAACCAATTTCTTGCTAGCTCTCCTTCCCCCTCTGCCTTTCCCTCCTCTAGTAACCACAGTTCTCTTCTCTCCTTTTGAAAGTTCAATGTATTATTGTTATTGTATCTTTCTTTTTTATTATTGTGATTGTTGTATCTTTCTTTTTTTTTTATCTTTCTTTTTTATTCTTTTTTATTATAAGCTCCTACTTATAAGTGAGGACATGCAGTATTTCTCTTTCTATACCTGGCTTATTTTGCTTAACATAATTTTCTCCAGGCTCACTCATGTTGCTGCAAATGGCAAAGTTTCATTCTTTTTTATGGCTGAGTAATATTCCATTGTGTATATATACCACATTTGCCTTATCCACTCATCCACTTAGGTTGGTTCCAACTCTTGGCTATCATAAATAGAGATGTGATAAACATGGGAGTGCAGGTCTAAGTCTGAATGTCAATCCAAAGCATATGGATCACTTTCACTTTCTTGCCTTGACTTTGGCTCTCCCCTTTCAAAAGGACAGTGAACTATGGGGTAAGAAGGAGAAAAAAGTCGAGGTCCTCAATAGTCTATTACATGGGGTGTGAAAAGGTCTCTGAACAATCAGAGCTCTTAACTATCTTCAGAATAGGATAAGAATTAAGAAGACAAGCTTTGAAAATAGATATACCTGGGCTTGTCAATTGAACCTTTCCAGCCTCTGTTTTCACATCTGTAAAACTGGAGCAATAGGGTGGTTGAGGAAATCAAATAAATTAAAATCTCTAAAGTACTTAGCACAGGGCTTGGCAAATAGCAAGCATTCAAATAAACAGTAGTCTTTATTATTGTTAATGATGGATAGTGGCTAATGTCCATGTAATATCTAATATCTTTTGCATGGAATGTTCCTGACTCTTTTCTCTGGTATTTATTGGTGGCTCAACTGGCCGTGCAGAGAGTGTAAGTACAACTCTATAACTTCGGTCAATCCCTTTCTTCGGTTTGATCCAAACACTTTCTCAGCAAACTGTCCCTGCAGAGGGTGTAGGGATGTGGGGGGTAAGAGGTGAAGAATCATTGCCATGTTTAGTGAGGATTACAACCAGGAGCATGCCTTAGCCACGTCAGAGCCACTGCAGACACCCCTTGGCTTTGCACCTTTTGGGACTGAGTACTTTGTGTGTGCCAGGCTGGCCTCATGGGTATCATGAAGAGAGCATGTGGGTGTTTTCACAGTGCCCCTCCTAGGCTATGCTAACTCCAGGATTGGGAATCTCAGGCACTTAGTTTGGGAATAAACTGTGGTTTTAGAACAAAGGACAACACAGTAGCTAGTTCAGAAAATTTCATGATATGAGAAGTGATAAGCCCTGCTGGAAAGGGGAAAAGGCCCCAGAAGTGAAATCACAAATGCTGCATTATCATGGGTTGCAGTAAACATGTGTGGGTGTAGAAAGAGGGTAAGTGGTAACACTTTTATCTCTCGCCCATGTCAGTTGAGGTGATGAAAGACATGAGAATTAAGGGTAAGTGGATGGAAACAAAGGCCTAGTGTTGGAATTAGGGAAGCTCGGTTTGTGAAGGATGACATCATAGAGAATAGTTCAATTATTTTTATGCATTGCATTAAGATTTGGCTTGGTAATATCGTTGTAAAGTGGAGATCTTGAGATTAATTTGGATATATGTGAACTAAACTGTGTACAACTTCGATTGATGCAGAAAAAAGTTTTTTTTACTTGTAAATGTTTTGATACAAATTAAATAGAAAATCCGGCATCTCATATTTAAGAAGAAAGAAAAGAGAAGTCTAGGAGCCTTGACCCCTAAGCTTGGAAGACACATGCTAATAATAATTGGCAAAGGCATTTGTTTCACCCTGTAAAGTTAGGAAGTTAGACTCACATGCATGTGTCTAAAATTAGACGCATATACAGGTATTATGGATGAACACAGGAAGTTTAAAAGCCGTCTATTCTGTCCTGCCACTAGTACCACCTAGTGGTAGCCAGGAAAATTTGTAAGCATCTTTTTAAACCGCTTAAAAAAATTATAAACATAATATATCAATGAAACTCATTGTTAAGAACAACTGAAAATGCACAAGAATTCAGAGTACATTGTCAAGGGTCCTTCAACTCCCTCTCTCAACCCTGCTCTTTTTCCTTATTAACCCTACCTTTCCAATGAATTTCCTCAAATTTCAACCCCTCTACCATTCTGTCTTTCTCTCCACACTTAGTTTTTAAAAACATGAATGGGATCATACTACATGTGACAGGGTGGTTATTTTTCATTTAAATATCTTTAAATATATTTCCTAGCATAGTAGAAACCATTGCTACTGGGCCTAGACACCAGGACTTGCTCACAAGCTCAAGTGTCAAGTCTGCTTTCAAATTCTGGGCTGGAAAAGCCATGTGGATATTGAACATGCCTTCCCCTTGGTTGAGGTTCTTGACTCAGACTAGCCATCATCACTTCTCTTACCAAATCATTCCCTATAGTGAACAATGGCTTCTCTACCTCTTTACCCTGTGGCCTAAGCTAGTAAGCCCTGGTGAGTCTCCATGTGTGCTCCTTCGCTCCTGTCCTCTCACAGTCTGTTAACTCCACCGCAAGGACCTCTCTGCCCCCACTGCCACTGTCCCTATTTTGCCTGCTCACTTCTCACCACTGCAGAAGCCTCTGTACTCATCTCCCTGCCTGCAAACCACCACCAGGAAGATTATTCTGTAACACAAATGTCATTCTGTCATTTTATGCTTAAAACATTCCTTTAGTTCTTTCTGTACAGTGAAGCCTAAACTGCTTAGCATCTATACAAGGCTCCCTACAGTCTGGTCCCAGCCCATGCCTCTTTTCTTCCTAAGCTCCAGCCATATTAATCCCTTCTTCTAGAGTAGATCATCTGCCTTCTTATGCCAATACCCTGTAGTACCTTTTCTATGCCTGAAATGTGCTTTCTCTTTTGTACTTCTGATTAGATTCTACTTGTTCCTCAAGTTGCAGCTCAACTATCATCTATGAAACTACCTCCAGCTCCCACAGGCTCCTCTTCCATGCTTTCATGTATTTTATATCCCCTTCTAGTATAACACTTAACACATTTTATTATAATTATTTGGCCATGAGCAATTTGATTACTTATTATTGTACTCCCATTACATCTCCTGCCCCCAGAGTACCTGGCACATAAATGCTTGTCGAATGGATAAATGAACATTAAAAAGAAGGACTATAGTGAATAACCCTAGGGAAATGCTTTCTTAATATGATAAGAATCACCTAAAGTGCTTATTAAAATGCAGATGCTTTGGATTTACTCTCAGAGTCCGCTTGATTTAACACATCTAAAAAGGGGGAGCTCAGGAACCTACATTATAACAAGCAACCCAGATAATTCTCATGGCCTGTGAGAACCTCTCCCCTAGAATGCCAAGTAAATAATCTGAAGAAAAGCAAAGAGCATTTGTTCTTTGAGATGGCATACATTGAAGAATGTGTTTATGCTTGTAAGAGATCCCTTGGGGTGTTCTTGGCACTCCTGAGAATAAGTAGATATCAGCCTGAGTTTGAGAAAACCACAGTGAAGTGAATTCCATGAAGGCCATAAAGAAGCATCAAGCTCTATGTACAGGGTGGACTGTTTCTTTTTGAGGACAATTGTCATCAACTGCCATATGCTTGTTTCATTAGAATAGTCACTATTTAGCCAGGCCCAAGCTGTTTTCATTAATATGTTGCATTTGTGTCAAGATTCTCTTTGGATGTTCTCCAAGCACTTTAGCAGCTTTAAGCCTGTCTTCCCTCAATCCCTGAGGGAGGAACAAGCACAAGTTCACGCCAACTCATTAGAGAGGCATTGCCCAAGAGCAGCTCCTGGGGCACCAGATACAGGCAGGAGCAGGGAGTGGGATAATTCCCAGCCCCTCCTCTCTGTTCTGTCTCATCTTCTCCACCCACCCTGCCAAATGCTCATTACTGTCTTCAGCAGGTTGCTTCCACCCCTGCCTTCAAGTCTGCTCACACAATTTCATTCCCAAGATAGATAAGCTCCAAAAAGTTTCACAGGTTCTAGACAATGCAGAACTGCCAAGGACCACATTTGCCAAAGCAAAGCTTCCATGCAATTAATCTAAGGGGTTTTGCTCACACAATTTCATTCCCAAGATAGATAAGCTCCAAAAAGTTTCACAGGTTCTAGACAATGCAGAACTGCCAAGGACCACATTTGCCAAAGAAAAGCTTCCATGCAATTAATCTAAGGGGTTTTGCAGAAACAATGGCAAATGGGTTAGGCTCTGGCTCAGAAGGCAGAATCTTTAGGCAGCAGGCGTCCACCAGGTGCAGAGCTCTAGGTCTCCCAAGGGGTCCTAGGGTGCCAGCCTTAGTCACCTAGATCTGCCTGAACACCTCTGACTCTGTGACTTAACTTCTGGTGAACGCTTCATTAGCGCTTAATCTTTGCATAGTCCTACGTACTCTGATGTTTGCCCTCAGATCCGGTGAGGTTAACGCAATTGAGTTAACCCAGTTTCTGATTTAGGTACTTCTCTAACTCACCATTTGCTAGGTTCTACCATCTCAATCATGGTCTCCTTAGTATCTCCACTTTTCAGCTCTGTGACTCCAGTCTTGATGAAGACACCACTACAGGGCCAAAGCAAGACACACCTATATTAAAAGCAGGCCATCTGAGGGAAAGAGGAGGGAACCACCCTGGCAGCCACTGCTTGGGAAGTCAGTTCAGTGGTCTACCCCTTTGGGGATATTTCCTGATGCTTGGTAGAGATGGTCTGACTGTGACAGCCCGATGTCTTGCCAAATGGAACATTTTGCATTAGTGCCTTCATGTTTTAAAAGAAGCATACAGTAAAATTAACTCTGTGTGTGTGTGTGTGTGTGTGTGTGTGTGTGTGTGTGTGTGTACACTGCTCTGTGAGTTTCAATACATGCATAGATTTATACAACTACCACCACTATCAGGATACGAAACAAGGAAAAAAAAAAAAAAGAAAGATACAGAACAGTTCTATCATCCCAGAACTCCCTTATGCTGCCCCTTTGGTATATCCAAGCTTTATTTTAAGGTCTTAATCTCATAAAAAATCTCCAGGGAAAGGTTAAACTATAGAAAAGAAAGATAGTCCATGTTCAATTATTTGAAGGAATTTCTCATTAAGGGTTAGATTACTTCTATAGAGGACAAATTCCCATGATACCAGTCCTTGAATGGGTTTTTAGGTTGTCTCTCCAGGCAAGTTCAAGCTATTCTCTCCTACCCAGGCAAGCAAGAGCTATCTAGCCCAGGAAAAAATATCCCTGTCCTGAGTAGGACCTGATAATTTAAAGTTATGTCCATCATACCCATTATTTTGGATGTAACTAATATGAAACCAAAATCATTACTCTGTAGCCATACAACTTCTGAAAATAAACTCTCAATGTGGTCATAATAATTAAATTTCAAGGTGTAACCATCAAGAGTTGGAGAAACTAAGTACTGCATACATGCTCGCACGTGCGCACACACACACACACAGACACACTCTCTCTCTCTCTCTCACAGTCACACACACACACACACACACACACACTCTCTCTCTCTCTCTCACAGTCTCACACACACACACACACACACACACACACACACACACACATCTACTCCATATCAAAACATAGCCTACAGCATAAATTGTGAAAAGATTGAGACCTGCTGGGGTTTCAGCTGGAAAACGAAACCAACAAATATTAGTATTTTAAGATAGATATTTAAGATAGATAATTTTAAGATAGATACTTTTGTCAGAGAAAGTGACTATCTAATAAAGTCAAAAGGAACACCAGCTGTTTCAGCTTTGGGGAACTCACAATGCTCCTATGTTTAGTGGGTCTGTTGAATTTTTCTGAACATTCAAAAAATATTCTTGTGAAATAATTTTGACATGTCAAATTCTGCTTCAAGCAAAGAGGGAGGTTGTTACTAATAGCATTGTTATTTCTTGGGCCGTGGCCTCTCTAGGGATGGTCACTTCAGTGGGAGGAAATCTCAGCTTCTGGGGCTGTCAGAGACCACGGGTTTGTAGACTTCTGGAGGAGGGTAAGCATGTTGGAGTCACACAGATGCTGGATTTCATTCTGCCTCTTCCACTAGCTATGCAACATTGAGCTTAATGTCCTCATTTTAACAATGGAAATCATGTATACTTTATAGGGTGGCTTGGAGGATTTAATGAGGTAGTATATATAATGTCTGCTACACAACAGGAGCTCAATGAATTCTAAGTTTGCCTTTCCTTTCCCCATTTGATCCATTTCTCTACCTCTAAAGAGAGCCTCACCTAAACTAGTGCAGTCAGAGTTTATCTTATCTTTTAAGACCATGAGAGAAAAAAAGATGATTTAACCCTTCTCCTAATCTACCACATGGCTTTTAACTTTCCCTGGCAGGAAATGATTTCTTAGAACTAAAAATTACTTTTTTGTTTTTGAAGTAGTTCTACTTTAGGGTCTTCACCACAAAAGGAAAGTAACTGGTCTGGATTCCCCAGATGTTGTAGACCACGAAAGGCAAGTTTTGTTGCTACAGTAACAAACAGCCCCGACATCTTAGTGATGGTTTCTCATTCATTAAAAAAAAAAAAAAAAAAAAAAGGACTGATGCCACATAGAGAGGTACAGATAAATGATAAAGTGCATCTAGTAAAATGCTAATTGTGAAATTCAGGTGACGAGTATGTGGATGTTGGTTGTGCAGGTCTTTTGATTTTTCTACATTTTTCATCACAAAATATTGGGAGTAAAGTTTATTTTTCACTTATGATACACGTCCAACAAAGGTTGGCTACAGTTCTGCTCCATATCTTCTCATTCCAGGACCCAGGATGATGGATCATCTTGAATGTGGCTACTTGTCATAGCAAAGGGAAAGAGAACTCTGCTGGGTATTACACAGACACTTGGATGTTTTAGCCTGGAAGTGACATATGTCACTTCTGCTTACATCTCCTTGGCCAGAGCTCCTTGCGCATGGCCCTCCCCAAGCCATGGAGATGCAATCCTATCATGTGCCTTGATGGGGGAGGACTGGAAACTTGGTGAGCAGCACAAGTGATTACCCTGATGTAAATAAACAACCTCATAAACTTCAAAGAACCGCAGACCTTAGTACCATTATCATGAATAAGACTAACCTGAACAGGCAAATTCGCTGGAAGCTATGTCAGTAAGAGAATTCAAAACCTTTTTCTTTCTTATCCACTTTCCTTCTTTTAGTCTCCTTAAAAGGGAGTAGGAGAACTAACCCTCTAAAGGATAATATATTCCAAACTTCTCGCTGGCTGGTTTTCAGCCAGCCAGCCAGCCAGCCAGCTCTTTCTAGAATCGCCTCACCTTTTTATTGAGTCAGCTCATTTTCACTGAACCAGTTAGATGTGGAAGCCGTCCAAGAACTTAAGAAAAGCAGAAGTTATATAGAGTCTGGTGAAGCTTTTCAGAAATGGAGTAATAAAATAAAATATTGAATAAGCAATATTTCAAAATTACTCTTGACTCAACATTTTAGAGGAGTCAGGAAAGACTGCATAGTGGAGGTGACATTTAAACTGGCACTTGAAGGCATTTGCTCAGTAGAAAATGGAGCTGGGCATTCCAAATAGAGGGAACAGTCTGTGTAGTGGCAAGGAAATTGTTTGAGCTTGGTCTGTCTGAAGGAAGACTAGAAATCCACTGTGGCTACAGACTAGCATGCCTGTCAGGATTACTGCTAAAATACTAGTGTAGGACCAAAAATATTGTTGTATTTTTCATCTGTTAGCAAGAGGGGAATAGAATACTCTACATGTAAAGGAAAATTTTTAATTAGTCTTTTCTACTGCTCTAACACTAGTGAAGAAGACGTCAAAACGACAAGATCATCTTCGAGTAATTTGCTATATAGAACACTATAGGTAAATAAGTTTCTAGAATCTGAATATTTCTGAGTACTGGCAACAATTTTTAAGTCATATATATTTTTTATATATCCACAGTAATTTTCTTTGGGAAAAGCAGGCGATCTACTAGGCTGCAAACAAATTAAGGCAAAACCACCAGGTCGAAAAAAAAAAACGAACACTGCAGGAGTGTGGGCATGGAATGATGTGATTTTAAATGAAATGCATTTGGCATAAGGAAGGTGGTGGGGAGGAGAAAAACAAGGAGCTTAACGTGTGACATATCAGCTTATCCTAACACACTCTGTGAAGTGGATATTATTATTACCATTTCATACATGAGGAAATCAAAGATTTGTTTCTTATAAAATTAGCTGTTTAGACTTGAGCCTTATTTTTCAGCCTCCGAGACTTATTTTTCCTCTGTGAAATAGAGACATGACATGTGCTGCCTACCTCACAGAGCTGTTAGGGGGATTAAAAGAAATAACAAATAGAAATTTTGACATCATTCTTCACCTTTACCAAATCTTTAGTTCTCTAATTCTGTCCTGATGTTTGCATATTATTCAAAATTGGGTCTTTATAAAAGAGACTTTATGAAGCTTGTCCATGGAGAAAATTTTTTCCTGGCATATCTTAAAATATACTACTTCAAACTATTAAATAATTAAAAATCTTATCTCTATATGCATTTTCTTTATATATAGAGAGAGTATGTCTTTGACCATCATTTCAAATTCATGCATCGAATATCCTATGAAAATGTGTTTTATTCCTTTAAGTACCGTTATTTTTTTCTTGGCATTTTGAATGATTTTGCTTGAAAATGTATTCCTTTTTTTCTGTTTTTAAATAAAGTGCACCAAATAATGATGTTATGTGCCAAGCACTGTTCTAAAGGTTTTGACTACATTCACTTATTTAATCTTCAAGACTAAAATCACACAGTCAATAAGTGGCTGAGCCAGGATTTGAATTGAGGTAGTTTGGATCCAGAATCTGAACTCTTAAACAGTTAACCAGGATGATACATTACTGAAGATATGGACCATCTTCCTAAATAAATCAGGACCATCATTATGTATATCAATTTTTATTTGATATCTATAGAAACCATGTGGTTTAGTACAGGATTGTGTCCCTGTAGTATAGAGATGTCCCTATCTATTACGCTTTTTGACTTACTTTGTCCAATTTTTATTTCTTTCTTTGTTCTCCCTCTCTGTTAAAAAAAAATTATCTTCAATATATCTACCTCGACAATTTTTTTTCCTCTAATTATTTTGTTTTCAATTTCCTAAGAACCAGAAATCAGATCACCCCATGTTAGAACTGTGTCTAAAATAGGAGTCATGAAGCCTTGAAAGAAGAACCAAGCCGTTAGTGAATGGACTTTTTGACATCTGTGACAGTGATCTTTTTTTTTTTTTTTTTTTTTTTGGCATGTTTTCTGTTCTTAATTGTGATCCAGATAGTTTAGATGGCTGGATAAGTGACTTCTCAATAATCAAGGTGTCACAAAATATAAATTCAAGGCATTTCTACTCTTCCACCTGTTCAAAAATGTTTTAGTCATCATCATAATTAGAAGGATGGCCTAGTTTCTCAAGCTTCTGGGTAGCCATCTGATGCTTGGAAGTAGAGAGACATGGCTACAACCTGTATAAAAATAGCCCTTCCAGATGGCTGAGGGGCAAAGTTACAACTCAGCGGCTTGATATAGCTGAGCATTCAAATTTTGGAGTAGGAGGAGAGCTATGCAAGAAGTAGCTAGAGAGGCTGGGCTTGAGTCCAATCATAAGTAGAACAGTATATGCCAGGAGAGATCACTTAACATGGCAGATTAGCTGTTAAGATTTCCTATTACTTCATCTCCACCTCCTCTCCATCTCCCTTGACTCGGCCTTACTTCTGGCCCCAAGGGAATGCACACCCACATATACACATACATGCACACGCATGTACACACGCACACACACTCTTTTTTTAA